>NW_012118666.1:200580-202065 GCF_000951035.1 Colobus angolensis palliatus
CAAATCCGGGAGGCGGAGCTTGCAGTGAGCCGAGATCCGGCCATTGCACTCCAGCCCGGGCGACGAGACTCCGCCTCAAAAAAAAAAAAAAAAAAATCAATAGTGAGAAATGCCCTCCTCACCCCAATAATTAGTCTCTCTCTTTCTCCCTCTCTCTCTCTCTGCCAACACTGAGATCTTTTTCTCTCTCCCTGCGTCAGCCTGGCTGTCTGGGACTGTCCTTTTCACGGTGGATTTAGGGCTGTCCTTCCTGGCCCCAAGCCCTTGCGCCTGCTGTGGCTTTCTGTGGCTTGTGGGCACCTTCCCCCGCCACTGCTCTCCTCCAAACGGCCACCTCCCAGGGCTCCCTGGCAGCACAGACACTGGTCACTTCCCCTGCAACCCCAGGCCCTAGGTTTCCATGTGGCGGAAGTCCTCCTCCGCCCTGCCCTCAGAGCCTTGCCCTTCCCCACTGGTTCTGAAATCCTACAAGTATGTGGAGCGAGGGAGTGTTCAGGAGGGTACCCCAGTACTGGCTGAGGAGGTAGGGGACAGGACCGATGACACTACTAAATCCTAATGCAATCCCTTCCCTGGGCAGCTGCCACCCTATGGGGATTTCCATGCATGCAGTTTGCAGACGAACAGAACATAAACAGCTTAGAACCAAAGCTCTGTTAAGTCCAGCTGACAATTCTGTTTCCCCTTATAAACTGTGCATAGGGGGAGAGGGGCCCTAGTTTTATAGTTCAGTCTGTAGGAGCTTGGTAAGCATGAGTTAACTCCCTAATCCCGATCTCAGTCCTGTTGAGCCAGCCAGAGTAAATGGTGAAAAGGTTTCCCTCTCACTTACTCTAATCTCACTCTAGTGAAGAAAAAGTCTCAGTTTGGTGTGGATTTGTTTGCAAAATATACATGACATGAAATTTGCCGTTTTAACCTTTTTTTTTTTTTTTTTTTTGAGATGGGGTCTCTCCGTTGCCCACACTGTAGTACAGTGGCGCGATCTCGGTTCACTGGAACCTGCGCCTCCCGGGTTTAAGCGATTCTCCGGCCTCAGCCTCCTGAGTAGCTGGGATTACAGGTGCACGCCACCATGCCCAGCTAATTTTTGTATTTTTAGTAGCGACGGGATTTCACCGTGTTGCCCAAGCTGGTCTCAAACTCCTGACCTCGGGTAATCCACCCACCTTGGCCTCCCAAAGTGCTGGGATTACAGGCGTGAGCCACTGCGCCTGGCTGTATATACCACATTTTGTTTATCGATTCGTCTGTTGATGGATACTTCAGTCATTTCCACATTTTGGCTATTATGAACAACGCTGCTAAGAACATGAGTGTACAAGTAGTATCTTTTTGAGAATCCCCTTTCCTTTCTTCTGGATATATACCTAGGCATAGAATTGTCATGTTAATTCTTTTATTTATTTATTTTTTGAGACGGCGTCTCGCTCTGTCGCCCAGGCTGGAGTGCAGTGGCACGATCTCAGCTCACTGCAAGCTCCG
>NW_012118666.1:202680-208565 GCF_000951035.1 Colobus angolensis palliatus
CCGAGTAGCTGGGACTACAGGCGCCTGCCACCTCGCCCGGCTAGTTTTTTGTATTTTTTAGTAGAGACAGGGTTTCACCATGTTAGCCAGGATGGGTAATTTTATATTTAACTTTTTGAGGAACCATCAAAATGCCACGGTGGCTGCACGATTTTTCCACTCCCACCAGCAGTGCACTGGGGTTCCAGTGTCTCCACATCCTTGTCAATACTTATTTTCCGCTTTTACTTCTTCCTGTCTGATTGCTGATGGGTAACGAAAGACATCTCACTGTGATTTTGATTTGCATTACCCTAATAACAGACGAAGTGGAGCATCTTTTGCTCATTAGTCATTTGCATATCTTGCCCACGTTGTAATTGGGTTGCCTGTCTTTGTTATTCAGTCCTGGTGGTTTGTTTGTTTATTTTGAGAGACAGGGTCTCAAGCTCTCTCCCATGCTGGAGTGCACTGATGTGATCACAGCTCACTGTAGCCTCGCCCTGGGCTCAAGCACTCCTCCTGCCTCAGCCTTCCAAGTAGCTGAGATGATAGGTTGCCTGCCACCGTGCCCAGCTAATTTTTGTATTTTTAATAGAGACAGGGTTTCACCATGTTGGCCAGGCTGGTCTTGAACTCCTGACCTCAGGGGATCCGCCCACCTCGGCCTCCCAAAGTGCTGGGATTACAGGCATGAGTGACCATGCCTAGCTTGATAATAGATTTAATTTTTTTTTTTTGAGTTGGAGTCTCGCTCTGTTGCCCAGTCTGGAGTGCAGGGGTGTTATCTCAGCTCACTGCAAGCTCCACCTCTCAGGTTCACGCCATTCTCCTGCCTCAGCCTCCTGAGTAGCTGGGACTACAGGCGTCCGCCACCACACCAGGCTAATTTTTCTCTCTTTAGTAGAGATGGGGTTTCACCATGTTGGCCAGGCTGGTCTGAAATTCCTGACCTCATGATCCGCCCGCCTCAGCATCCCAAAGTGCTGGGATTAGCCGCATGAACCACTGCGCCCAGCTGGCCATGCTGGTCTTAAACTTCTGGCCTCAAGCGATCCTCTTGCCTCAGCCTCCCAAAGGGGTGGAAGTACAGGCATGAGCCACTGCACCTGGCCTGAAAATCCAAGTTTTGGCAAACAAAATGAACAAAACTTATTCACAACAGATATCTGAATACGTGAGAAATTGCAACACTGTTCTAGGCACCAAGGAATCAGGAAAGCCGTTACATTTAGAAGCTGACAGGGGGCCAGGCACAGTGGCTCATGCCTGTAATTCCAGCACTTTGGGAGGCCAAGGCAGGTGGATCATCTGAGGTCAGGAGTTCGAGACCAGCCTGGCCAACATGATGAAACCCTTTCTCTACTAAAAATAAAAAAATTAGCATGGGCGTGGTGGCAGGTGCCTGTAATCCCAGCTACCTGGGAGGCTGAGGCAGAAGAATTGCTTGAATCCAGGAGGCAGAGGTTGCAGTGAGCCGACATCTCATCATTACACTCCAGCCTGGGTAATAAAAGTGAAACTCAATCTCAAAAGAAAAAATCAATAAATAAAAATAGAAGAAGAAGCTGACAGGGAAACTTATGTTTGGTTCTTTACCCACATGTATGGGGGTTATGTACTCCCAATGCAAATTTAAGTGAAAATCCAGGTTTGGTGTGGTGCGCCTGTGATACCAGCACTTTGGGAAGCCAAGGCAGGAGAATCGCTTCAGGCCAGGAGTTCGAGACCAGCCTGGGCAAGATAGTGAGACCCCCCCCCAACCTCTAAAAAAAATTTTACAAATTATCCAGGTATCGTGATGCGCCCCTGTATTCCCACCTACTCAGGAGGTTGCGGTGGGAGGATCATTTGAGCCCAGGGTTTAGACTGTGGCGAGTTACGATCATAGCACTGGAATCCAGCCTGGGTGACAGAGCGAGACCTTGTATCAAAAAAAAAAAATGCCAACGGTGCCAACATAACCCTAGTTTTTTGTTTTTTGTTTTTTTAGAGACTCAGTTTCACTCTGTTGCCCCAGCTGCAGTGCAGGGCGCAATCTCGGCTTGCTGCAACCTCTGTCTCCCAGGTTCAAGTGATTCTGCTGCCTCAGCCTCCCAAATAGCTGAGATTACAGCCGCGTGCCACCATGCTAGGCTAATTTTTGTATTTTTAGTAGAGACGAGGTTTCGCCATATTGGCCAGGCTGGTCTTGAACTCCAGGCCTCAGGTGATCCGCCTGTCTCAGCCTCCCAAGTGCTGGGATTACAAGCATGAGGCACTGCACCCAGACCTCAGCATAAGCCTAGTTAATAAAATCCACTAGATTTTGATAATGAAATACAGAAACAGGCCGGGTGTGGTGGCTCACCCCTGTAATCTAGCCACTTTGGGAGGCCGAGGCAGGTGAATCACTTGATGTCTGGAATTCAAGACCAGCCTGGCCAGCATGGTGAAACCCCGTATCTACTGAATATACAAAAATTAGTCAGGCGTCCTGGCTACTCGGGAGGTTGAGGCACGAGAATTGCTTGAACCCAGGAGGCAGAGGTTGCAGTGGGCTGAGATCACACCACTGCATTCCAGCCTGGGTGACAGAGTGAGTCCCTGTCTCAAATAAAATTCAAAATGAAAGATCATAACGTGGCCAGGCGCGGTGGCTCAAGCCTGTAATCCCAGCACTTTGGGAGGCCGAGACGGGCGGATCACGAGGTCAGGAGATCAAGGACCATCCTGGCTAACACAGTGAAACCCCATCTCTACTAAAAAAAAAAAATACAAAAAACTAGCCGGGCAAGGTGGCAGGCACCTGTAGTCCCAGCTACTTGGGAGGCTGAGGCAGGAGAATGGCGTAAACCCGGGAGGCGGAGCTTGCAGTGGGCTGAGATCCGGCCACTGCACTCCAGCCTGGGTGACAGAGCGAGACTCTGTCTCAAAAAAAAAAAAAAGATCATAACATAATAAAATAAAATACAGAAATACAGCTGTGACTATAAGCCCACCAAAAAAATATAAATCCAATGAATCTTAGCTCCATAGCTGGCCATCCATGAGATACGCTAAGGTGTCCTAGATCAGAACCCTCCAGAGTGGATGTGGGATGGGACAGGATAGGCACCTGCCGCACATACTGCATGATCACCCAGACAGCAGGTGAGAGGAAAGGCAGCTTGTATTCACTCATTCATTCATTCATTTGTTCATTCATGTTTCCATCCAAAAAACTCACTGTAAGTCTTCCTCTTAGTGAGTCTAAGCTCACTAAGGTCAGGGACCAAGCCTCATTCACTGGCCTGGCGCATGCCTAGTGCGGAGCAAGTATTTGGTGTTCGTTGACTGAATGACTGAAGGTAAAGGGGACTTGAGTTGCCCAGGTACAGTGGCTCACACTTGTAATCCCAGCCGTTTAGGAATCCAAGGCAGGAGGATCACTCGAGGCCAGGAATTTGACACCAACCCAGGCAACACAGGGAGACCCCATCGCTACAAAAAAGAAAAATGTAAAAAATTAGCTGGTCCCAGTGGCTCATGCCTATAATCCCCACATTTTGGGAGGCTGGGATTGGAGGATTGCTTGAACCCAGGAATTTGAGACCAGCTTGGTCTCAAATAGGGAGACCCTCTGTCTGCAAAAAAATAAAATTTTAAGTTAGTGGGTTTGGAGACACACACCCGTGGCCCCAGCTACTCAGGAGGCCAAAGTGAGAGGATTGCTTGAGAGCAGGAGCTCGAGGCTGCTGTGAGCTATGATCACACCACTGTACTCCAGCCTGGGCGACAGGCTGTCTCTAAATAAATTCTGTCAATAAATAAGCAAATAAATAAAGCGTGTAGAGGGCTGACACCATTGCTTGACAAGGATGCAAGGAATGTTTTATTGCTGTGTTTCAGGGAATGTGTTAGGTGGTTTGAGGATGCAGAGACAAAAATGGTACTGTCTGTGACCTCAAGAAGTTTACAGACTTGTGGGAGGACAGCGTTGTGAACAGGTTATAATACTGTCTGACTATGGCATCTGTCATAAGAGCCCAGAGGCCGGGCATGGTGGTTCATGCCTGTAATACCAGCACTTTGAGAAGCTGAAGTGGGCAGATCACCTGAGCTCAGGAGTTTGAGACCAGCCTGGCCAACATGGTGAAACTACGTTTATAATAAAAATACAAAAATTAGCCAGGAGTGGTGGTAGGCACCTGTAGTCTCAGCTACTCCAGAGGCTGAGACAGGAGAATCACTTGAACCTGGGAGACAGAAGTTGCACTGAGCCAAGATCATGCCACTGCACTCCAGCCTTGGAGACAGGGTGAGACTCCGTCTCCAAAAAAAAAAAAAAAGAAAGTAGGCCGGACGTGGTGGCTCACACCTGTAATCCCAGCACTTTGGGAGCCCGAGGCAGGCGGATCACGAGGTCAGGAGATCAAGACCATCCTAGCTAACACGGTGAAACCCCGTCTCTACTAAAAATACAAAAATAATTAGCTAGATGTGGTGGTAGACACCTGTAGTCCCAGCTACTCAGGAGGCTGAGGTAGGAGAATGGCGTGAACCCGGGAGGCAGAGCTTGCAGTGAGCCGAGATCGTGCCACTGCACTCCAGCCTGTGTGACAGAGCGAGTCTCCGTGCCCACCACCCAAAAAAAAAAAAAAGAAAAAGTTTACAGACTTGTTGGGGGATAGAGTTGTAAACAGGTCATAATACAGTCTGACTAGGGCACCTGTCATAAGAGCCCAAAGGCCAGGTGTGGTGACTCACGCCTGTAATACCAACACTTTAGGAGGCCAAGGCAGGCGGATCCCTTGAGGTCAGGAGTTTGAGACCAGCCTGGCCAACATCGTGAAACCCTGTCTCTACTAAAATTACAAAAATTAGCCGGGCGTGTTGGCACATGCCTATAGTCCCAGCTACTCAAGAGTCTGAGGCAGGAGAATCACTTGAACCTGGGAGGCGGAGGTTGCAGTGAGCCGAGATTGCGCCACTGTACTCCAGCCTGGGCTATAGAGCGAGACTCTGTCTCAAAAAAAAAAAAAAAAAAAAGAGCCCAGAGGAGGTGGGGAGGGGGAACATTTGAGTCAGGCTTTGAACAATGCATAGAACTTTCCTGGTGAAGAAGGTGGGGGCTAGGGGGTACTGGAAGCAAAGAGAAGGGCTTGTGCAGAGATCTGCCGAGTCAAGGTACACAGGGTGCAGAGGGAATGGCAAACAGCCGGTGCTGGCCGGGGCGTAGGGGAAGGTGCAGCTCTGTCTGGAGAGTCTGTGGTGTGATCACAATGGGCCCTCTGTGCCAGTTGACTGCTTCGTGCTGAACACGTTGGCCAAGATGCCTGTCATTCCAGCCTCTGCTTCCAGGCGAAATTACACCACCCACTCAGGGAAGCTGGACTAAGCTGCCGCTTTTTTTTTTTTTTTTTAACAACTTTATTCAAGTATTTTATTTACACAGAATAAAATGCATTCGTTTTTATGTGTTTACTTAAAGGAGCCTTAGCAAATATTTTCACTCACCCATGTCACCCCCAGCATAATCAAGATACAGGGCTGGGTGCGGTGGCTCATGCCTGTAATCCCAGCACTTTGGGAGGCCGAGGCAGGTGGATCACCTGAGGTCAGGAGTTAGAGCCCAGCCTGGCCAACATGGTGAAACCCCATCTCTACTAAAAAAAAAAAATACAAAAAACTAGCCGGGCAAGGTGGCAGGCACCTGTAGTCCCAGCTACTTGGGAGGCTGAGGCAGGAGAATGGCGTAAACCCGGGAGGCGGAGCTTGCAGTGGGCTGAGATCCGGCCACTGCACTCCAGCCTGGGTGACAGAGCGAGACTCTGTCTCAAAAAATATAAAATAATAAAATAAAATACAGAAATACAGCTGTGACTATAAGCCCACCAAAAAAATATAAATCCAATGAATCTTAGCTCCATAGCTGGCCATCCATG
>NW_012118666.1:209371-217154 GCF_000951035.1 Colobus angolensis palliatus
GTTTACAGGGTCTGGCTGTGTCATCTAGGCTGGAGGACAGTGGTGCGATTATAGCTCACTGTAACCTCGACCTTCTGGGCTCAAACAATCTTCCCACCTCAGCCTCCCGAGTAGCTGGACTGCAGGTGCATACCACCATGCACAGCTAATTTTTTTTTTGTAGAGGTGGGAGTCTCCCTATGGTGCCCAGGTTTGTCTCAAACTCCTGGGCTTCTCCCACTCCAGCCTCCTGAGTGGCTGGGACTGGAGGCACGAGCCACTGCGCCCTGTCTTGCTGGGATATTATCATCGAGGCTTCTCAGGTTCCATGTAATATTGCAACTGGCCCACGTGTTGGGGACAGAGGGGAACTCAGAGTGCCAGTGGTGGCCGTGGTGGTTTGGGCTTTGACATAGCTGTGGGGACATGGATAAGTAATGTGGGGTCGCCCCCCATATGCCTTCTACCCACTTCCAGACAGTCCACTGCTTTCTCCCACCATCATTCCTCCCACTGATCAAGGGAAGCTGAATGTCTGTGACGAGACTCTCCCCACCCCAAAAGAGTTTTGTAGTTCTCTGTTTTGTTTTGTTTGAGATAGGGTCTCTTGGCCGGGGGCAGTGGCTCACGCCTGTAATCCCAACACTTAGGGAGGCCAAGGCTGGCGGATCACCTGAGGCCAGGAGTTCGAGACCAGCCTGGACAACATAGTGAAACCCTGTTTCTACTAAAGATGTAAAAATTAGCCAGGAGGGCTGGGCATGGTGGCTCATGCCTGTAATCCCAGCATTTTGGGAGGCTGAGGTGGGTGGATCACCTCAGGTCAGGAGTTTGTGACCAGCCAACATGGTGAAACCCCATCTCTACTAAAAATACAAAAATTAGCTGGGCGTGGTGGCGGGCGCCTGTAATCCCAGCTACTCGGGAGGCTAAGGCAGGAGAATCACTTGAGCCTGGGAGATGGAGGCTGCAGTGAGCTGAGATCATGCCACTGCACTCTAGCCTGGGTGACTCTGCCAAACACACTAAAATAAAATAAAAAAATTTAAAAATATAATAATACAACTTTCTTTTTTAAATTAAAAAAAGGACGCTTAGTCCAATGGCCAGTACTGGTCCCCACTCTGGCCCTGACACCAGCCAAGCCTTCCAGCCCAAAGCCACGCCTTCCAGCCCAGAGCAAAAGTTTTCAGAAGATAAGAACTCTTGTGGTTTTCAGCAAGGAGACAATAAGAAGTTGTTCCTAATTGGCTTCCTGTCGCAGTCCTCAGGGCACCTGCTGGTTCCAGCCTGGATCCAGGCTACCTTGACTTTTGCCAGTTGGCACCGATGTTCAGATAACCGGTGAAGCACAGGAACAAATCCTCAAAGCCAAACCTGAAGAACTGGACGAGTCTTGTGTGAAATTCCCAGGTGAGAGCTCTGAGCCCCAAGGCCTCCTTTGCATACCTTGGCCCTGGGTTTGATCTGGTTTCACGTCCTGTTTCAGCTCCACGTTGTGCCGTAAGAACCCTCTCTGCAGGGCCATACTTGAAAGACTTTGACCCTTCCCAGGGGCCACGAGCACATCTCACTCTGCTGTCCAGGCTGGAGTTCAGTGGCACCATCTCAGCTCACTGCAACCTCCACCTCCCGGGTTTAAGCGATTCTCCTGCCTCAGCCTCCCAAGTAGCTGGGATTACAGGTACCTGCCACCATGCCCAGCTAATTTTTTTGTATTTTTAGTTGAGACGGGGTTTCACCATGTTGGCCAGGCTAGCCTTGAACTCCTGTCCTCAGGTGATCCACCCACCTCGGCTGCCCAAAGTGCTGGGATTACAAGCGTGAGCCGCTGCGCCCGGCCTAATTTTTGTATTTTTTATTTAAAAATTTTTTTGAGGCAGAATCTCATTCTATTGCCCAGGCCAGAGTCCGCTGGCACAATCTCAGCTCACCGCAACCTCTGTCTCCCAGGTTCAAGCGATTCTCCTGCCTCAGCCTCCTGAGTAGCAGGGATTACATGCGTGCACCACTATGCCTGGCTAATTTTTGTGTTTTTAATAGAGATGGGCTTTCACCATATTGGTCAGGCTGATCTCAAACTCCTGACCTCGTGATCTACCTGCCTAGGCCCCCCAAAGTGCTGGGATTACAGGCGTGAGCCACCATGCCTGGCCCACAAGCATGTCTTTCTCTTCTGCTCATCCAGATGAAAAAAAACTGGAGCAGACGTTTTGCAAAACAGGCCTTCAGTGGCCCCCCACAGTTGGATTTTGTCCTGAGCTCAGTTCTATAGGAAGTGTGTGTGTTTATGTGTGAATGTGTGTATGTATGAGTGTGTGTGTGGTTTACGTACTTATTGCTAAGCTTCGAATTTTCAGATTTCTGCTTTCTCGCTGTGAATCTGATGCAACACAATTATGGTTAAAAATATTTGCTGGCCGAGCATGATGGTTCATTGCTTCAATCCCAACCCTTTGACAGGTCAAGGTGAGAGGATTGCTTGAGGCCAGGCATTTGAGACCAGTCTGGGCAACATAGTGTGACCCCCATCTCTACACAAAATTTTTAAAAATTAGCTGGGGCTCGTGGCATGTATCTGTAGTCCCAGCTACTCTGGAGCCTGAGGCGGGAGGATCACTTGACACCCGGAGACTGAGGTTGCTGTGAGCTGTGATTGCACCACTGCACGCCAGCCTGGGCAACAGAATGAGACCCTCTCTCTCTCTCTCAAAACAAAAAAAAGGCCGAATCCCAGCACTTTGGGAGGCCGAGGCAGGTGGATCACGAGGTCAGGAGATCAAGACCATCCTGACTAACATGGTAAAACCCCATCTCTACTAAAAATACAAAAAATTAGCTGGGCAAGTTGGCAGGCACCTGTAGTCCCGGCTACTTGGGAGGCTGAGACAGGAGTATGGCGTGAACCCGGGAGGCGGAGCTTGCAGTGAGCCGAGATCGCACCACTGCACTCCAGCCTGGGCAACAGAGCAAGACTCTGTCTCACAAAAAAAAAAAAAAACCATTTGCTTGCACAAAAAGACAAATGATTTCACTAATATAAGAAGCACCTAGAATAGTCACATTCATAGAGACAGAAAGTCTCTGGTGGTTGCCAGGGGGTAATAGGAAAGAGGATGGGGAGTTTGTTCAGTGGGTATAGAGTTTCAGTTTTGCAAGATGAAATGAATTCTGAGGGTTGGTTGCACAACAGTGTGAATGCACTTAAAGCTACTGAACTGTACACTTAGAAATGATTAAGATGGGCTGGGCGCAGTGGCTCATGCCTATAACCTCAGCATTTTGGGAGGCCAGGGTGGGTGGATCACGAGGTCAGGAGATAACCATCCTGGCTAACACGGTGAAACCCTATCTCTACTAAAAATACAAAAAATTAGCCGGGTGTGGTGGCAGGCACCTGTAGTCCCAACTACTCGGGAGGTTGAGGCAGGAGAATCGCTTGAACCCGGGAGGCGGAGCTTGCAGAGAGCTGAAATTGCGCCACTGCACTCCGGCCTGGGCAACAGAGCAAGACTCTGTCTCAAAAAAAAAAAGAAATGATTAAGATGATAAATTTTACATGTATTTTACCATAATAAAAAAAATTTTTTTAATTGTATGGTCTACAAGAGTTCATGATTATTTTGTGGCTTTATAAGACCTAATTAATAGTGGATGGCTTTTATTATTATTATTATTTTTTTAGATAGAGTCTCACTCTGTTGCCCAGGCTGGAGTGCAGTGGCACAATCTCGGCTCACTGCAACCTCCGTCTCCCAGGTTCAAGCGATTCTCCTGCTTCATCCTCCTCAATAGCTGGGATTACAGGCATGTGTCACCACGCCCAGCTAATTTTTATATTTTTAGTAGAGACAGGATTTCACCATGTTAACCAGGCTGGCCTCGAACTCCTGACCTCAAGTGATCTGCCTGCCTCAGATTCCCAAAGTGCTGAGATTACAGGAGTGAGCCACAGCACCCGGCCAATAGTGGATGGCTTTGTAAATAGGGATAGTGGTCAAATACAAGCACTTCGCAGGCACGGAGTATGAATTATAAGTTAGGATGGTCGGGGCTGGGCGCGGTGGCTCAAGCCTGTAATCCCAGCACTTTGGGAGGCCGAGACGGGTGGATCATGAGGTCAGAAGATCGAGACCATCCTGGCTAACACGGTGAAACCCCGTCTCTACTAAGAAATACAAAAAACTAGCCGGGCGAGGTGGCGGGCGCCTGTAGTCCCAGCTACTTCGGAGGCTGAGGCCGGAGAATGGCATGAACCCGGGAGGCGGAGCTTGCAGTGAGCTGAGATCCGGCCACTGCACTCCAGCTTGGGCGACAGAGCGAGACTCCGTCTCAAAAAAAAAAAAAAAGTTAGGATGGTCGTGGATGTGGTTATGATGATATAATAATGGTGCTACAGATACACAGTGTGGCCTTGGGACTGGTGGACGTGTGATCCCTAACAGGGAAATACCTGGCCCATAGCAGCCTGAGTTTTGCTACCAGTGACTTCCCCTTGGTTTCTGAGGCAGCACGAGAGAGGGCTCCTGTTTTTGGGGTGAAGTTCAGTGTACGTTTATTTTATTTTATTTTATTTTATTTATTTATTTATTGAGACAGAGTCTCACTCTATTACCTAGGCTGGAGTGCAGTGGCTGATCTCGGCTCACTGCAGCCTCTACCTCCTGGACTCAAGCAGTCCTTCCTCCTTAGCCTCCCAAGCAGCTGGGACCACAGGCATGAGCCACTACATCTGGCTAATTTTTGTATTTCTTGTGAAGATAAGATTTTTCTATGTTGCCCAGGCTGGTCTCAAACTCCTGAGCTCAAGCGATCCTCCCTCCTTGGCCTCCCAAAGTGTTGGGATTACAGGCCACTGTGCCCGATCTACAGAACAGTTTGTTTTATGCTTGATCTTAGCCAAAAGGCCGAGAAGTGATGAGAATAGTTTGTTTTAATGTAAGGCTTATTTTGAAAAATTCTGAGTTCAGTTCAAATGTACACAGATATTTCACAGAAAAAGGTAATATTAGAGATTTTTTTGTTTGTTTGAGACAGGGTCTTGTTCTGTTGCTCAGGCTACAGGGTAATGGTACAGTCAAGGCTCACTGAAGCCTCGATCTCCTGGGCTCAAGCGATCCTCCCACCTTCGTGTCCTGACTAGCTACAAGTGCCTGCCTCCACACCTGGCTAATTTTTCATATTTTTTGTAGAGTGGGTTTTTACCATGTTGCAATCCTGCTGGTCTCAAATGTTTGGCCTCAACAATCCACCTACTTTGGCCTCCCAAAGTACTGGGATTACAGGCATAAGCCACTGCACCTGGTGTCTGACCTAGAGAAAAGTATTATTTATTTATTTATTTATTTATTTTTTTGAGACAGAGTCTCACTCTGTCGCCCAGACTGGAGTGCAGGGGCATGATCTCGGCTCATTGCAACCTCCGCTGCCTGGGTTCAAGTGATTCTCCTGCCTCAGCCTCTCAAGTAGCTGAGATTACAGGCGCCCACCACCACCCAAGTAATTTTTGTGTTTTTAGTAGAAAGGGGGTTTTACCATGTTGACCAGGCTGGTCTTGAACTCCTGACCTTAAGTGATCCACTCCACCCCACCTCCAGCCTCCCAAAATATTAGGATTACAGGCATGAACCCACCACGCCTCGCTAGAGAAAATTATTCTTGATAATTCAGATGGCATGGAGAACATTTCTGGAACATTCACGTTTGAAGATTCCTTATTAATGAATGCCTCTGACTTTAACCAAAAACCAGTAATTTTTTTTTTTTTCTTTTTGAGATGGAGTCTTGCTCTGTTGCCCAGGCTGGAGTGAAGTGGCGTGATCTTGACTCACTGCAAGCTCCGCCTCCCGGGTTCACGCTATTCTCCTGCCTCAGCCTCCTGAATAGCTGGGATTACAGGCATGCACCACTATGCCCGACTAATTTTGTATTTTAAGTAGAGACCAGATTTCTCCGTGTTGGTCAGGCTGGTCTCGAACTCCTGACCTCAGGTGATCCACCCGCCTCGGCCTCCCAAAGTGCTGGGATTACAGGCGTGAGCCACCGTGCCCGGCCAAAAACCGGTAATATTTTCATTACAGAAGTTTAATAAGCTTAGTTGCAACCGATAAATTGCTTAATTAGTTAAAAAAAAAAAAAACCCAAAAGCCCAAACCTCTGAATTTAAGCGTCATGTTTGGGAATAGACACGGAAGAGGAAAGGAGAAAGGTGCTGAAGTAATGTATTTGAGTAGTCATCTAATGCCTTTGGTTATTTGGATGTTTATTTCAGGAGTGTCCCTTTAATTATATTAAATTAAAGATCTCAAAAATTATGGGTCACAGATAACCACTTTCAATGTTGAAAAATTCCATAACGTTGCTAGTTAAAGTGCTGCAATCATACCAGAATGAAAGTATGCCCATTTAACTCCATGAGGGCAGACAGTTTCATACCCCAGGGATCTGTTAGGTTGAATTTGAAGCAGCTGTTTAACAGATTCATTTCAGCAAAAGCTTTGGTTTCTTGGCTGGCGGTAGCCTTAGCAAGAAAACCACGTGACCTCCCAGGGTATGGCAGAGTCCTTTCAAGGACGTTCAGAGAGAGGGTTTATGAAGTGGTGGCTTCAAGCCCATGCCCCACCCTGGAGGGATTGTTGCAATGGCCCTGAGGTGGGGCGAAGGCTCCTTGGGGTCTCTGATCTGCAGCCAGGGATGAGAACCAGCCAATGAATGGACTGAGAAGAGGCTGAGGACTTTGGTTTTTACTTCCTTTGTCTCTCCCGTATGGGAGACAGGCAAAAAGTAGGGGGAGAGAAAAGCTGGTGGGTAAAAATATTTAGGTGACTTGATAAATATCTGATCTAACTGTAGCCGACGTGTGCGGCATGGAAAATTTTTTCAAGTATTTTCATGGATATTTTTCCTCCTCTTTGCATTCCAAAATCCTCTAAGTAGGTATTGTTGTCATTATGTTTGTGCTTGAAAAAACCGGCTTAGAGAGATCAGGTGAGGAGCCCAGCTGCTAAGAGGCTGAGGCTGGACTCAGGCTGTCCTAATCCATCCACACTCCTTTGTTCTCAGCCTGAAAACAAGTCTCTTCTGTAAGGGCCCATCCATTCACGTTTTGCTCTCTGCTGTAACTTACTTAGCTTGATTCTTTTCTTATTATTATTACGGTGTAAATTGAGATCAGTGTAATCCCTGAGAAAATGGAAATTAACAGGGCAGCCAGGCTCAGAGTGGAAAGTGAAGGAACAACAAACTCAATCGGTCTGAGGCACAAAACACTTCCATGTGCCACAATCACTTACTGCTTGCTTCATTTTGTTTGGCAGGACTAAAATTAAATACTGCTTTCCAGTAGCTGGAGTGGAAATTGAATTTTGCATCTTTCCTTAGACTGTTTGGAAATGGACTTGAAAGATAGAAGAACCTAAGTAGGCATTAATTGGTAGAAAATACTGTTAAGAAAAGAGTGACACTTAAAAAGGCTTTAAATATTTTTAAATTGGTCTGGCCGAGGTGGCTCACGCTTGTAATCCCAGTACTTTGGGAGGCCGTGGCAGGCGGATCACTTGAGGTCAAGAATTTGAGACCAGCCTGGGAAACACGGCGAAATCTCCCATCTCCACACACAAAATATACAAAAATTAACCAGTTATGGTGGTGTGCAGCTGTAGTCCCAGCTACCTGGGAGGCTGAGGGGGGAGGGTGGCAGAGCCCCAGAAGTGGAGGTTGCACTGAGTTGAGATTGCGCCACTGCACTCCAGCCTGGGTGACAGAGCAAGACTCTGTCTCAAAAAAAAAAAGGTAAAAAAAATTA
>NW_012118666.1:218204-221602 GCF_000951035.1 Colobus angolensis palliatus
AAAAAAAAAAAAAAAAAAGAAAATATAAATTTCAAACAAGATCATTTTTCACAACTAGTTGAAGAACTGCTGCCACCTCATGGAAAATTTTTATAAACTTCCAGTTTAGGCAAGAATCCATATTCGCTGTCTTCCAGTGTTCCCCTAGTCAACACCATTGTATAAAGTTCCCTTAGATCACCACTGTGTAAAGTTCTCTTACTCCCCCTGGGAATCATTGGCCTGAAACTGCAGTTTTTTCGTTGTGGGTTAGTTTGGAAGTGGTTAGAATATTCTAACAATGTGTTTAGAAATCAAAAAATAATATTTCTTTTTTTTTTAATTGAGATAGAGTCTTGCTCAGGCTGGAGTGCAGTAGTGAGATCTTGGCTCATTGCAATCTCGGCCTCCCAGGTTCAACTGGTTCTTGTGCCTCAGCCTCCCAAGTAGCTGGGATTACAGACATGTGCCACCATGCCCGGCTAATTTTTTTTTTTTGGAGGCAGAGTCCTGCTCTGTTGCCCAGGCTAGAATGCAGTGGCATGATCTTGGCTCACTGCAAACTCTGTCTCCTGGGTTCAAGGGATTCTCTCGCTTCAGCTTCCTGAATAGCTGAGATTACAGGCTCCTGCCACTGTCTGTGGCTAATTTTTGTATTTTTAGCAGAGACAGAGTTTCACCATGTTGGCCAGGCTGGTCTCAGATGATCCACCTGCCTCATCCTCCCAAAGTGCTGGGATTACAGGCATGAGCCACTGCACCTGGCCCAAGATTGCTTTTTATTTTATTTTTTAAGTATAGAGACCAAGGTCTCACTATGTTGCCTAGGCTGGTCTTGAACTCTTGGTCTTGAATGATGTTCCCACTTGATTTTCCCACCACGCTTAGCCTCTTTTTTCTTTTTCTTTTAATTTTATTATTATTATTATTTTTTGAGACAGGGTCTCACTCTGTTGCCCAGGCCGGAGTGCAGTGGGGCCGTCATAGTTTATTGCAGCCTCAACCTCCTGGGCTCAAGTGATCCTCCTACCTCAGCCTCCAGTGTAGCTTGGACTTTGGGCATGTGCCACTTCACCCGGATAATTTTTAAATTTTTTGTAGTGGCAAAGTCTCCCTATGTTGCCCAGGCTAATCTCGAATTCCTGGGCTGAAGCAATCCTCCTGCGTTGGTCGCCCAAAGTGCTGGGATTAATAAAAAAAGAAATAGTATTTCTGTTGTAATTCAAATTAGCAAAGAGGAGCTAAGGATTTCGAAAATTGTTCTCTACAGAACTTCATCTCTGTTATTTATTTTATTTCATTTTTTGAGACGGAGTCTCACTCTGTCTCCCAGGCTGGGGTGCAGTGGTGCATTTTCGGCTCACTGAAACCTCTGTCTCCCAGGTTCAAGTGATTCTTCTGTGTCAGCCTCCCAAGTAGCTGAGATTACAGGTACCCACCACCATACCCACCCAGCTAATTTTTTTTTTTTTTTGTATTTTGAGTAGAGATGGGGTTTTGCCGTGTTGGCCAGGCTGGTCTCAAACTCCTGACCTCTAGTGATCTGCCTGCCTCAGCCTCCCAAAGTGCTGGGATTATAGGCGTGAGCCACTATGCCTGGCTCATCTCTGTTATTTTAAGAACATTTCAGTAACAAACATACTGCCACATGCCAGACAGGATATTTCATGCCTGTGTCCTTTCACGCACACCTGAAAAAAGCCTTCCTATGGCTGAATTCCAGAGAATTCCTGTTTCATGTTTTTTTTTTTTTTGAGACAGATAAAAATAGTCTCTCTGTCACCCAGGCTGGAGGGCAGTGGCGTGATCTCGGCTCACTGCAATCTCCACCTCCTGGGTTCAAACAATTCTCCTACCTCAGCCTCCCGAGTAGCTGGGACTACAGGTGCCCACCACCACGCCCGGCTAATTTTTGTGTTTTTAGTGGATGGGGTTTCGTCATATTGTGCAGGTTGGTTTCGAACTCCTGACCTCAGGTGATCCACCTGCCTTGGCCTCCCAAAGTCCTGGGATTACAGGCGTGAACCACTGTGCCTGGTAAATAATTCTTTTTTTCAAGGCTCAACTAAGTGTTGGCTCCTCCTTGGAAATGTCCTTCAACTCATCCTGGCAGGTGGACGTGTTCTCCTCTTTGTTTCTACGGGATTTAGTGCCTGCTGCTAGGGTTGTATTTATTATTACCATATTTACTGATGTAGCACCGTATCAGTTTTTTGGTAATAATTGTGTTTTATTATTATTATTATTGTTATTTTTGAGACAGAGTCTCATTCTGTCGCCCAGACTGGAGCACAGTGGCACAATCTTGGCTCACTGCAACCTCTGCCTCCCAGGTTCAAGTGATCCTCCTGCTTCAGCCTCCTGAGTACCTGGGATTATAGGCATGTGCCACCACACCCGGCCATCCTTTTTAAAGAAGTTTGTTGGCCGGGTGCGGTGGCTCACGTCTGTAATCCCAGCACTTTGGGAGGCCAAGGCGGGCAGATCATGAGGTCAGGAGATTGAGACCATCCTGGCTAACACGGTGAAACCCTGTCTCTACTAAAAATACAAAAAATTAGCCGGGCGTGGTGGCGGACACCTGTAGTCCCTAGCTACTCGGGAGGCTGAGGCAGGAGAACTACGTGAACCTGGGAGGCAGAGCTTGCAGTGAGCCGAGATCACACCACTGCATTCCAGCCTGGGCGACAGAGCGAGACTCTGTCTCAAAAAAAAAAAAAGAAAAAAAAGTGTTATTAGCTGGGCGTGGTGGTGCACGCCTCTGATCCCAGCTACCCGGGAGGCCGTGGCGCGAGAATAGCTTGAACCTGGGAAGCAGAGGTTGCAGTGAGCCGAGATAGCGCCACTGTGCTCCAGCCTGGGCAACAGAGTGACACCTTGTCTCAACAACAACAAAAAGTTTATTGTCTTGCAGGTCTGGAGGCCAGAGCGCAGAAGTTGATTCCCTGTGCAGGCTGTGTTAAGTGGGTGATGATGACAAGGATGAATGTGAGAATCTGTCCCATGCCTCTGTTCTAGGGTCTGGTGGTTTCCTGGCAGCCTTTGGCATTCATCAGTTGGTAGATGCATTGCTCCAAACATGCGCCTTCACATGGGGTTCTTGCTGGGTCTCCCCACCTAGTCTTCCTATTGCCTCTGTGTCCAAATTTTCTCCTGTTTTGTTTTCTTTCTGAGAGAGGATCTTGCTCTGTTGCCCAGGCTGGAGTGCAGTGTCATGATCATAACTCACTTTAGCCTCCAACTTGTGGGCTCAAGAGATCCTCCTGTTTCAGCCTCCTGAGTAGCTGGAACCACAGGGATGTGCCACTGTGGCTGGCTAATTAAAAAAAAAAAATTTTTGGCCGGGCGCGGTGGCTCAAGCCTGTAATCCCAGCACTTTGGGAGGCCGAGACGGGCGGATCACAAGGTCAGGAGATCGA
>NW_012118666.1:222782-226559 GCF_000951035.1 Colobus angolensis palliatus
TATATATATGCTTTTAAAGACACCATCAAGAAAGTGAGAAGAAAATCTCAGAGCGGGGAACCATTTTTATAAATCATGTATCTGATCCAGGACTGTATCTAGAATATGTAAAGAACTATAACTCACTAATAAAAAGACAAGGATTGCTGGGCGCAGTGACTTACACCTACCATCCCAGAACTTTGGGAGGCCGAGGTGGGCAGATCACAAGGTCAGGAGTTTCAGGCTAGCCTGACCAATTAGCCGGGTGTGGTGGCAGGAGCCTGTAATCCAGCTACTCGGGAGGGACAGAGAAGGATCCTAATGCTAAAAGAAAAAAAAAAAAAGAAAGAAAGAATAAAGAATGAGGGGACGGTTTTTTTTTTTTTTTAGACGGAGTCACGCTCTGTTGCCCAGGCTGGAATGCTGTGGCACAATCTCGGCTCACTGCAACGTCTGCCTCCCAAGTTCAAACTGGGACTACAGGCAACTGCCACCATGCCTGGTTAATTTTTTTTTTTTTGAGACTGAGTTTTGCTCTATCGCCCAGGCTATAGTGCAGTGGCACGACCTTGGCTCACTGCAACCTCTACCTCCTGGGTTCAAGCAATTCTCATGCCTCAGCCTCCCGAGTAGCTGGGATTACAGGCATGCACCACCTGACACCCGGCTAATTTTTTGTATTTTTAGTAGAGATGGGGTTTCACCGTGGCTCGAACTCTCTCCTGACCTCGTGATCCGCCTGCCTCAGCCTCCCAAAGTGCTGGGATTACAGGGGCGATTTGTTCTTTTGTTCTCTCTCCTCCTCCCTCTCTTTCCTTTCTGAGAAATCTGATTAGAACTTTGAAAGCTAAGCCGTTTTAGGATCAGGTTGCCACATTTAGCAAATAAAAATAGGGGATGCTGTGTTGAATTTGAATTTCAAATAAACAACAAATAATTCTTGAGTGCAATCATGTTCCATACAATATGTGGACATAACTTACACTAAAACAATTATTTGTTGTTCATCTGAAATTCACACTTGATTAGGCTTCTTGTATTTTATTTGGCAACCCTACTTTCCGAGCCATGATTCTGTTAACAATTGCTTTTTTTTTTTTTCCCGGAAATGGAGTCTCACTCTGTCACCCAGACTGGAGTGCAGTGGCATGATCTTGGCTCACTGCAACCTCCACCTCCCAGGTTCAAGTTATTCTCCGGCCTCAGCCTCCCAAGTAGTTGGGACCACAGGTGTGCGCCATCATGCCCAGCTAATTTTTGTATTTTGAGATGAGAGTTCACCATGTTGGACAGGCTGGTCTCGAACTCCTGACCTCAAATGATCTGCCCCCGCCTCAGCCTCCCAAAGTGCTGGGATTACAGGTGTGAGCCACTGCACCTGGCCTATGTTAGCAATTTCACTGGGTCCCTGTGCAGAAGCTGCAAAGAGAAGACTTTTACTGGGTTAGAGAGGAGGAGGGGGCACAGGAGTCAGTCCTGGTTTCAGGAATATGGCCCCAAAAGGCAGGAGAATCTCTTGAGGACAAGAGTTTGAAACCAGCCTGGGAAACATAGTGAGACCCCATTTCTACAAAAATAAAAATTAGCTGGGCGTGGTAGCATGCGCCTGTGGTAGCATCCCAGCTACTCAGGAGGCTGAGGCAGGAGAATCGCAGATCACTTGAGCCTGGGAGGTCAAGGCTGCAGTGAGCTGTGATTACGTCACTGCACCCCTGCCTGGGCGATAGAACGAGACCCTGTCTCTAAAAACAGAAAAAATAAAATAAAATAATTAAAAAGAGAGAGAGAGAAGAAAGAAGCCCTTCTCTCTGCTGGCTCCCCCTGAACCTAGCTGGGTCCTGCAAAACTAACCCCACTGCCATTTCCCTCTGCCATCTCTCCTTTGAACAATCCCTGCGGATCTCTGCTTGGTCCCAGCCTGAGTTTCCAAGAACAGAAGCAATGATGGCACCTGCTGCAAGATGTTGAGCGATAAATGAGGAAGCCGCTCAGACAGCCAGAAAGACAGGAAACCCTTGGCTGCCTCGAGAGAGGAAACAGGAGCAGGGAGGCAGGGGTGTGGGAGGGGGTTTGGGCCAACAGCACTGTGATCCCCACCCCCATCCCCACCACGTGGCTTCACAGGGCAGGCGCCATGAAGGCTCTGAGCTGCAAAGAGCTGCTGACCAAGGAGACACGGACCATATGCAAGTTCGGCCGCACAGTTTTGCTTGTTATTGGGCTACACATGCCCGGCTCCTGTGTGCCCCAGCCCAGCTCCTGTGTGCATGTAAGGTGGGATCCAACCACCATCCCAGAGCCCCAGAGCAGGGCAGATAGCTGGGTCTGCTCATGAGAGCTAGGGCACACCTCTGGGGAGCCTGGGGCCAGTGCCACATGCCACAGCTGTCACTCTGCTCCTCTGCCAGGCTGCACCTGCCCCTCT
The DNA here is from genome assembly GCF_000951035.1 of Colobus angolensis palliatus. Classification (NCBI taxonomy): domain Eukaryota; kingdom Metazoa; phylum Chordata; class Mammalia; order Primates; family Cercopithecidae; genus Colobus; species Colobus angolensis. Next base: position 225,190 of record NW_012118666.1, read on the forward strand.
GGGTCTCATGTCCCCAGGCAGGGCCCTGCTGGTCTCCCGGATGCCTGCTGCATTAGGCTAATGGAACTGGAGCCTGACCCTTTGCACCAAGGAATTTGGAGCAACTCTGAAGCTGGTGGCTTGGGCTCAAACTGGAAAACTCCACCGAACCTTCCATGTCCTCAGTCTCCCCAGGCCTGCAGCTGCCACACTCTGCCACCACGCCCGGCTAATTTTGCAGTTATAGTAGAGACAGAGTTTTGCCGTTGGGAGGCTCAGGCAGGAGAATCGCTTGAACCTGGGAGGCAAAGGTTGCAGTGAGCGGAGATCACACCATTGCACTCCAGCCTGGGTGACAGAGTGAGACTCTACCTCAAAAAAATTAAGTAATTAATGAAAAAAAAACACCTCATCATCTCTCCATTGTCTCTAATCTTATCCCTTGATATTGACAATCAATGTTAATGGCAAGATACGTATTCTTCAGCATCTTTATGCTCATGTAACTGATCACACATACACATGTAATTTTTCTACCTTTTCTCCTTTACTTATTTATTTTTATGAAACAGTCTTGCTCTGTGGTTCAGGCTGGAGTACAGTGGCACAATCATAGCCCCCAGCACCCTCTACCTGCTGTGCTCAAGCGATCCTCCAGCCTCAGCCTCCGGAGTAGCTGGGACCACAGGCATGTACCACCACGGCTGGCTAATTTTCTACTTTAATGAAAATGGAGCATATGGTGAGCAGCCAGGATTGCATTCAGCTCCTGCAAGCCGTGGCTTAAATAAGAAATGAGTTTCACTTTTCTTGCGTGACAGCAGCTCAGGGTTAGATGGCACAGGCTGCAGCAGCTGCTGAAATACACACTCGCTCTCCTTATGTGCGCTATTTCCAGAGTGTCACTTTGGTCCCCACGGTCATAGATGGCTTCTGCCTTTTAGGCGCTGAGTCCATGTTGGGGTGGGAAGAAGAGAGAAGACAAAGGGTAAGAGACATGTTATCAGCCAAATCTGATTCAAAGCACAATATGTGCTATGGGAAAACAACAGTTGGCCAGGCATGGTGGCTCACGCCTATAATCGCGGTGCTTTGGGAGGCTAAGGCAGGAGGATCGCTTGAGGAGTTCAAGGCTGCAGTGAGCTATGATCATGCCACCAAACTCCAGCCTGGGTGACAGAATAAGACCTTGTCTAAAAACAAACAAACCAAAAAACGCTCACTGATTTTTGCCTTATTAGAAGTGTAATATGTGTTAATTTTAGAAAAATGTAAAAAAAAAAAAAAAGAAAAGAAAAATAAAAAAGAGGCCGGGCGCAGTGGCTCAAGCCTGTAATCCCAGCACTTTGGGAGGCCGAGACAGGCGGATCACGAGGTCAGGAGATCGAGAC
>NW_012118666.1:227547-235083 GCF_000951035.1 Colobus angolensis palliatus
TTTTTGTATTTTTAGTACAGACGGTGTTTCACTGTGATGGCCAGGCTGGTCTCGAACTCCTGACCTCAGGTGATCCACCTGCCTCAGCATCCCAAAGTGTTGGGATTAGAGGTGTGAGCCACCTCGCCCAGCTATTCAGTTGTTCTTTATGGCTTATTTCTCTTAGCAATGGGCTTATGGCCTCTTGGGAAGACAATGTGATCACTTTTACCTCCTGGCCCTGACAGCCAACCCAAGTATCTTAGTCCATATGAGTTGTTACAACAAAAATAGCATACACTGGAGGGTGGCTTATAAATAACAAGCATTTTCTTCTTAAAATTATTTATTTATTTATCTATTTATTTATTTATTTTTTGAGACAGAGACTCGCCTTGTTGCCCAGGCTGGAGTGCAGTGGCTTAGTCTTGGCTCACTGCGACCACTGCCTCCCAGGTGCAAGCGATTCTCCTGCCTCAGCCTCCCGAGTAGCTGGCACTACAGGCGTGCACCACCACACCCGGCTACTTTTGTTGTATTTTAGTAGAGACTGGGTTTCACCGTGTTGGCCAGGCTGGTCTCGAACTCCTGACCTCAAGTGATCTGCCCGCCTCGGCCTCCCAAAGTGCTGTGATTACAGACGTGAGTCATTGCGCCTGGCCAGTTTCTGACAGTTCTGGAAGCTGGGAAGTCCAAGATCAAAGTGCTGGCAGATTTGGTGTCTGGTAAAGGAACCATTTCTCATAGATGGTCCCTTCTTACATGTCCTCATATGGCGAACGGGCAAACAAGCTTCCACAGGTCCCTTTTATAAGGACACTAATCCCATTCATGAAGGCTCCACCCTCATGACCTTATCTCCTCAAAGGCCCCACCAGTTTAAAAAAAATTTTATGTTAGAGATGGGGTCGGCTGGATGAGGTGGCTCGTGCCTGTAATCCCAGCACTTTGGGGTGCTGAGGCGGGTGGATCACGAGGTCAGGAGTTCGAGATTAGCCTGGCCAACATGGTGAAACCCTGTCTCTACTAAAAATACAAAAATTAGACAGGCAAGGTAGTGGGCGCTTGTAATCCCAGCTACTCGGGAGGCTGAGGCAGGAGAATCACTTGAACCCGGGAGGCGGAGGTTGCAGTGAGCTGAGATGGTGCCACTGTACTCTAGCCTGGGTGACAGAGCAAGACTCCATCTCCAAGAATAAATAAATAAAATAAAATAAAATAAAAATACAAAAATTAGCCAGGTATGGTGGTGTGTGCCTATAGTTCCAGCTACTTGGGAGGCTGAGGCAGGATAATTGCTTGAACCCAGGAGGCGGGGATTGCAGTGAGCCAAGATCGCACCACTGCACTCCAGCCTGGGTGACACAGTGAGACGTTGTTCTGAGCTTGAAGCCTGAAGGCTACGAAGAAGAAAAGAGCATTCTGGGCCAGGCGTGGTCCTGGAATCCTAGCACTTTGGGAGGCTAAGGTGGGAGGATGCCTTGAGGCCAGGAGTTAGAGACCAGACTGGGCAACATAGTGAGACTCCTGTCTCTATAAAACATTAAAAAAAATACTAGCTGCAGCCAGGCATGGTGGCTTATGCCTGTAATTCCAGCACTTTGGATGGCTGAGGCAGGCAGATCACTTGAGGTCAGGAGTTTGAGACCAGCCTGGCCAACATGGTGAAATCCCATCTCTACTAAAAATGCAAGAATTAGGTGGGCGTGGTGATAGGTTCCTGTAATCTCAGCTACTTGGGAGGCTGAGGCAGGAGAATTGCTTGAACCTGGGAGGTGAAGGTCACTGCACTCCAGCCTGGGTGACAGAATGAGAGTGAGACTCTGTCTCAAAAAAAAAAAAAAAAAAAAAAAAAAAAAAGGCTAGGCGGGCTGGGCGCCGTGGCTTGTGCCTGTAATCCCAGCACTTTGGGAGGCTGAGGCGGGAGGATCACCTGAGGTCGGGAGTTCAAGACCAACCTGACCAACATAGAGAACCCCTGTCTCTACTAAAAATACAAAAAATTAGCTGGCTGTGGTGGCGCATGCCTGTAATCCCAGCTACTCGGGAGGCTGAGGCAGGAGAATCGCTTGAACCAGGGAGGCGGAGGTTGCGGTGAGCTGAGATTGCACCACTGGACTCCAGAGCAGGCAACAAGAGTGAAACTCCATTAAAAAAAAAAATTATCTGGGCACAGTGGTGCGTGTCTGTAGTCCCAGCTACTCGGAAGGCTGAGGTAGGAGGATGGCTTGAGCCCAGGAGGTTGAGGCTGCAATGAACTATGATGGCCCCACTGCACTCCAGCCTGGGCAACTGAGTGAGACCCTGTCACACACTCACACAAAAAGGAAGAATAAAAACAGAAAAGAAAAGAACATTCTTTTTGCTCGGGAGGTATTTAGACGGTATCATGAGCTTGTGTTTCAAGCTGCGTGTTCAATAAACCATTTCTGCAGGGACAATGACACATTGTGTGATGTACTCTGAGAGCGCCTGCTGGGCCTGGCCGCTGGGGGAGGCTGCAGGGGACATAAGACATTTCAGCTGGATGGTGGCCAAAGGAAAGGCAAGGACCAGCCAGGCAAAAGGCCTGAAGATGTGAGAGGCTCTAGAATGATCTGAGACTGGTGAGTGGGGGAGGTGGCCTGGTTTGGCTGGAACCCAGGGCTCCCTGGGGGACAGGGAAGGAGTAAGCTACTGGGGCCTGGTCTCCGATGCCAGACTCACGCCTGTGGGTTTCCTCCTAGAGGCAGTGGAGGCTCGCATGGCTGCGCTTAAGCAGGAACGGGCAGGTCAGAGCTGGGGAGGAGAATGTCTTCTCACTGCTTCGTTTTATTTTTCAAGTGCCAACTTCTTAATATCTGTGAGTGAAGCACTGTGCTATTATTGGGATTGTGGCAACACCTCTAATTGACAATCTTTTTTTTTTTTTTTGGTATGTGTTTTTGAGACAAAGTCTTGCTCTGTCACCCAGACTGGAGTGCAATGATGCAATCATGGCCCACGGTGGCCTCCGCTGCCTCGACCTCCCAGGCTGAAGTGATCCTCCTGCCTCAGCCTCCCGAGTAGCTGGGATTACAGGCACACACCACCATGCCTGGTCTATTTATTTTTTATAGAGATGGGATTTGGCTACATTGCTCAGGCTGCTCTTGAACTGCTGGCCTCAAGGAATCCTCCTTCCCACCTTGGGCTCTTGAAGTGTTGGGATTACAAGTGGGAGACATGGCACCCAGCCCTAATTAACAGTTCTTTTTTGCCAGGTGCAGTGACTCCCGCCTATAATCCCAACACTTTGGGAGGCCTAGGCAGGCAGATCACTTGAGGTCAGGAGTTTGAGACCAGCCTGGCTAACATGATGAAACCCTGTCTCTACTAAAAATACAAAAATTAGCTGGGTGGGGTGGCGGGGGCCTGTAGTTTCAGCTACTCGGGAGGCTGATACAGGAGAATCGCTTGAACCCAGGAGGCAGAGGTTACAGTGAGTGGAGATTGCACCACTGCACTCCAGCCTAGGCCACGAGGCGAGACCTCCGCCTCAAAACAACGAACAAATGAACAAACCACCACAAAAACAGTTTGTTTTGTTTTTTTTAAAGCAGGCTGAGCACAGAGGTTCATGCCTGTAATCCCAGCATTTTGGGAGGCTGAGGCGGGAGATCACTTGAGTTGAGGAGTTTGAGACCAGCCTGCAACATAGTGACACCCCCCATCTCTACTAAAAAAAATAAAAATTAAAAAGTGTGTGTGCCTGTGTGTATGTGTGTGTGCGCAATGTGTGTGTGTGAGTGTGTGCGTGTGTGCTTATTTCTCTGGTCTTTCCAGCTGGGATCTTTCTTGATGTCCCTCCCTTTCCTGTGCAGAGGAGGTCTGATCTGAGCAAACCTGACTCGTTGGGACCCATTTCTGTTTTTCTTTTCAAATGTACCTCTCTTACTCTCTTTCAAACACATTAGGGAAAACCGGAAGAGAAGCTCTGCCCAGCCCCAAGTTGTGGGATTCGCCTGGGGCAGTGCTCCGAGGCCTGAGTCTCTCAGTCTGGTGGTCTCCTCGGAAGCCAAACTTGGTGCTTCATCTTTTCTAGTTGTGTAACCCTGGACTCAGCCCTTCATCTTCCTGAAACTCAGATCCTTCATTTGTGAAATGAATAAATAATATTTACTTTGCAGGGTTATGAGGATTAAAAGAGCACACAAAAGTTCTTGCATAATGGGCCAGGCGTGGTGGTTCATGCCTGTGATCCCAGCACTTTGGGAGGCTGAGGAGGGCGGATCCCTTGAGGTCAGGAGTTTGAGACTAGCCTGCCCCATATGGTGAAATCCCGTCTCTAACAAAAATACAAAAATTAGCCGGGTGTGGTGGCGGGTGCCTGTAATACCAGCTACTCGGGAGGCTAAGGCAGGAGAATCGCTTGAACCCGGGAGGCAGAGGTTGCAGTGAGCCAAGATCATGTCACTGCACTCCAGCCTGGGTGATAGAGCAAGACTCCATCTCAAAAAAAAAAAAAAGAGAAATATAAGACTTTTATGGAGTCCCAATATATGGAGTCCCAACATATGCCCAGAAATAGAGAAAGCGAATTCTAATGGTGGAGGCACCAGTCATAGTTCCCCTACAGATGGATTCTGGGGGTGAGGTTGGGTGAAGGAGGTTACTGAAATCACTGGAGCAGGAGGATTGAAAGAGTTAAGGCAGGCAGGGCGTGGTGGCTCATGCCTGTAATCACAGCACAGCACTTTGGGAGGCTGAAGCAGGCAGATCACCTGAGGTCAGGAGTTCGAGACCAGCCTGACCAACATGGAGAAACCCCATCTCTACTGATACAAAATTAGCTGGGTGTGGTGGCGCATACCTGTAATCCCAGCTACTTGGGAGGCTGAGGCGGGAGAATCACTTGAACCTGGGAGGCGGAGGTTGCAGTGAGCCAAGATTGCACCATTGCACTCCAGCCTGGGCAATAAGAGTGAAACTCCGTCTCGGGAAAAAAAAAAAAAAAAAAGGGTTAAGGCAGCTGGGTGCAGTGGCATGTGCCTGTAATTCTAGTGCTTTGGGAGGCTGAGGAAGGAGGATCATGGATCACTTGAGTCTGGGAGTTGGAGGCTGCAATGAGCTAGGAGTGCACCATTACACTCCAGCTAGGTGACAAAGTGAGACCCTGTCTAAAAAAAAAAAAAAAGAAGATTTAAGGGCTCTCTTATTTTCCAGGAGACCAGTGTAGTTTATATTCTTCCATCCAACTGACTCACATTTAGTGAGTACCTTGTATGTCCTGGACGTAGGCGCTAGGATAGAACGGTGGATGAAATGGACACAGTCCCTGACATCATAAAGCATAAAGCAAGCAGACAAGCAGAAAATGACACAGAAAATAAGATATTATAGGCTGGGTGCAGTGGCTCACGCCTGTAATCCCAGCACTTTGGATGGCTGAGACGGGTGGATCACTTGAGGTCAGGAGTTCAAGACCAGCCTGACCAACATGGTGAAACCTCGTCTCTACTAAAAATACAAAACTTAGCCGGGCGTGGTGGCGCAAGCCTGTTATCCCAGCTGCTTAGGGGACTGAGGCAGGAGAATCACTTGAACCTGGAAGGCGGAGGTTGCAGTGAGCCAAGATCCCGATACTGCACTCCAGCCAGGGTGACTGAATAGACTCCACCTCAAAAAAAAAAAAAAAAAAGGAAAAAGAAAAAAACATATTATACTTGACATTAATAAAATGATATTTATTTACTTGAGATAGTGTATTGCTCTGTCGCCCAGGCTGGAGTACAGTGGCACAATTATAGCTCACTGCAGCTTTGCATCCCTGGGCTCAGATGAGCCTCCCACCTTGGCCTCCTTAGTAGCTGGGACTATGGGTGCCCACCATCATGCCCAGCCATGAGTTTAAGGAAGAAGATGAAATTTAAATATTACAGGGCAGGGGCCAAGTGCAATGGCTCACACCTGTAATCCCAGCATTTTGGGAGTCCGAAGTGGGAGGATCCCTTGAGGCCAGGAGTTTGAGATCAGCCTGGGCAACATAGCGAGATTCTGTCTTTACAATAAATAAGAAAAATTAGCTGGGCATGGTGGCATGTGCCTGTAGTCCCAGCCAGTTGGGAGGCTGAGGAGGGTGAATCACTTGAGCTCAGGAGTTCCAGGGTGCAGAGATCTATGATCGATCCACTGCCTTCTAGCCTGGGCCACACAAAGAGACCCTGTCTCTTTTTTTATTTTTATTTTTTGAGACGGAGTCTCGCTCTGTTGCCCAGGCTGGAGTGCAGTGGCGCCATCTCGGCTCACTGCAAGCTCCGCCTCCCGGGTTCATGCCATTCTCCTGCCTCAGCTACTCGAGTAGCTGGGACTACAGGCGCCCGCCACCATGTCCGGCTAATTTTTTGTATTTTTTTAAGTAGAGACAGGGTTTCACTGTGTTAGCCAGGATGGCCTCGATCTCCTGACCTCGTGATCTGCCCGCCTCGACCTCTCAAAGTGCTGGGATTACAGGTGTGAGCCACCTCCACCGGCTGAGACTCTGTCTCTTAAAAAAAAAAGGTAATAATTAATAATGAAGATAAATAACACTTTGGTTCCTTAAAAAGAGGTACCTCGCAGGGCCGTTGGAAGCCCCAGCCAGGAGAGCTCAGGACCAACCCTTCCCTGAGTGTACCAAGCCAGGCACCTGGGCGGTGCGGGAGGGTGGCCCAAGGGGAGCAGGTGCCCCCTCTCATTTTGTGGCCCGTCCCTGCACCAATTATTGCTTTATTACTGTTTTCAGTCAGATATAATTCCAGCATTTTCTATAATCTTGATCTTTTCATTGATACCAGATTTTTGTACAAAGATTTGTATATAAAATGATTGTGTACCCACCAGAATACATTCCCCAGCAATTAGAACGTTTAAGATGCAGCTCCTAACCGTCCTTCATTTATTACTTTTGAAAGTGTTTTGTGATTTTTTTGGGGATGTGTTTACAAATCCAATAACAATTCTCATTTAGAGTTGCAAAACACGAAGCCATTTCAAACCGAGACAGATGGCAGCTAAATGAAGTTTAATTAAAGAATGAGTGCTTTGAATCAAATCACTTTTTAAAAAGTACAGTACACTGAGATTCTGGAGAGGTTGCATAAACAGCATCTGGGCGCTTCTGTGAGGAAAAAAGTCTGTAAGGCTTTCCCATCGGATAAAGGGCTGGGCGGGTGCAGGGTGGGCGAAGGGAAGGACAGCCCTTTGCACTAGGCCTCTGTCCTCTGCCTGGACACACCTCCCAAAGCCCAGGCCTCCAGGGACTGGGGGAAACTCACAGGAGGCAACCTCTTGCTTCAAAGGCTTTGACTTGGAGCAGGGGAAGAGGGTGGGAGGGGGTCCCCCCTTCTGCCCTCTCTTTAAGACATAGGGTCTCGCTGTGTTGCCCAGGCTGGAGTGCAGTGGCTCAATCCTCTGCTTTTAGGGAAGCAGGAGGACAGGAGGGCTTGCTGCACCGACCCACTTAATTGCACGCCATCTGCACAGTGAGCCTGAAAGAGAACAGATGGGGAGCTTCGCGGGCCTCTGCGCGGATGAAGGAGGATCGGGTTCCCCGGGCCC
>NW_012118666.1:238683-241572 GCF_000951035.1 Colobus angolensis palliatus
AGGGGTCGCCAGGTGGGCCGGGCCCAGGGCGGGGGACGGAACGGTGGGACAGAAGGCTGGGGACCCCTACACCCTGCGAGGCGCCTGGAACGCCGCGCCTAGATGCTTGCACTTGGTGCAAGGAAAGCAAAACAGATTTTAAATCAAGAGTCACAGAATCGGGGGTTGGGGATGGGTTACAGGACGTGAGGGTTGAAGGCTAGGTGACAGCCGCAAGGACTCTTCAGATCATCTTGACTTCATAGGCAGTTTCTGCTTGGAGGTGGTGGCCAGTTTAGGAGGTCACCCCTGCCCCCATCCTGGAGTGGAAAAAGTGGGCCTGGCCCAAGGCAGGGGCTGAGGGTGGAGTGGAGGCGCCTGGTGGCACTGGGAGCCACTAGGAGGTGGGAGGGAGGAGGGTGAGGCTGGCAGCTGACTGGGTGGGGGGTTTGCCGGAGAGAGGGGTGGCTGTGCCAGGCACGTGGTTTCCAGCGTCTTTCCAGGAGGAAGCATGGTCTGGAAGGCTGGGATGGGGCCTTCCTCCCAGCTCTGGGCATGGATGGGACTGACTCCGAGGGCTGACAGAAGCCTTGGACTAAAGTTTTGGCCATTTCCTCAGCTGACTCAGAACTCAGCCCCGGCCAGGCGCGGTGGCTCAAGCCTGTAATCCCAGCACTTTGGGAGGCCGAGACGGGCGGATCATGAGGTCAGGAGATCGAGACCGTCCTGGCTAACATGGTGAAACCCCGTCTCTACTAAAAAATACAAAAAACTAGCCGGGCGACTTGGCGGGCGCCTGTAGTCCCAGCTACTCCGGAGGCTGAGGCAGGAGAATGGCGTAAACCCAGGAGGCGGAGCTTGCAGTGAGCTGAGATCTGGCCACTGCACTCCAGCCTGGGCGGCAGAGTGAGACTCCGTCTCAAAAAAAAAAAAAAAAAAAAAGAACTCAGCCCCTCCAAGCCACAGGCCTCATTCTGGGCCCTGGGTGGGTGGTTAGAGCCAGATCCTGGGAGATCACCCTGACCCCTGACTCTCCAGAACCCCTCATCCATCTAATTGGCTCATCCACCTGGTCCAAACCACTGCCATCTCTCTCTCTCTTTTTTTTTGAGACAGAGTCTCGCCTTTATGGCCCAGGCTGGAGTGCAGTGGTGCAATCTCAGCTCATTGCCAACCTCTGCCTCTTGGGTTCAAGAGATTCTCCTGCCTCAGCCTCCAGAGTAGTTGGGATTACAGCTGTCCATCACCACGCCCAGCTAATTTTTGTATTTCTAGTAAAGACGGGGTTTCGCCATATTGGCCAGGCTGGTCTCGAACTCCTGACCTCAGGTGATCCACTCACCTCAGCCTCCCAAAGTGCTGGGATCACAGGCATGAGCCACTGTGCCTGGCGCCCACTGCTATCTTCTGTTGGAGCCTCCCAGGTGGTCTTCCAATGTATTCTTCCCTTCCTTCTCCTATGTCTCTCAGCGGGCAGGGGCACCCTTCCAAAATGCAGACCTAGGCCTGGCTCTCCCCCAGGTACTTCCTGTTGTGGGTCTCATTTGCCCTCTGGAAATTGCCTTGGCCCGGCTTATGAGGCCTTCCACGTGGGTCAGTGAGAAAAAGGAGGCAGCTCTGTCCCAGAGAGCATGGCTGGGCAGACGTAACCCGGGCTGGATATCCACCTCTGCCCACCACTTCAGCCCGGCACCATGTGTAGGAGACACCTGCTGAGCGTCCTTGGGAACCCTGACCGAGTCCGCACCTGCCCTGACATGTCACCTCCAGCCACCCTGCGTCTACTCTGGCGACACCTTCTTATTCCTGGAATGCACCCAGTCCCTGTCCAGCTCCGTTTTTGCCCACATGGCTCTCCTCTTACACACCCACCTGCCTCAGCCCTTCCCTCTTTGTGCCCCCAAAGCCTCACTTGCTTTTCAAGCCTCAGGTTCAAGGACTCTTCCTACTTTCTGCACTAGGTGAGGTACCCTGCTTTGTTTTTTCAGAGGCAGGGTCTTGCTCTGTGGCTCATGCTCAAGAGCAGTGGTGCAGTCACGGATCACTGCAGCGTCAAACTCCTGGTCTCAAACAGTCTTCCTGCCTCAGCCTCCAGAGTAGCTGGGACCACAGGCACACACCACCATACCCAGCTAATTAAAAATTTTTAGAGAAAGGGTTCCACTATGTTGCCTAGGCTGGTCTCGAACTCCTGGCCTCAAGCGATCCTCCCACCTTGGCCTCCCAAAGCACTGGGATTGCAAGCCTGAGCCACCGCAAGAGCCTTACTCTGTTTTGTGCTCCCTGGCAGCCACTTCCCCAGTCAGGACACTTAGCTGCTTGGCCTCCCAGCCAGAAGGACAGGGCTCAGTAAATATGTGTTGAATCAATGAGCAGGGACTGGGTGCCAAGTCTTGAATGCCTGCCACGCTCTTGTGACTTGTCTTTCTGCCTTTAGTCTTGTCACTTCCTTCAACTTCCCAACTGCCCCTCAAGTGGTCTTTCTGAGACATAGCTAGGATCCGTCACTCTACCTGTCAGTTTTCCAAAGCTCTATCCAAAATCATCCCAGGCTGGGCATTGGTGGCTTGCACCTCTAATCCCAGCACTCTGGGAGGCTGGGGCAGGAGGATGGCTTGAGCCCAGGAGTTTGAAACCAGCATGGGCAACATAGCAAGACCTCTTATCTACAAAAAAAATAAAAAAATTGGCTGGGTGTGGTGGCTCACACCTGTAGCCCCAGCTCCCTGGAGGCTGAGGCAGGAGGATTGCTTGAGCCCAGGAGTTTGAGGCTGCAGGAAGATGTGATCGTGCCACTGCATTCCAGCCTGGGGACACAGAAAGACCTTGCACCTGAAAAAAGAAAACTTTGTCCTGACCCCACCGCCCCCCACCTTTTTTTTGAGATGGAGTTTCATTCTTTTTTTTTTT
>NW_012118666.1:241622-244347 GCF_000951035.1 Colobus angolensis palliatus
GAGTAGCTGGGACTACAGGCACCAGCCACCTTGCCCAGCTAGCTTTTTGTATTTTTTAGTAGAGACGGGGTTTCACCGTGTTAGCCAAGATGGTCTTGAACTCCTGACCTCATGATCCGCCCGTCTCGGCCTCCCAAAGTGCTAGGATTACAGGCTTGAGCCACCGCGCCCGGCCCTGGAGTTTCATTCTTGTTGCTCAGGCTGGAGTGCAATGGTGCAATCTCAGCTCACTGCAACCTCTGCCTCCTGGGTCCAAGCAATTCTCCTGCCTCGGCCTTCCAAGTAGCGGGAATTACAGGTGCACGCCACCACGCCCGGCTAATTTTTTTGGTATTTTTGGTAGAGATGGGGTTTCATCATGTTGGCTGGGCTGGTCTCGAACTCCTGACCTCAGGTGATCCGCACACCTTGGCTTCCCAATGTGCTGGGATTACAGGCGTGAGCAACTGCGCCCGGTCTCCAAACCCCTTTCTGAAGATGCCTCTCCCTCACTGTGGTGAAGCCACAGTGCTTCACTGGGATGGGCCTCTCCCTCTCTGACATTTACCATATTTAACACTCTTTTTTTTTTTTTTTTGAGACAGGGTCTTGCTCTGTCGCCCAGGCTGGAGTACAGTGGTGTAATCACAACTCACTATAACCTCAACCATCTGTACTCAAGCAATCCTCCTCCTGCCTCAGCCTCCTGAGTAGCTGGACTCCAGGTGTGCATACCACAATGCCTGGCTAATTTGTGTGTGTATGTGTGTGTTTTTTTTGGAGACAGAGTTTCGTTCTTGTTGCCCCAGCTGCAGTGCAATGGCGTGGTCTCAGCTCACTGCAACCTCTGCCTTCCGGGTTCAAGCGATTCTCCCGCCTCAGTCTCCTGAGTAGCTGGGATTACAGGCACCTGCCACCACACCTGGCTAATTTTTGTATTTTTAGTAGAGACAGGGTTTCACCATGTTGGCCAGGATGGTCTTGAACTTGTGACCCCAGGTGATCCACCCACCTCGGCCTCCCAAAGTGCTGGGATTACAAGCGCGAGCCACTGTGCCAGGCCTCATTTTTGTATTTTTGTGCAGACGGGGTCTGCCTATGTTGCCCAGGCTAGTCTCAAACTCCTGACCTCAGGTGATCCACCCGCTTCAGCCTCCCAGAGTGCTGGGATTACAGGTGTGAGCCACATTTAAAATTTTCTAGAGAAATGGTTCCACTATGTTGCCTAGGCTGGTCTCAAACTCCTGGTCTCAAGCAATCCTCCCACCTTGGCCTCCCAAAACATCGATATTACAGCCCAACGAGGTCGAACTCCTGACCTCAAGCAATCCACCCACCTCAACCTCCCAAAGTGCTGGGATTCCAGGTGTGAGCCACCACGCCCGGCCCCGTGGCACATTTTCCTTCTGTGGCTTTTCTTCTTGATGTCACACGCTCCCAGGAGGACAAAGAGCTCTGAGGTCTTTCTGTACACTACCTCTGCTGTGAGGAAGGAGGGCCTTGGTAGGCCACCTGAGCTCCATTTCCCAACCCTGTCCCCAGTGAGAGCTGCGGCCGCGATCCAAACGAGAACATGAAACAGTGACCGTAAAAGTAAAGGCAACACATTTTTTTTCTTTTTTTACTTATTTAAAAAGGCCTTGGTGGCAGGAATATAGTGTAAAAATCATTGGAAAAACTAAAAGGCATCGATACATATCCGAATATACACTTTGTACATAAATTACATTTCCTTTAGTCTTTCTGAGTGAGGTCCTGATTCAGTACTGAGGTCTAGTAATTAAGAGGTCCCGGGAGCTGCACGTTCAGGCCGGCATAGTCCACCATGTACATTGGCCATTGCTAGAGAGAGTGACAAAGGGACTTGGTTAGAACTCCAGGTGATGCGCAACGAACCCAAAATGCTTAGCTCTGCTTTTGGAGGGGCTTTCTCAGAGGCTATTTATTTATGTTTTGAGACAGAGTTTGACTCTTCTGCCCAGGCTGGAGTGCAGTGACGCAATCTCGGCTCACTGCAACCTTGGCCCCCGGGTTCAAGCGAGTCTCCTGCCTCAGCCTCCCAAGTAGCTGGGATTATAGGTGCCCACCACCAGGCCTGGCTAATTGTTTTATTTTTAGTAGAGACAGAGTTTTGCCATGTTGGCCAGGCTGGTCTTGGACTCCTGAACCTCAAGTGATCTGCCCGCCTCGGCCTCCCAAAGTGCTAGGATTACAGGCGTGAGCCACCACACCCAGCCTATTTATTTAGTTTTGAGATGGAGTCTCGTTCTCTTGCCCAGGCTGCAGTGCAATGGTACGATCTTGGCTGAATGCAGCCTCAATCCCCTTGGGCCCAAGTGATCCTCCTGCCCCAGCCTCCCAAGTAGCTGGGACCACAGGCACATGCCACCATGCCTGGCTAATTTTTTTTTATTTTTTATTTTTTTGAGACAGAGTTTCACTCTTGTTGCCCAGGCTGGAGTGCAATGGGGCGGCCTTGGCTCACTGCAACCTCCGCCTCCCGGGTTGAAGCAGTTCTCCTGCCTCAGCCTCCCAAGTAGCTGGGACTGCAGGCATGTGCCACTATGCCCGGCTAATTTTGTATTTTTAGTAGAGAAGGGGTTTCTTTCTTTCTTTTTTTTTTTTTGAGACAGAGTCTTGCTCTGTCGCCCAGGCTGGAGTGCAGTGTGTGATCTCGGCTCATTTCAACCTCCGCCCCACCCCGGTTCAAGTCATTCTCCTGCCTCAGCTACTCGAGTAGCTGGGA
>NW_012118666.1:250658-253103 GCF_000951035.1 Colobus angolensis palliatus
GCTAATTTTTGTATTTTTAGTAGAGATGGGGTTTTGTCATGTTGACCAGGCTGGTCTCGAACTCCTGACCTCAGGTGATCCACCCACCTCGGCCTCCCAAAGTGCTGGGATTACACATGTGAGCCACTGTGCCCAGCCCTAATTTTTCTATTTTCAGTTAAGAGGGGGTTTCACCATGTTGGCCAGTCTGGATTCAAACTCCTGATCTCAAGTGATCTGCCTGCCTCGGCCTCCCAAAGTGCTGGGATGACAGGCGTGAGCCTCCGCGCCCAGCCCAATCAGTGTTTCTTAATTGGGTGCACATCACAGTCATCTGGAGTACTTTTTCCCAAGTCTCATCATCCACCTTAATCAGAACCATCATGCCAGGCAGCCCCAGGTGCCTGAAGAAAGGATCTGTATACCCTGCAGATGCCAGCAGAATGGAGGGGGTCCGGCCAGTCTCGGGCAGTGCCCGCCTGCCTCACCCCTTCGGTCACATGCTACCCCTCTGCTACCCAGGAGGCCTCCATCATCCTCCCTGAGGCCTGGCCTGCCTCTTGTTCTTCTAGCTGAACTCCTACACTCACTGGTGCTATGACGGGGCCTCCCCTCTGCAGGGCACCTGCAGGTTTCCGGGGGCCTCTTGGGGATACCTGGCCCTGTTCATGGAGACCTCAGGTTCCCTGGGGAGGCACCGGGATAGAGAAGGGTTATGTTTTTCTCAAGGTGGTCAGCCATCTATTGCATGCCCACCTGGACCACATCTATCTCTGCCTCAAAAATTTTTTTTATTAAAATTTTTTTTTTTTAGGGACAGGGTCTCGCTCCGTTGCTCAGGCTGGAGTGCAGTGGTACAATCATAGCTCACTGCAGCCTCCAACTCCTGGTGTCTCTGCCTGTTTCTATGTGTTTTTTTTTGTTTGTTTTTGTTTTGAGGTGGAGTCTTGCTCTGTCGCCCAGGCTGGAATGCAGGGGCACAATCTCAGTTCACTGCAACCTCCGCCCCCCGGGTTCACACAATTCTCCTGCCTCAGTCCCCCGAGTAGCTGGGATTACAGGTGCCCATGACCATGCCCAGCTAATTTTTGTATCTTTAGTAGAGACGGGGTTTCACCATGTTGGCCAGGCTGGTCTCGAACTCCTGACCTCAGGCAATCCACCCACCTTGGCCTCCCAGAGTGCTGGGATTACAGGTGTGAGTCACTGCGCCTGGCCAGTGACATTTCTTTTCATGTCTCCAGCTCTGGCGCAGCTGAAGAGCATGGGCAGGTCCCTTCCTGGACCTTGGCTGGCCCATCTGCCCAGCGGGGGTGTGAATTCCTACCTGAGTGCCCCATGAGAAGGATGGGCTACTTCTTGGGTGAGACGGGTGGATGCATCTATAACCCCCAAGGCTGGAAGGTCTCCCCTCAAAGCCCAGTGCCTCCCCATCCCCTGGGCCCACATCCCAGAGTAGACGGCCCTGCCTGACCGAGTGGGGAGGGTCACAGAGATGAGGGCTGGAGTCCAAATCTGTGCAACTTTACCACGAGTGAGATCTGATTGGCCGATGCCACTGAATCCGGGTTAGAGGACGAGGAAGAGGAAGACGAGGAGGAAGAGGAGACGGAATTTCCTTCCGAGACCCGCTTTCTCTTGCGCTTGGGAATGCTGCTGTCTTTGGCTAGAAGGAGGGGAAAAGGCTGTTGACACTGGAAGCTGAGGCTTTTCTGTCTCAGCCTCCTGAGCTCCCTGGAAAAGTGTTCTGTCTTAAGGTTTCGAGTCCCCCTTTCAGGATTTCAAGCTCCTGATCCCCTGGGGGTCAGGGCCCACCTGTCCAGAGCACACCTGTCCAGCCTCCTTCCCAAAGCAAGCCCGAGGGCCCACTCTCCCTGGCCTCCTGCTCTTGCTGGCCTGCCTGCCTTTGCTAACACTGTATCCTCATCCTCAGGTGTCCCTTCTCCTCCCCAGCAAGCTCACCCCTCAGGCCCTAGGTCCTCTCTCTTTCTGCTTTTTTTTTGAGACGGAGTCTCACTGTGTCACCCAGTCTGGAGTGCAGTGGTGCAATCTCAGCTCACTGCAACCTATGCCTCCTGGGTTCAAGCGATTCTAGTGCCTTAGCCTCCCGAGTAGCTGGGATTACAGGCGTCTGCCACCACGTCTGGCTAATTTTTTTTGTATTTTAGTAGAGATGCGGTTTCACCATGTTGGACAGGCAGGTCTTGAACTCCTGACCTCAAATGATCCATCCACCTCAGCCTCCCAAAGTGCTGGGATTATAGGTATGCGCCATCGAACCTGGCCTATATTGTGTTTTAGGGTCTCACTCTGTTGTCCAGGCTGGAGTGCAGTGGTGCAATCGTAGCTCACTGCAGCCTACAAGTCCTGGGTTCAAGCAATTCTCCCACCTCAGGCTCCCGAGTAGCTGGGACTATAGGTGTGCACTACCATGCCCGGCTAACTTTTTGTATTCTTTTTTTTTTT
>NW_012118666.1:253883-255801 GCF_000951035.1 Colobus angolensis palliatus
TTTTTTTTTTTTTTTTTGAGATGGAGTCTTGCTCGGTCGCCCAGGCCGAAGTGCAGTGGTGCAATTTCGGCTCACGGCAGCCTCCACCTCCTGGGTTCATGCCATTCTCCTGCCTCAGCCTCCGGTGTAGCTGGGACTAAAGGCACCCGCCACCATGCCCAGCTAAGTTTTATATTTTTAGCAGAGACGGGGTTTCACCATGTTGGCCAGGCTGGTCTTGAACTTCTGATCTCAGGTGATCCACCTGCCTCCGCCTCCCAAAGTGCTGGGATTACAGGCGTGAGCCATTGAGTCTGGCCATTTCCCTTCCTTCTCACCTGCTCCCTGAGATGTGTTGCTGCTGCTGAGGGAGCCTGGTAAGACCCACATAAAAATGGGGAACACACCGTCCTGACAGAGCATCCCCCATATAGGCCCTGGATGATGGGCCTGTGCCGGCAAATCATTCCTCTGGGTCTGCTGTCCTCATCTATAAAGCGAGGATGGTGTCTGACCAAGTGATCAGAAATGTGTGCCCAGATTTATGCAAGTGGATAGTCATCATATCATTATTATTAATTATTATTTTTGAGACAGTCTCACTCTTTTGCCCGGGCTGGAGTTCAGTGGTGCCATCCTAGCTCACTGCAGTCTCGAACTCCTGGGCTCAATCGATCCTCCTGCCTTAGCCTCCCAGTAGCTGGGAATGCAGGTGCACGCCACTATGTCTGGCTAATTTTTAAAAAATTATTATTATTATTATTATTTTTTGAGATGGAGTCTCGCTCTGTTGCCCAGGCTGGTGTGCTGTGGCGTGGTCTCAGCTCACTGCAAACTCCACCTCCCGGGTTCAAGCGATTGTCCAGCCTTAGCCTCCCGAATAGCTGGGACTACAGGCATGAGCCACCACACCTGGCCGTTTTCCTGCATTTTCTAGTTGTTACTTCAGGGGGTAACATTACTGCATTTTCTAGTTGTTACTTTCTAGTTGTTACTTTGGGGGGTGAACTATCTGTGGGAGAAAGGGAAATCTCTACTTTTTGATTTTGAATAATTTGGTTTTTTTTGACACATGCAAATATTATCTTAATTTAAAAAAACATGTAGGCCAGGCATGGTGGCTCATGTTTGTAATCCCAGCACTTTGGGAGGCCGAGGCAGGTGGATCACTTAAGGTCAGGAGTTCGAGACCACCCTGGCCAACATGGTGAAACCCTGTCTCTATAAAAATACAAAAATTAGCTGGGTGTGGTGGTGGGCACCTGTGTTCCCAGCTATTTGGGAGGCTGAGGCACGATAATCGCTTGAATCCGGGAGGCAGAAGTTGCAGTGAGCCAGATGGCGCCACTGCACTCAAGCCTTGGCGATACAGCAAGACATCATCTCAAAAAAACAAAGAAACAAAACATGTAATATAACATTGAAGATGGGCTGGGCGCCGTGGCTCAAGCTTGTAATCCCAGCACTTTGGGAGGCCGAGATGGGCAGATCACCTGAGGTCGGGAGTTTGAGACTAGCCTGACCAACGTGGAGAAACCCCATCTCTATTAAAAATACTAAATTAGCTGGGATGGTGGCACATGGCTGAGGCAGGAGAATTGCTTGAATCTGGGAGGTGGAGGTTGCAGTGAGCCAAGATCACGCCATTGCACTCCAGCCTGGGCAACAAGAGCAAAACTCCATCTCAAAAAAAAAAAAAAAGAAAGAAATACACCACAGGCTAGGTGTGGTGGCTGATCCCCATAACCCCAGCACTTTGAAAGGCCGATGTGGGAGGATGGCTTGAGCCCAGGAGTTCAAGACTAGCCTGTGCAACACACACACACACACAAAAGTGGACACAGTGACTCACGCCTGTAATCCCAGCACTTTGGGAGGCCGAGGCAGGTGGATCACCTGAGGTCAGGAGTTCGAGACCAGCCTGACCAATATGGTGAAA
>NW_012118666.1:257962-291988 GCF_000951035.1 Colobus angolensis palliatus
GTAGAAGGTTACAGCTATCTTCTTTTCTTCTATCTTTTTGTATTTTCCAGGTTGCTTTATGTACTGTTCTGAAAACAATAAAATCATCTATTGTACTAAAAAAAAAAAAAAGGACTGGGCTGCACAGTTTAGGTGTGGTGGCTCACGCCTGTAACCCCAGCACTTTGGGAGGCCGAGGTGGGAGGATCACTTGAGCTTAGGAGTTCAAGACCAGCCTGGGCAACACAGTGAGACCCTGTTGAGGCTGCAGTGGGCCATGATCATACCTCTCTACTCCTGCCTGGGCAACAGAGTGAGACCCTGTCTCAAAACAAAAACAAAAACCCATAAGACTGTAAGGATATATGGTATAATAGTAATACTGGAGGCTGGGTGCAGTGGCACACACCTGTAATCCCAGCACTTTGGGAGGCTGAGGTGGGCAGATCACTTCAGGTCAGGAGTTCAAGACCAGCCTGGCCAACATGGTGAAACTCCATCTCTACCCAAAAATACAAAAATTAGCCAGTGTGGTGGTGCACACCTGTAATCCCAGCTACTTGGGAGGCTGAGGCATGAGAATCGGTTGAACCCAGGAGGTGAAGGTTGCAGTGAGCTGAGATCGTGCCACTGCACTCCAGCCTGGGCGACAGAGCAAGATCCTGTCTCAAAAAAAAAAAAAAAAGTAATCACTGAGACTGTGGAATTATAATTATTTTTAAAAATATAATAAATATTCATATTTATATTTAAACCTTCATATTTAAATATCAACATATTTATAATTAAATGTTAAAAATCAGAATTGTGTAGTCAGAAAAAGTCAAATTTAATGAAAACATGTTTTGTTTTTGTTTCTTCCCCAGAGAACAAATTAAATATCTAAAAAAAAAAAATCTTTAAAAATAAGTAAATGTCCGTGAGTTCAGTTGAAGTTGTACGTTTCAGGAGAAAGAGGCAGGAACTATTATAATATACCTGGGTCTAGATCCCGGCTGGCCCACCGTGACCTTGACTTTCACCCTCCCCATGGCCTCGCCCTCTCTGTTCCCCGGTCCAGAGGCCAGACACTCACTGGAGCTGGTTAATGATGACCATGCGGACGTGCTCTCGGGCCTTCAGGATCTTCTCCAGCCGGTGGATGTCGTAGGTGTTGGGGTTCCGGAAGGGGATGTCATCAGGCAGGCCCGTGACCTCCACGGCGTCTGGGCTGTCCCGGATTAGTTTATAAGGGACCAGCACCGGCCGGTTCAGGCCCAGGGCCTCACCTAGAGGGCATAGGAAGTCACGGTGAGGAAAGATGTATCCTGTCAACGGCAAAGCCCTCTAGGGAAAGGGCTGGAGTCTGGTCTGCCCTAGCCCAGCAGCCATCACACCCAGAGAGTTTAAAAATCAAGACACTGGCCGGGCGCAGTGGCGCACGCCTGTAATCCTAGCACTTTGGGAGGCCGAGGAGGATCACGAGGTCAGGAGATCGAGACCATCCTGGCTAACACGGTAAAACCTTGTCTCCACTAAAAAAACACAAAAAAAATTAGCTGGGCCTGGTGGCAGGTGCCTGTAGTCCCAGCTACTCGGGAGGCTGAGGCAGGAGAATGGTGTGAACCTGGGAGGCAGAGCTTGCAGTGAGCGGAGATCGCGCCACTGCACTCCAGCCTGGGCAACAGAGCGAGACTCAGTCTCTTTTTTTTTTTTTTTTTTTTTGAGGCGGAGTCTTGCTCTGTCGCCCGGACTGGAGTGTGCAGTGGCCAGATCTCAGCTCACTGCAAGCTCCGCCTCCTGGGTTTACGCCATTCTCCTGCCTCAGCCTCCCGAGTAGCTGGGACTACAGGCGCCCGCCACCTCGCCCGGCTAGTTTTTTGTATTTTTAGTAGAGACAGGGTTTCACCGTGTTAGCCAGGATGGTCTCGATCTCCTGACCTCGTGATCCGCCCGTCTCGGCCTCCCAAAGTGCTGGGATTACAGGCTTGAGCCACCGCGCCCGGCTCAGTCTCAAAAAAAAAAAAAAAAATCAAGACCCACAGGCTGGGAATGGTGGCTCACACCTGTAATCCTAGCACTTTGGGAGGCCGAGGTGGGAGGATCGCTTGAGCCCAGAAGATCAAGACCAGTCTGGGCAACATGGTGAAACCTGGCTCTACTAAAAATAGAAAAATTAGCCGGGAGTGTTGGCGCATGCTCGTAGTCCCAGCTACTTGAGAGGCTGAGGCAGGAGGATCACCTAAGCCCAGGAGGTGGAGGCTGCAGTGAGCGGAGATTGTACCACTGTACTCCAGCCTGGGCAACTAAGTAAGACCCTGTTTAAAAAAAAAGAAAATCAACATACACAAAATGTGGGTCATGGGCAGAGCAGCCACGTCCCCAGGGAGCAGGCAGGCCAGCTGGGGGTTCCAGAAGACGAGGCTGGCTGCAGAGGGAGGCCCCCTGCCCACCCCCAGGAGGAGGGCTTGGTGTGCTGACCCCGACCACAGGCACTGACCATATTTCTCGTTGAAGAGTTCCTTCACCTGCTCCCGCAGGATCACCTTTTCCCCGAGTCTGTTGGCATCATCTTCATCTACAAGAGGAAGACAAGGGGGCATAAGAGTTGGCACCAGCTTGGCCACTGGACCTGCTGCTTCTCCCACCAGGTGTCCCTGACCTGCCAAAACATTACTTTCTCTGTAGGGCCCACCACTCCCATGCAGCTGTTTTTTTTTTTTTTTCTTTTGAGACAGTCTCGCTCTGTTGCCCAGGCTGGAGTGAAGAGGTGTGATCTCAGCTCACTGCAACCTCCGCCTTCCGGGTTCAAGCGAATTCTCCTGCCTCAGCATCCCAAGTAGCTCAGATCACAGGCACGTGCCACCATGCCCAGCTGATTTTTGTATTTTTAGTAGAGATGGGGTTTCGCCATGTTGCCCAGACTGGTCTCAAACTCCTGGGCTCAGGTGATCCACCCGCCTCAGCCTCTCAAAGTGCGGGGATTACAGGTGTGAGCCACTGTGCTGGGCTGCAGCTGGTTTCTAGCCTCAGTTGTTGGTCTGTCCATCCATCTATTTTTCTTTTTTTGAGATACAGTCTTGCTGTGTCACCTAGGCTGGAAGGCAGCAGTGTGATCATAGATAGCTCATGGCAGCCTCCAACTCCCAGGCTCAAGTGATCCTCCTGCCTCAGCCTCCTGAGTAGCTGGGAATACAGATGTGTGCCACCATGCCTAATTTTTTAAAGTTTTTGTAGAGATGGAGTCTCGCTATGTTGTCCAGGCTGATCTTGAACTCCTGACCTCAAGTGATCCTCTTGCTTTGCCCTCCCAAAGTTCAGGAATTACAGATGTGAGCCACGGTGGCCAGCCCATCCCACATTTTCTTATCAGTGTTCCCAGCACAGGCCCTGTGTTGGGCACAAAATAACCCAAAAAGAAGAGGCAGGGCTGCTCCCCTGAGGGGCTCCCAGCCAGAGGGGGTGTCATCTGGTCACCAAAGTACAACAGAACCCACTTAGGAGACAAGGGGCATGAATCAGGGTGCCCACCCTGTCTGGGAAAGTCTGGGGAGACCTCCCCCAGGAGAGAAGGATGCTTGAATGGGCTCTCAAGACCTGACATGGTGACTCATGCCTATAATCCCAGCACTTTGGGAGGCAGAGGCAGGCAGATCACTTGAGGCCAGGAGTTCGAGACCACCCTGGTCAACGTGGTAAAACCCCATCTGTACTAAAAACACAAAAAGATTAGCTGGGCGTGGTTGCGGGCACCTGTAGTCCCAGTTACTCAGGAGGGTGAGGCAGGACAATCACTTGAGCCTGGGAGGTGGAGGTTGTAGTGAGCAGAGATCACGTCACTGCACTCCAGCCTGGGAGACAGAGACCTGTCTCAAATAAAAATGAAAACAAACAAACAAGACACCGGGGCAGAAGGACCAGCCATGCATAGGCACTCAAGGGTGAAAGATCCCGTGTTGGCTGGGTGCGGTGGCTCACGCCTGTAATCCCAGCACTGTGGGAGGCCGAGACGGGCAGATCACCAGAGGTCAGGAGTTCGAGACTCTTCTGGCTGACATGGCGAAACCCCATCTCTACTAAAAATACAAAAATTAGCCAAGTGTGGTAGTGGGCACCTGTAATCCCAACTACTCAAGAGGTTGAGACAGGAGAACTGCTTGAACCTGGGAGGAGGAGGTTGCAGTGAGCCAAGATCACGCCATTGCACTCCAGCCTGGGCGACAAGAGTGAAACTCTGTTTCAAAAAAAAAAAAAAAAAAGGAAAGAAGAAAAAAGAAAGATCCCGTGTCCCGGAAGTGGCTGAACTTTGGGGTGGTACACGGGAGATGACTGATGGGCCTAGCAGGGTCTGGGCCGGTGTGACTGTGCTGGACTGTTGGAAATCCCCTAACTGCTTGCTGGCCAAGGTCTGTGAATGGGAAACAGACCGTGTCTGGGAGTGTGGGGGCTGTGCATTCTCCCCGCTCACTGCCCAGGCAACCGTCATGGCCTATCTGCTGCTTGAGCCCTGGCATGCTCCGCTGTCCCCTCCCTGTAGCCTAGAGGAGCTGCCGGGGTCAGTTAGCCCTGGAGACGGGGCCTGAGCTGGGCTGTAAGGCTGAGGGGTGGTTGGGCTGGAGATGGGGTCTGGGGTAGAGCTCTGCAGCAGGCTGTGGGCTTGTGCCAGGGTTGAGGACGGGACTGGGATTGCAGGAAGGGTGGTTTGCATGTCCAACAGGAAATCTCTCTGAGAAGCATGGGGTCACATGGGCTGGGCCTCTGGGGCAGGCGGGTTGGGTAAGGGTGAGATGTTGGGGGAGTGGAGCAGGCAGGGAGCCAGGGCCGGATGATGCAGGACAGAGCAGACTGATGGGTCTTTAGAGCAAAATGACTCTTGTTTTTTTTCTCTTTGTTTTTCCAAGACAGAGTCTCCCTCTGGACCCAGGCTGGAGTGCAGTGGCATGGTCTCGCTTCACGGCAACCTCTGCCTCCCAGGTTCAAGCCATTCTCGTGCGTCAGCCTCCTGAGAGCTGGGACTACAGGCGCCTGCCACCACGTCTGGTTAATTTTTGTATTTTTAGTAGAGATGGGGTTTTGCCATGTTGGCCAGGCTGGTCTCGAACTCCAGAGTTCAGGTGATCTGCCTGCCTCGGCTTCCCAAAGTGCTGGGATTACAGGCGTGAGCCACCGCGCCTGGCCTGACTCCTGTTTTTTGAGACACGGTCTCACCCTGTTTCCCAGGTTGGAGTACAGTGGTGCCATCATGACTCACTGCAGCCTTGAACTCTTGGGCTAAAGCAGTCCTCCCCGCTCAGTCTCTCGAGTAGCTGAGGTTCCAGGCATGGATCACTGTGCCAGACTAAGTTTTTTTTTTATTTTTTGTAGAGAGAGTCTCTGTTGCACAGGCTGTTCTCCAACTCCTAGGCTCAAGAGATCCTCCTGCCCTCAGCCTCTGACAGTGCTGGGATTACAGTTATGAGCCACTATGCCTGGCTCTTTTAATCTTGAAAACCCTGGGAAGAGCTCACTTGAGTTTAGGAGGTCACCTTAGGAACTGCATCTCCTGGGCTGGTGCTCTATGCTGCTTGGAGTCTGCTGACCCCATCTGGGTGGCTTGGCCTCCTATGCACAAGCTGCCAGAATGGAGGCCCTGTTCCCAACGTGGGGGTTTCCCCAAAGAGCAGGGAGCTTCCCACAGGACAGAGGCTGGGCACCTGCTTGGCCTGGTTCCTCCTTTTCCCAGGGCTCCAACACCCACCACCTCAGGTGCTCCCGAACCCTGCAGGTCCCTGACCTGGTCCGTCCACACCCACACTCAGGAATCTCCGCACATCTCTGAGTTGCTGCATCTGTCTTCAGGCACGGCCCGCCAGCGCCCCTGGGTGCCCAGAGACACCACAAACATCAGCCATTCCAGACAACATCCTCCTTCCATGTCCCTATCTCGTGGAGTAATGCCTCTAATTCAGCCACACCAAGACCCCATGCTCCACGTGCCCTAGAACCCTCGTCTTCTCCTGTGGCCCAACACGGCCCTTCCTTTCAGGACTAGGATATGGGAAGAATCAAGGCCACCCTTGTCCAAATCCCATGCAGACCACTGTGATGGAGTCCTGGGCCCAAGGACCAGCTCCTAGAGCCTGCAGGGAAGCGACGGCACGTTCCATCTGTACCCATGCCACTGAGGAATCTCTGGTGGCAGGATTCTCAGCAGGCACGGCCGTGCGTGCACAGAACAGAGAAAGGATGGCCTGGATCACACACATCACTGTGTGCAGATGCTTTCCTAGACACTGCAGCCAAGGACACAGAGGCCCAGAGAGGTAAAGAAACTTGCCCAAGGTCACATAGCCCCTAAGCACCAGGAGTACTCTGTGTCGACCCCAAAGCCCTGGTCTTTCCACTCAACCATGAGCCCTGGGTTTCCTGATGTCTCAGATTCCCCTACAGTTTCTTTCTTTTCTTTTTTTTAAACAGTCTTGCTCTGTCCCCCAGGCTGGAGTGCAGTGGTGCGATCTTGGCTCACTGAAACTTCTGCCTCCTGGGTTCAAGCGATTCTCATGCCTCGGCCTCCCGAGTATCTGGGAGTATCTGGGATGACAGGCGCCTGGCACCATGGCTGGCTGATTTTTGTATTTTTAGTAGAGATGGGGTTTCACCATATTACTCAGGCTGGTCTCCAACTCCTGGCCTTAGGTGATTCGCCTGCCTCGGCCTCCCAAATTGCTGGGATTACAGACGTGAACCACCATGCTCGGCCTTCCCTACAGTATCTGGAGAAAGAAGACTTAATCTTTAAGATGGTTTCCTCTAAATCTCTTGCTCTCGGCCCATAATGCCACGCCTCTGTCTTCTTCTGTGCCAGGACAGAGCGAGACTCAAAGAGCTCTACGAAGCCTGCGGGATAGAAAGAAGCTTAGCAGGCTCCTCAAAGACAAAGCCCAGGCCGGGCATAGTGTCTCACGCCTGTAATCCCAGCACTTTGAGAGGCCAAGGCGGTGGATCACTTGAGGTCAGGAGTTCCAGACCAGCCTGGCCAACATGGTGAAACCCCGTCTCTACTAAAAATATAAAAAACCAGCTGGGCGTGGTGGTGAACGCCTGTAATCCCAGTTACTCAGGAGGCTGAGGCAGGAGAATCCCTTGAACTGGGTGGTGGAGGTTGCAGTGATCTGAGATCCCACCACTGCACTCCAGCCTGGGCGACAGAGCAAGACTCCGTCTCAAGAAAACAAACAAACACAAAAAACAAGGACCCCAAACTCCCTATGCCAAAGGGAAATGTTAAGCTTGGGAACTGAGTCACGCGATAGCCTTTTGTCCCTAAGCAGATGATTGCAAGATAGAAGGCCACCTATCTCCCCTGGTGGCCTCCCTCACCCTGGCCATGTAAATTCACAGCTTATCTTCACTGGCAGGGGACAAAGATAAGAAGAGAAATCATTGCTCCGTCCACCCAAGACAAATGCCTATTTGACTTCCTCTCTTCTGTTTATCTTACGTAAAATGCATATTTACTGAGCACAGGATGAATACATCATTAACTATTCCTCTTCTCCTTTTATTTTTTTATTTTTTGAGACAGAGTCTCACTGTTTTCCAGGCTGGAGTGCAGTGGTATGATTCTGGCTCACTGCAACCTCTGCCTACCGGGTTCGAGTGATTCTCGTGCCGCAGCCTCCAGAGGAGCTGGGATTACAGGCACCCACCACCACTCCTGGCTAATTTTTTTTTGGTATTTTTGGTAGAGATGGGGTTTCATTATGCTGCCCAGGCCGGTCTCGAGCTCCTGACCTCAGGTGATCCACCTGGCTTGGCCTTCCAAAGTGCTGGGATTACAAGCGTGAGCCACTGTGCCCAGCCCCTCTTTCCCCTTGAAATACCAAAGTCCTCAAAACCCTCTCTGCAAAAAAGCACAGGCCACAGACCCTATTGCAGCTTGAGTCTCTTTTTCCTGGCTGTGTCCTGCACCATGGCAAAATAAATCTCTAAATCGATGGAGACCTGTTTCAGGCACTTTTTGGTTTACATGGCCCACGGGAGCCTGTAACAGGGATCCTGACCCAGCTGGGAGTCAGGGAGGGCTTCCCAGAGGACGTGACCACCACACGGGGCCCAAAGCTCCAAGGATGTGGGCTCATCTGCACGCCGGGGCTCATCACACGGACCTCCAAGGCAGTTGGGAGCGGCGAGTAAGACACAAGGAAACTTATAGCATCCTGTAATTTCGGGTGCTCAACACACGTTAGCCAATCAGGAAACTTCCCCTGTTCCTTCCAAGTCTTGCCTGGTCTGGGGAGAAGTGCAACCCTAAACCAGTCTGCAGCTAACCAGGAGTGACACTACGGGGCAGTCAATAGGACACTA
Source organism: Colobus angolensis palliatus (assembly GCF_000951035.1). Taxonomy (NCBI): domain Eukaryota; kingdom Metazoa; phylum Chordata; class Mammalia; order Primates; family Cercopithecidae; genus Colobus; species Colobus angolensis. The sequence continues at coordinate 266,267 of NW_012118666.1, forward strand.
TGGCAGTTCTATATGGCGCACACAGGTTCCAGGCGGTGAACCAGAAGTGGTGGGAGTGTGCACGTGAGGAAAGTGGGGCTGGGCTGGCTGAGGGGGCTGGCAGTTTGGGGAGGCGTCCTGATCACCTCTGGAGTGTGGGAAGGGTGGAGTGGGGCTAAATGCCTTTGTCAGTAACACCAAGAACTGGCTGGATGTAGTAGCTCACGCCTGTAATCCCAGCACTTTGGGAGACTGAGGCCAGGAGTTTGAAACCAGCTCAGGAACATGGCAAGACCCTGTCTCTACTAAATAAATAAATAAATAAATAAATAAATAAATAGAAAAATTAGCTGGGCATGGTGGTGTGTGCCTGTAATCCCAGCTACTCGGGAGGCTGAGGTGGGAGGATCGCTTGAGCCTGGAAGGTCAAGGTTGCAGTGAGCCATGATCGCACCACTGCACTCCAGCGTGGGCACCTGAGCTTAGACCCTGTCTCAAACAACCAACAAAAATTAAAAAATAAAAAACAAGCTTGGCACATACTATGTGCAGACATTGTGCAAGGCACACAATATGCCTTGTCCGTGGGATTCTCTAGCTCAGTCAACATCAAGCTCAGGAAGAACACTGATTTTTCTCTGTAGCTGCTCTTGTATTTTCCTACCTCTTTCTTTTTATTTAATTTAGAGGAAAGATAATTACTTTTTTTTTTTTTGGTAGCGACAAGGTCTTGCTGTCATTCAGGCTGGAGTGCAGTAGCTGGGACTACAGGTGTAGGCTACCACTACCAGCTAATTTTTCCATTTTTTGTAGAGATGGGATCTTGCTATGTTGTCCAGACTACATTTTTAAAAATCATGAGATTTTGAGGGAAATGGAGTAGGGCAGGCTCTGGTGGGAGCTGGATTGGACAAGCCCCTGCTTGAATGCCTGCATACAGTAGGGAAATGGGAGATCCCCAGGGCCAGGGATGGGGAAAGTCCCTGGCTCATTACACAAGAAGGCAATTTTGATTCTACCCCCTAATGCTATGTGGCGTACGGAAAGTCACTCAACCTCTCTGAGCCTGTTTCCACATTCCTCAACTGGGACTCTGGGCCTGCTGGATCTAATCTCACATATCAAAAAGCACTACAGGCTGGGCACAGTGGCTCATGCCTGTCATCCCAGCACTTTAGAAGGCTACAGTGGGAGGACTGCTTGAGGCCAGGAGTTCAAGACCATCCTGGGCAACATAGGGAAACCCTGTTTCTATAGAAAAAAAAAAAAAATGCTGGGCATGGTGGTGCACACCTGGAGTGAGTCCCAGCTCTTCTGGGAGCTATGAATGCACCGGAGGCAGCTCCTTGGGCAAATAAGTGACTTACTGTCTGGGAGGGAACCTGAACCACAGGTGAAGACTGACTCCCCTGTCCCCTTGCCGTGTCTGGGGACCTGACACTGGGTTTGTGTCTGTGCTCTAGCCGAGCCCTGTAGGGGAAAGGGCAACGTCTCGATCCGAACAGATATTCTTGTTGGGGCTCAGAGGTGTGCAGGCTGGCGCCAGTCTCGCCCAACAGGAATCGTGGCCACCGCTGCAACCGAGACAGCTCGCCCACGCACCTGGTTAACCCCGAGGGAGAATGCTAAGATCCTTGCTAACCTAGATGGCCCAGCCAAGCATGTTTTTTTTTTTTTTTTTTTTTTTGAATTGAGATATCTGGCTCTGTTGCCCAGGCTGGAGTGCAGTGGAGCAATCTCAGCTCACTGTAACCTCCACCTCCTGGGCTAAAGCCGTCCTCTGTCTTCAGCCTCCCGTAGCTGATGCTACAGGTGTGTGCCACTATGCCTGGCTAATTTTTGTATTATTTGTAGAGACAAGGTCTCACTATGTTGCCCAGGCTGGTCTTCAACTCCTAAGCTCAAGCAATCCATCCACCTTGGCCTCCCAAAGTGCTGAGATACAGGCGTGAGCCACCATGTGCAGACCAGCTGAGCATCTCAGAGAGCTGCAGGTGGGGTCATGAGTCCCCTTTCTCGACACAGCCAGATTCCTGCCACCACCACCTGGTCACCACCAGGGAGTTCCCCAAGGACTGCTGTGGGCAGTGGCGGCCTTGGCCTTGGGTGGGGCAGGGCAGCTCCAGCACACTCAGTCACCTCCGAGTCTAATCAGCTCACAGGAAAAACATGGATCAGAGAACCGCCTCAGAGAGCTGCTGAGAACACTGTGGGGGCAGGCGCAATACTGGGCCTTGCAAGGCCAGGGCCACAAGCCCAATGGTCTACCCAAGACTGATTGCCTGGGTTCAAATCCCAGCTCTGCTATCAGCTCGCGATCCTGGGCAAGTCCCTGAACCACTCGATGTCTTCATCTGTCAAGCAGCAATGGGCCGGGCACGTGGTGGCTCATGCCTTTCATCCCAGCACTTTGAGAGGCCGAGGTGGGCAGATCACCTGAGGTCACAAGTTTAAGACCAGCCTGGCCAACATGGTGAAACTTCATCTCTATTACTAATTTAAAAAAATTAGCCAGGTGTGGTGGCAGGTGCCTGTAATCCCAGCTACTCGGGAGGCTGAGGCAGGAGAATCACTTGAACCCGGGAGGTGGAGGTTGCAGTGAGCCGAGATTGCGCCATTGCGCTCCAGCCTGGGCAACAAGAGTAAAACTCTGTCTCCCCGCCTCCCACCCCCACCAAAAAAAGGGAGTTTAGTTTACTGTCCTGAATGCCCAGTCAGCAAACCTATTCTTGGGAGGACCTGCCTGAGCTTCCCTGAACCCAGGCTGGCTGTAAATGACACCCACGGTTGCGAACATTTCAGTGTTCCCTGTTTGGAAATGTCATAGTTAGGGCTCAGTGTGTGCGGGGTTTCACCTTCATGTTTCTGCCCCCAGTGCTATGAGAGTCTTGCTGAAAGAACCCGTCCCCACGGCAGTGACCTCCTGCCCACCGTCCCCGGACAGTGACGCCTTTGGTGGACTGGCCTTCCCTTGACATGTTTCCTGCCCCTCCTGCTCATTCTGTTCTTCGGTCTCCTCTCTCTTTTGAACGCTGCCTGGGCAACTCTCATCTTATCTTTTCCAACCTGCTGCCTGTTAGCCCAAGGAGTCACTGAATTTTGCCAAGGGGGAAAACACAGACGACCAAGCTCACTGAATCACAGCCATGCTATGTACGCAATTTTAAACCAACTGGCCCGAGTGATGCCTGGGCTGGCTCTGCGGCTCTCTCCCGGGGCAAAGTGCAAGAGCCCTAGCCAGCCCTGACTCTCCCGGCCTAGTTAGAGGTCTTCAGCTCAGACCGACGATCTCATGTTGGTAATTATGACCATTCACAGCAGGGAGACGCAGCCAGCGAAGGGCAAGGGCGGCTTAGAGGGGAGATACTGCGATCTGTAGCACAAGCGTGGGATAATAGTCCTCCTCTCCCCTCCTGAACCACTTCACAGAGCCCCAACTCTCTGCCAGGCCCGGGCAGAGTTCAAGGCTGCAGCGATTGCACCACTGCATTCCAGCCTGGGTGACAGAGCGAGACCCAGTCTCGAAAAGATAAATAAGATACATTCAGGTTCAGCTTTTAACCCTTTCTAGCGTCTGTGCACAGGTTTAGCAGGAATTCCATCAGCTCCATTTCATGGATGAGATAACTGAGGCCTGGAGAGAGGAGGGCCAAGCTGCAGCAGGGCAGAGACCTGTGCCCAGGCCAATGATCATAAGCCTGTGGTTCTTCTGCCATGCTAGACCTGACTGGGCCTGGACACTGCGTGCAGTAGGGGCCCTTAAGTCTTGACCCATTTTGATTCCCCTTTTCCCCACTGTATGCAGGCATTCAAGCAGGGGCTCGTCCAATCCATCCCCTACCAGAGCGTGCCCTATCCCATTTCCTTCAAAAACTCATGATTTAAAAAAAATGTAGCCTGGGCAGCATAGCAAGATCCCATCTCTACAAAAAATGGGCATGGTGGCCCACACCTGTAGTCCCAGCTATTGCACTCCAGCCTGAATGACCGCAAGACCCTGTCTCTACTGAAAATCCACTTTACAAAGGGAACTGTCTTTTTTTTTTTTTCTTTTTTCCCCTTAAGATGGAATCTCGCTCTGTCATTCAGGGTGGAGTGGCAGTGGCGTGATCTGGGTTCACTGCAACCTCCGCCTCCCAGGTTCCAGCAATTCTCCTGCCTTAGCCCCTCGGGTAGCTGAGACTACAGGCATGAGCCAACACACTCGACTGATTTTTGTGTTTTTAGTAGAGATGGGGTTTCACCATGTTGGCCAGGCTGGTCTCGAACTCCTGAACTTAGTTGATCCGCCTGCCTCGGCCTCCCAAAGTGCTGGGATTACAGGCATGAGCCACCGTGCCCAGCCCAAAGGGAACTGTCTTAAAGTGGGATTGAGTTGTTGAAGTACTCTCTGGGTCCCCAAGACCCCTCCTTCTGAACCCCTCTAGGGCCTAGACATGCCAGAGCCATCAAACCCCCAAATCCAAAACTCCAGTGGGGGTGGGAAGGAGGCTGTTGGAATGAGGGAATCTCTCTACTTCTCTTCCTCTGCTTTTTATTTTTATTTTTCAGATGGAGTCTCACTCTGTCACCCAGGTTGGAATGCAGTGGTGCGATTTGAGTTCACTGCAACCTCCGCCTCCTGGGTTCAAGTGATTCTCCTGCCTCAGCCTCCCATGTAGCTGGGATTACAGGTGTGCACCACGCCTGGCTAATTTTGTATTTTTAGTAGAGATGGGGTTTCACCATGTTGGCCAGGCTGGTCTCGAACTCCTGAACTTAGTTGATCCGCCTGCCTCGGCCTCCCAAAGTGCTGGGATTACAGGCATGAGCCACCGTGCCCAGCCCAAAGGGAACTGTCTTAAAGTGGGATTGAGTTGTTGAAGTACTCTCTGGGTCCCCAAGACCCCTCCTTCTGAACCCCTCTAGGGCCTAGACATGCCAGAGCCATCAAACCCCCAAATCCAAAACTCCAGTGGGGGTGGGAAGGAGGCTGTTGGAATGAGGGAATCTCTCTACTTCTCTTCCTCTGCTTTTTATTTTTATTTTTCAGATGGAGTCTCACTCTGTCACCCAGGTTGGAATGCAGTGGTGCGATTTGAGTTCACTGCAACCTCCGCCTCCTGGGTTCAAGTGATTCTCCTGCCTCAGCCTCCCATGTAGCTGGGATTACAGGTGTGCACCACCGTGCCTGGCTAATTTTTGTCTTTTTAGTAGAGATGAGGTTTCACCATGTTGTCCAGGCTGGTCTTGAACTCCTGAGTTCAAGCGATCCACCCACCTCGGCCTCCCCAAGTGTTGGGATTACAGGCATGAACCACTGCGCCCGGCCTCCTTCCTCTGTTTTGCAAAACTTATTTTTTTAGAGATGTAGTCTCATTTTGTTACCCATGCAGTGGTGCGATCCTAGCTCACTGCAGCCTTGACCTCACCCTCCTACCTCAGTCTCCTGAGTACGTGGGCGAGGCGGGTGGATCATGAGATCAGGAGATGGAGACCGTCCTGGCTAACATGGTGAAACCCTGTCTCTACTAAAAATACAAAAAAGTAGCTGGGCGTGGTGGCGGGCGCCTGTAGTCCCAGCTACTTGGGAGGCTGAGGCAGGAGAATCATTTGAACCCGGGAGGTAGAGATTGCAGAGAGCCGATATTGCACTGCTTCACTCCAACCTGGGCGACAGAGTGAGACTTTGTCTCAAAAAAAAAAGAACGTAAAATGATAAGCAAAATGAAATAATTTTTGTTTAGGCAAACATATGCAATAAAATAATTAAAAAAAAAATTAACCCGTGAGCCCGGTGTGGTGGCTCACGCCTGTAATCTCAGCACTTCGGGAGGCCGAGGCAGGAGGATCACTTGAGAGCAGGAGTTGGAGACCAGCCTTGGGCAACACAGAGATCCTCTGTCTACAAAAAATTTAAAAGTAGCTGGTGCAGTGGCACCCGGCTGTAGTCCCAGCTACTCGGGAGGCTGATGCGGGAGGATTGCCTGAGCCCAGGAGTTGGAGGCTACAATGAGCTAGGATAGTGTCACTGCACTCCAGCCTCTCTCTACGAAAATAAAAAATAAAACATGAGCTGGGCGTGGTAGCACGTGTGCTTGTAGCCCTGGCCACTCGGGGGACTGAGGTGGTAGGATGGCTTGAACCTAGAAGGACCAGGCTGCGGTAAGCTATGACTGTGCCACTGCACTGCAGCCTGGGCAAGAGGGAGACTGTCTTTAAAAAAAAAAAAAGAAAATTAAAAAAGAAATCAACCAGTGACAAATGACTATATCATGGAGGAGAACAGGCACAGAAGGCGTTTTTGGCAATTTGAATAAAGACCATATATTAGATGACAGGGAATTATTAAGTTTTATAAGTGCGATGATACTATTGTGAGTATGTAAAATAACAGTGTTTTTCTTAGGAGATGTGCATTGAAATATTTAGGCATGAAGAGTCAAGATGTTTGCAACTTCAAATGGAGAAAAAGAAAGAGAAATTATGTGTTTGTGCGCGTGTGTGTGCGTGTGAGAGAGAGAGAGAGAGAGAGAGAGAGAGAGAGAGAAAGCAGGGAAAATGGCAATATGCTAAGAATTACTGAACCCAGTTGGGAGCAGTGGCTCACGCCTGTAATCCCAGCACTTTGGGAGGCTGAGGCGGGTGGATTGCTTGAGGCCAGGAGTTCGAGACCAGCCTGGTCAACATGGCAAACCCTGTCTCTACTAAAAATACAAAAAATTAGCGGGGCGAGGTGGTGCGCACCTGTAGTCACAGCTACTCGGGAGGCTGAGGCAGGAGAATCGCTTGAACTCGGGAGGCAGAGCCTGCAGTGAGCCGAGATCCCACCACTGCACTCCAGCCTGGGTGACAGAGCGAGACTCCATCTCAAAAAAAAAATAAAAATAAAAAAATGCCCGACCCATCACGGGTACCTGGTAACTCAGAGAAGCTGAGTTCTTCTGTTGCCAGATCTTTGATCTTTGATCTTTGTAGGGACTCATTCATTTAATCCTTAAAACAGGGGGCCGTGCTCAGTGGCTCACGCCTGTAATCCCAGCACTTTGGAAGGCCAAGGTGGGCAGATCAGAGGTCAGAAGTTTGAGACCAGGCGGGGCAACATGTTGAAACCCTGTCTCTATTACAAATACAAGAATTACCCAGGCATGGTGGTACGTGCTTGTAATCCCAGCTACTCAGAAAGCTGAGGCAGGAGCATTGCTTAAACCTGGGAGGCAGAGGTTGCAGTGAGCCGAGATTGTGCCACTGCACTCCAGCCTGAAGGACAGAGCAAGACTCGGTCTCAAAAAAAAAAAAAAAAAAGACAAGGAAACGGATTTTCCCCTAGAGCCTAGAGCTTCCAGAAGGACCCAGCCCTGCTGACATCTTTTTTTTTTTTTTGACACAGAGTAACCTCCATCTCCTGGGTCCCAGTGATTCTCCTGCCTCAGCCTTCCAAGTAGCTGGAATTACAGGCACGTGCCTGATCGAACCCCTGATCGCAAGTGATTCACCTGCCTCAGCCTCCCAAAGTGCTGGGATTACAGGCGTGAGCCACCGCACCTGGCCGTCGACACCTTGACATGAGCCTTGGAAGACTCATTTCAGACTTCTGACCTCCAGAACTGTAAGGCAATACATTTGTGTTGTTTTAAGCCACTATGTTTAGGTGATTTATTTTTTTGAGACAGGGTCTCGCTCTGTTGCCCACGCTGGAGTTCAGTGGCACAATCATGGCTCACTGTAGCCTGACCTCCTGAGCCCAAGTCATCCTCCCGCCTTAGCCTTCCTAGTAGCTGGGACCACAGGTGTGTACTACGTGCAGCTAATTTTTTTTTTAAGAGATGGGGTCTTGCTATGTTGTCCAGGCTTGTCTCAAACTCCTGGCCTCAAGTGACCCTCCTGTCTCAGCCTTCCAGAGTGCTGGGATTACAGTGTGAGCCACTGGACCCAGCTTGTTTTAAGGCTTGAAATACCAGTTATAAATTCATGATTCCCTAAATCATATCTCAAGCCTGGACTGCTCCCCTGAGCCCCAACTCGCTTCCAACTTCGACTGGATGAGACCCCAGACTGAACACGCCTGCCCCACCAGCTTCTCCTGCATCTTCCCTGTCTCCACCCATGGCACCTCCATCCTTCCCCAAGTTCAGCCCAAATTTCTGAAGTCAAAGTCAGCTCCTCATTTTCTCACAGCTTACATCAGCACATTCTGTTGGCTTCGGCCAACTCACCTAAGAGTCGGTGACTCACCACCCCACTGCCGCCACAGGCGTCGCCTGGATTATTACATCCTCCTTATGTCTCTCCACCCTTGCCTGTCCTCAAGCCAGCAACCAGAGGCATCCTGTTAAAACAAGCTGGATCCTGTTCCCCTCTGCTCAGAACTGTACCGACTCCCAGCTCACTCGGAGCAAAAGTCAAAATCCTTATCTGGCCATGCACCATCTTCCCTGTCCATCTCCATCTCATCTCTCACCTACCCTGACCTTCCTCCAACACCCTGGCAGGTGACCTCAGGGGCTTGGCAGCTGCTGTTCTCTCTGCCTGCAACACTGTTCCCTGCTGCCCCTTCAGGCCTTTACTCTAAGGCCTCCTTCTGGTCAACACCTAAGTAATGTTGCAATCCCCGAAAAATAAACACAATTGCTCCCATGGTTTACGCTTTGCAGATTTTCTGTTTATCCCCCCACCCCCGCATGTAAGCTCCATGAGGCTGGGTTTTTTGTTTTTATGAGACAGAGTTTCGCTCTTGTTGCCCAGGCTGGAGTGCAGTGGCGCAATCTTGGCTCACTGCAACCCCTGCCTCCCGGGTTTAAGCGATTCTCCTGCCTCAGCCTCCCAAGTAGCTGGGATTATAGATGTATGTGTCATGAAGGTGGGGTAATTTTTTGTATTTTTAGTGGAAACAGGGTTTCACCATGTTAGCCAGGCTGGTCTCGAACTCTGGCCTCAGGTAATCCACCCGCCTTAGCCTCCCAAAGTGTTGGGATTATAGGCGTGAGCCACTGTGCCCAGTCAGGTTTGTTTTTTTTTTTTAATCAGTATTGATTAAAAGTCCAGCACAGGCTGGGCACGGTGGCTCATGTCTGTAATCCTAGTACTTTGGAAGTTCGAGGTGCGTGGATTACTTGAGCCTAGGAGTTCCAGACCAGCCTGGGAAACATGGCAAAACCCCGTCTCTACAAAAAAAAAACAAAAATTAGCCTGGCACGGTGGTGCACGCCTCCAGTCCCAGCTACTTGGGAGGCTGAGGCAGGAGGATCACTTGAGCTTAGGGAGGTCGAGAATGCAGTGAGCCATGATCGTGCCACTGCACTCCAGTCTGAGTGACACAGAGAGACCCTACCTAAAAAAAAAAAAAAAAAAGTCCAGTATCTAGGCCGGGTATAGTGGTTCATGCCTGTAATCCCAGTACTCTGGGACACCAAGGTGGTGAGATCCCTTGAAGCCAGGAGTTCTAGACCAGTCTGGGCAATAAAGCAAGACGTTGTCTCTACAAAGATATTAGATAAGAATAATGAGGCCGGGCTCAGTGGCTCATGCCTGTAATCCCTACACTTTGGGAGATCGAGGCAGGTGGATCACCTGAGGTCAGGCGTTCGAGACCAGCCTGGCCAACACGATGAAACCCCACCTCTACTAAAAATACAAAAAAATTTTAGCTGAGCGTGGTGGTGTGTGCCTGTAATCCCAGCTACTCAGGAGGCTGGGGCAGGAGAATCACTTGAACCTGGGAAGTGGAGGTTGCAGTGAGCTGAGATTGCACCACTGCACTCCAGCCTGGGCAATAGGAGTGAAACTGTCTCAGAAGCAAAACAAAACAAAAACAAACAAAAAGAATAATGGAATAATAAAAAAAGACCAGCATCTGGCACAGTGCTGGCCCCAGTGAGACACCTGTGCTCGTGCACGGATGAGTGACTGCACCTGTGCCCCCAAGGCCTCTGTTGGGGCCCCACCAAGTCCTCTGCGGGCGGCGCTGAGCCCTCTCCATGACGGGAAGGTTCTTAGAGGGCTAGGCCTGCGTGTCCCCCCACCTCCACCTCCCTCCTTCTTTGCCACCACACCCCTCCCCACAAGGCTAGAAGGATCCGGTACACCCAGTAAACCACATGTGCTGAGCCATGGTTACCGCCCTGCCCCTGCTCTGCTTCTGTGGCTCAGACACACTCATCAGCTTCTGTTCGGCACAAGGTGCCTGGCGACCCCTCAGTGCTGATCTCATTCCAGCCTAAATAAAGGTGCGGGTTGCTCTTGTCAGCTTGGGTGGTCTCCGTTGGGGAAAGGGTTTCTGGGAGGCTTTCTGGGATGTTGCAAGAGACTCTAAAGGCACCCCCAACCCTGCTCCCTTTTGGGGCCAGAAAGCCCCTGTCTATTTTTAATTTTATTTTAATTAATTTGGTTTTTTTTTGAGAGGTCTTGCTCTGTTGCCCAAGCTGGTGTGCAGTGGCACCATCACGGCTCACCACAGCCTCGACCTCCTGGGCTCAGGTGAACCTCTTGCCTTAGCCTCCTGAGTAGCTGGGACTACAGGCGTGTGCCATCATGCCTGGCTAATTTTTTGTCAAGATAGGATTTTGCCATGTTGCCCAGGCTGGTCTCGAACTCCTGAGCTCAAGCAATCCGCCTGCCTCAACTTCCCATAGCGCTGGGATGACAAGTGTAAGCAACCACGCCCAGCCTGGAAGCCCCTGTCTAATAAAGGCTAAGAACCTCCCAAGGTTCCCTTCCCCAACGTGTGGAAGGTTGAGGGGCAGGATGGAGTTGCAATGACCCCAGCTGAGTCCCCACCAGCCTGAAAAGGGCAGGGTCTCCCCAACATGCCATCATTTCATGGCCCACTCTGCCACTTCAGAAGAAAGGAGGCATCAGGCCAACTCTGGGCCCGGCAGCAGGGCGTCTTGTCTGCCCACAAAGGCCTCCAAGCCCCGCCCTGCAGATGCCAGCTCTCCCTGGGAAGGCAGAAGGGAGATCATTACTGAACCCTAATTAACAAAGACAAGCAGAGATAATTCAGTGGAGAAACATGTGGCTGGTGCTGGAATTGTGGTATCTTTAGAAACTCGAGAAAGGACGGCTTTATTTTGAGCTTTCAAGAGCAAAAGAGCTCTCAAGAACTCAAGACAGAGTTGGAAGGGTGGAGAGGGGGTGGGGAAGGCTGAGAGAGGGAGGCAGGGGCCAGAGGGTATGTGCCTGTGTGTGACTGGGGACAAGGAAATGACTCTCAGGTCTTGGGCAGCAGAAGGGAGGATCATGGAGGAAGTCCTTGTTCCGTATCACCTCAAAGAAATGGAGGCCCAAAGACAGTAACTCATCCAAGATCAGAGACAGCAAGTTAACTTATCTAAAATCAGAGATAAGCAAGTTAACTTATCCAAGATCAGAGATAGTAAGTTGACTTATCTAGATCAGAGATGGTACGTTAACTTATCCAAGATCACAGGTAGCAAGTTAACTTATCCAAGATCAGAGAGAGCAAGTTAATTTATCCAAGATCAGAGATAGTAGGTTAACTCATCCAAGATCACACAGCTCAGAAGTGATGGTACTGCTTCCTGAGAAGGCAAAAAGTTCCTGTGCCTGCCATTGTTCAGTCTCTCCCTATGTCCCCCCCAGTACCCTCTGCAGAGGTCAATCCTACATTAGCATCCAGACCTGGCTCAGGTCATCCTCTCCAGGAAGCCCGTCCCACCACAGCACCCACTGGGTGACAGGAGACCCCACAGAAGAGAGAGGCTTAGCAGGAGATCAAAGAGGATGATGACAAGTGGTGTTATTGTATTTGAGGCTTCTGGCCTTTCTCCATTTGTACCCCCTGAAAAGGGATCACAGCCCTCTGCCTGGCAGGCGTTTCCCCCACAGCTGAGCTTCTCGAAATGGGCCTCAAACAATTCTGGTGCGGGGAGAGCTGAGTGTAGGTTGAATGATCTTCCTTGGCGATATGTAATTTTTTTTTTTTTTTTTTTGAGACAAGGTCTCACTCTGTTGCCCAGGCTGGAGTACAGTGGCAAAATCACAGCCCACTACAGCCTCCAACTCCCAGGGTCAAGTAGTCCTCCCACCTCAGCCTCCTGAGTAGCTGGGATGATAGTCACACGCCACCATGCCTGGCTCATTTTTTAATTTTTTGTAGAGACAGGATCTCATTATGTTTCCCAGGCTGGTTTTAAACTCCTAGATGCCAGCGACCCTCCTGCCTTGGCCTCCCAAAGTGCTGGGATTACAGGCCTGAGCCACTGCACCCAGCTAGCAGCATGTAATTTGACATAGTTCCTTAAATTGAGATGAAAGTCGAAAGTTTACAGAGGAGATGATGTGGGGATGTCCTAGATAAAGCTGGAGCCCGCCAAGAGCTTGGCCCTGACCAGTGGGCCTGTACGGGGCTCCTCAGCCATGAGGACATCAGCAGAAGAGCTTGTCAGTGCCAGGTGTAAAGGGTCCAGTCCATGCTGCAAAGCAGGTCTATCAGGCCATCCACACTCCAGCCTGGCCAGCCTCTCTGCCTCATCACGTCCCACTCATGACAGCCCATCCCTCCTCTTCACCTGGTCATGCACTCCAGGGTGGCCCCGGGGGAGGCAGACATGGCGTGGGCAATTCTTCCCATTTTACAAGTAGGGAAACTGAGGCCCAGGAGTCACACAGGAGTCACACAGGAAGTTGGCAGCTCTGCTGCATCCCCGGGGTCTGGAGCCCCTGCTCTGGGGAAGGATAGGTGGGGCGCCGTCCCAGAATCCCCTCAAGCTGGCAGGGATGGCCGTACCCCTAGGGTCAGAGGAGAACTAAAAGGAGCAGAAGCTGGCCTGGGTCCCGGGAGAGCCCTTGTATTTGCCCAAAAGGGAGCTGGAGAGGGCCAGCTGGGCCCATACGCAGGGAGGAGCTGTGGGGAGCTGGTGGTGGAGCAGCAAAGAGAAGTGGATTTGGTGGGTAGAGGAGCCCCTCCTTGGTTCTAGTCCTCCCCGCAGCCCCTCCCAAATGGGCAGGGCTCTCCTGTCCCTTTCTCCTCGCCTGCAGCAAGCCCTATGGGAAGCGGCCTATCTGGTGAGTGGCAGCTCAGCCTCTGCTTAAATGCCTCCAGTGATGGGGAGTTCACTACCTTCCGAAGCTTTAAAAAAATTTTAACCTACTATTCAAGAACAATTCTAGAATTTTTTCTTTTGAAAGACAAGGTTTCATTCTGTCCCGCAGGCTAGAGTGCAGTGGTGTGATCATAGCTCACTGCAGCTTTGACTTCCTGGGCTCAAGCGATCCTCCCTCCTCAGCCTCCTGAGTACCTGAGACTACAGATGTATAGATGTGCAGCACCACACTGGCTCATTGTTTTCATTTTTTGTAGAGACAGGGTCTCACTATGTTGCTCAGGCTGGTCTCCTGGCTTCAAGCAATCCTGCCTTGGCCTCCCAAAGTGCTGGGGTTACAGGTATGAGCCACTGCATCTGGCCCTTTTTTTTTTTTTTTGAGACAGAGTCTTGCTCTGTCACCCAGGCTGGAGTGCAGTGGTGTGATCTCAGCTCATTGCAACCTCTGCATCCCAGGCTTAAGCGATTCTCCTGCCTCAAGCTCCCGACTAGCTGGGATTACAGGTGTCCACCACCATGCCTGGCTAATTTTTGTAGTTTTTGGTGGAGACAGGGTCTCACCATGTTGGCCAGGCTGGTTTCGAACTCCCGACCTCAGGTGATCTACCCATCTCGGCCTCCCAAAGTCCTGGCTGAGTCACCATGTCTGGCCCTGTTGTTGCTTCTGAGGTTTGAAAACCGCTGCCTCAATGCTCCTGACTCAGCTCTTCTTACCCAAAAGTTCCCCCACCTCATCTACTCTGTTCCTGCACAGTTGCCCTTTCCTCTGACGCTCCGGGCACGTCTCTCTCTGCCAGCTCTGCGCTTCTGAGAGGCCCCCAGCCTGCCTGCCACCCTGCCTGCACTAAATACTGCTCAGGTTTCACCTACTGCACATGGGCCCCTGGATGTGTCTCACAAGCCCACAGACCCAGCCTTGGAGACGAGCACCACCATCATCCTTCCAGAACCTTCCGCCCTTTTCACACCCTGCTGCCGCCTCTACCCCATCCATTGTGGGGCCCAGCTGCCCACTGCCTGGGTTCAGACCTTCTCAGCACTCCCTGGCTTCTCTGCCCTAGTTTTGCCTTCTCTAATCCACCCTTGGCGGGTGGAAGTACGGTTACCATGGTAACCCGAAGACAACGCAAATCTGATTGTATCATTACAATGACTGGAAAAACCGCCAGTGCCACAAAATAAAGCTCAAGTCAGTAGCTTTGAAGTTCAGGCCCTTTACCATTCTGGCAGCATTTTTGGGGGCTATTCTCCTTCCCCGCCACTGCACCACCCGGCCTGGCCACCCCAGGCTCAGGCTGCAGAACAGCAAAGACCAGCGAGTGGTTTCGGCCTCATGCTAACTACCTGGTTTTTGTCTCTTTCAGGCTGTTTGCTCAGTCGCAAAATGGGAAGGACAACAGCACCCAGTGTAATAGCTGCTGGTAGCCAGGAGGGGACAGCAAAGAGCCACTCAGTGTGGATGAGACCAGAGGGGTGGTGGGGAAAGAGGGCGTGGCTGCAACTCACTTCGGGGACCCACACCAAGCCCTAGGCTAGTGGTAGAGCCTGCCCTGGGTTCCGAAGTGTAATAAAATGGTGAAGACTTAGGTTCTAATCTCTGCCACACTATGCTGTGTGACCTTGAGAAAGCTGCTTAATCTCTCTGAGCCTCAGTCCCCTCCAGTAAGGCCGGCTACTCAGGGAGATGACATGGTAACGTGAGTGGGCTTTGTAACCAGCAAATCGTAAGTGTGATGTGATCAGGCACGGTGGCTCACACCTGTAATCCCAGCACTTTGGGAGGCCGAGGCGGGTGGATCGCCTGAGGTCAGGAGTTCGAGACCAGCCTGGCCAACATGGCAACACCCCGTCTCTTTTAAAATAGAAAAATTAGCCTGGTATGGTGGCACACACTTGTAATCCCAGCTATTTGGGAGGCTGAGGCAGGAGAATCGCTTGAACTTGGGACGCGGAGGTTGCAGCGAGTTGAGATCACGCAATTGCACTCCAGCCTGGGTGACAGAGCGAGACTCCGTCTCAGAAAAAAAAAGTGTGATGTGAGTGTTAGGTGTCCGTGGTGTGAGAGGCTGCTCAAATGTCCATAACTGGGGGACAGGGTAGTTACATAACCATGATACAGCCTGAAGAGGGAACAGAGCTTTTTAAAGACATGGGAACATGTTTATGTTTTAAGGTTAAGTGTGTAAATTTATAGAAAGAAGAACAGTGAGACGTAAAATTAATAAGCTTGGGGGGAAATCTGGAAGAAAAGTATCATCATAAAAATGAACAGCCATCTGGGTTGTTAGATTTCTGTATTTTCCAAATTTCTACCATGGACATATATTTGCATTTCTCTTTAGGGGTGTGTGTGTGTGTGTGTGTGTGTGTGTGTGTATTTTAGAGACAGGGTCTCACTCTGTCACTCAGGCTGAAGTGAAGTGATGTGATCATTGTGTTCACAGCTCACTGCAGCCTCAAACTCCTGGGCTCAAGTGACCCTCCTACCTCAGCCTCCCAAGTAGCTGGGACTACAGGGACGCACCACCACCCACCACCATGCCCAGATAATTAAAAAAATTTTTTTCTAGAGATGGGGTCTTGCTATACTGCCCAGGCTGATCTCCAACTCCTGGCTTCAAGCATTCCTCCTGTGTTGGCCTCCCAAAGCGCTGGGATTATAGGCATGAGCCACCATGTCCGGCTCCCTTTAGGTTTTTATGACCTACTAGAATGTTCTTTGGATGGAATATTGTAGCAGCTACCTAGGTAGAGGGTCTCTCCTGCCTTAGTCACCACACCACCACTTCTTCCCAGCATATCCTGAACAGCCCCCTTTAGCTGTCCTGGGTTTGTTTTTCTTTTCTTTTTCTTTTTTTTTTGCGACTGAGTTGCGCTCTGTCACCCAGGCTGGAGTGCAGTGGCGTGTCTCTCAGCTCACTGCAACCTCTACCTCCCAGATTCAAGGGATTCTCCTGCCTCAGCCTCCCAAGTAGCTGGGATTACAGGTGCGCACTACCACGCCTGGCTAATTTTTGTATTTTTAGTAGAGTCAGGGTTTTACCATGTTACCCAGGCTGGTCTCAAACTCCTGACCTTACGTGATCCACCTGCCTCAGCCCCCCAAAGTGCTGGGATTACAGGCATGAGCCACCGAGCCTGGCAGAGTCTCCCTAATTTAACTCAGTGCCCACTGCAGGCAGGTGGGGTGTGGCCTGGCTGGGCAGTATAGAACCACGCAGCTACCAATGGTGTTCAGCCCCCAGGGTCGAGCGTGGGTTATCTCAACCCCTTGCAGGCAGGGCTGGAGTTCCTTCTGGTACGAGTTGGGGGACCCAATCCCCCCATCCCTCTGCAACCCCAGGCCCCCCACCAGGTCCCCTCCAGTACAGCCTGGTGCCTTCCAGCACCTCTGGCCCCCAGAAATCCCTGGCCCACAGCTCTCTTGACCTCAGGACTGAAATTCACCCACTGCCCTCTGAGGCCTGGTCCAAGTCCAAGTATACCTTCCTCTCCAGTCAGACGCCTGCCTGCCACTCAGCATGTCAGAGCAGGCAGGGCATCTAGATTTTAGTGGGGAAACTGAGGCACTGAGGGCAGATGTGGTGTCCCCAGTTGGGAAAACATTAAAGACATTCTGGGCTTATCTCTCTCTCTCTCTCTCTTTTTTAGAGACAAGATCTCACTGTCATGCACGCTGGAATCATGGCTCACAGCAGCCTCCAACTCCTAGCCTCGAGGGATCCTCCCACCTCAGTCTCCCAAGTAGCTGGGAATACAGTCGTTCGTCCCTACCATATCTGGCTAATTTTAAAAAATGTCTTTGCAGGATGGGATCTTGCTGTGTTGCCTAGGCTGGTCTCAAACTCCTGGGCTTGAGTGATTCTCCCATCTTGGCCTCCCAAAATGCTGGGATTATAGGTGTGAGCCACCACGTCTGGCCTGAGTCATCTCTCTTGACCCAGAACAAAACCAGCCCAGGAGTGGCTGTACTCTCACCCTTCAGTGGGGAGGCCCACAGCTCCAGGGTGCAGTGGGGCTCTTGCAATTTAACGACTGATTCATCTTCAAAAAAGCACAATCTCAGCTGGGCGCGGTGGCTCATGACTGTAATCCCAGCACTCTGGGAGGCTGAGGCGGGCAGATTACCTGAGGTCAGAAGCTTGAGATCAGCCTGGCCAACATGGCGAAACTCCGTCTCTACTAAAAATACAAAAATCAGCCGAGTGTTGTGGTGCACACCTGTAATTCCAGCTACTTGGGAGACTGAGGCAGGAGAATCGCTTGAACTTGGGAGGCGGAGGCTGCAGTGAGCTGAGATCGTGCCATTGCACTCCAGCCTGGGTGACAAGAAGCGAAACTCCACCTTAAAACAAAAAAACAAAACAAAACAAAAACAAAAAAGCGTAATCTCTTTCAGAATTCTCACCTTCTCGGGGTGGTTCTGTTAGGCTTCCATGGGAACCTTCAATAAGTGACCTAAAAAAATCTCAGAGCCATTCTTTTTTTTTTCAGACGGTGTCATGCTCTGTCACCCAGCCTGGAGTGCAGTTGCATAATCTCAGCTCACTGCAACCTCCACCTCCCGGGCTCAAGTCATCCTCCTGCTTCGGCCTCCTGAGTAGCTGAGATTACAGGTGTGCGCCACTGTGCCTGGCTAATGTTTAAATTTTTTGTAGAGACAGGGTCTTGTTATGTTGCCCAGGCTGGCCTCAAACTCTTGGCCTCAAGCGATACTCCTACCTTGGCCTCCCAAAGTGCTGGGACTACAGGGTAAACTATTCCTGGTTTAGAGCCATTCTTTTTTGTTGTTGTTTTGAGATGGAGTTTCACTCTTGTTGCTCAGGCTGGAGTGCAATGGCGCGATCTCGGCTCACTGCAACCTCCGCCTTCTGGTTTCAAGCGATTCTCCTGCCTCAGCCTCCTGAGTAGCTGGGATTATAGGTGTGTGCCACAGCATCCAGCTAAGTTTTGTATTTTTAGGCACCCTAACATGGTGAAAGGCCAGGCTGATTGGCCAAGCTGGTCTCGAACTCTTGTCCAGCCTCAAGTGATCTGCCCATCTTGACCTCCCAAAGTGCTGGGATTACAGGCGTGAGCCACCGTGCCCAGCCGCCTTTCTTTTTGTCCTCGTTAGCAAATACAGAACGGACCTTAGTCTGCAAACTCAGAAGTGCGAGACATGTATTTTTATTTTTCTAAAATTGAACTGGACTCCTACCAAAAGCCCCCAATGCATAGTGGCAGAAACTTTATCTGAGTCCATTTTGGATCATCACTTCCCTTGGGCTTGCGCCAGGGCCTAGAACCTTCTGTGAGGTCCACCCAGTAGACATTTCCACACCACAGAGAGACTGAGCATGAGAAGGTCCATGCTTGAAGAAGGCCTAAACAGTGGGATGTCGGTGCAAGGATGGGAGGGTGGAAACCGAGCAGTGAAGAGATGACTGGCACCCAGCAGGGAATTCCCAGGAGGGTGAGGCTTCTGGAATTTTCCAGGGGGACAAACCCTGTTAAGAATGGCTCTAGGGCTGGGCGCGGTGGCTCACGCCTGTAATTCTAACACTTTGGGAGGCCGAGGCGGGCGGATCACGAGGTCAGGAGTTTGAGACCAGCCTGGTCAACATGGTGAAACCCTGTCTCTACTAAAAATACAAAATAATTAGCTGGGCATGGTGGTGGGTGCCTGTAATCCCAGCTACTCGGGAGGCTGAGGCAGGAGAATCGTTTGAACCTGGGAGGTGGAGGTTGCAGTGAGCTGAGATCACGCCATTGCACTCTAGCCTGGGCAACGAGAGCTAAACTCCATCTCCAAAAAAAAAAAAAAAGGGGGCAACTGGGGGAAAACAGTCCTCCCAGCTCACCTGGCACTGCCCATCTTTTTCCATCTTCATATCACATGGCAAGGCAGGTGTGCTTGTCCGTCTTAGCAGGAAGGAAGTGAAGGCTCAGATTCCCACAGCTAGTCAGGCGGGTACAGGGACTTGAACAAACGGCGCTTTCCCATGGCCCATATGCTGCCTGGGACCCTGAAGCCTGACTCCTGGGCACTGCCCCAGCCACCTGCCTCTCTGCAGACTATCTGCCACCCCTCCACCTGCCCTGGGACACCTGCCTCCAGATGAAGGGGCCTGCTATTGCCTCTGCCTCCCCCAGCAGACCCCAGCTTCCACTCCAATTCACCTTGGAACTGCCGGTGCTGGCCCAGGCCAGGCTTTGGGGACCGTGCAAGGGAGGGTTTGAGAAAAGTCTATTCTGGCGCAGGAGTAGCACTCAGTGACCTCTGGTGAACTCTTGGAGACTCCGAGGAGCTTGGACATGTTCCCAGCCCAGCATGACTAGTGGCATGAGTAAGCGTGGAGCTGGTTCTCCAGGTGAATACCCGGCTTGGGTGCCAATGCCTGGAAAGGGGCTGGCTGGTCCATCCCTGAGGGCTGGGGCCACGGCCACCTGCTAGCCCTGGGACACAGAGTATTAATACATCACTCACACTGCGCCTCAGTTTCCCCCTCTGTAAGGTGGGCTCTAGAATCTACCTCCTAGGTATGAAGACTAAATGAGATGCCTCCTCTGTCTGCACTCCGCTGTAACCCTAGTTCCTAGAACACCGCCTTGCCCCAGCAGGACCTCCCGAAATACGTGTGAAAGGCACCCGTATAAATCATCCAGTGCAGGGCCAGAAACCCAGTGACCTCTCAGCCAGGTGTCTGCCGCAGCCACACTCACTGCATTGCCCTGCTGCAGCTTCCACTGGCTCCACCTTTCCAACATCATCTGACCATTCTGCCCCTCCGAGAGCTCCGGAAACACACTTCTGGCCTCCAATGACTCCCCAACCCCAGCTGTTCACCCCGCCAAACACAACCCACCCTCCTCTCTGCCTCTCAAAGTCCCATCTTCCCCTGAGGCCCAAGCAGGGCCTTCCTTACTCCAGGAAACCCTATCCAACTACCCCTCACCCTCCTGATCCCCCTTCTGGGGGTTCCCATGGCCTGTCAGCAGCCGCCACATCACCATACCCTAAGTATTTTGTTTGTTTGTTTGTTTTTTTGAGACGGAGTCTTGCTCTGTCGCCCCGGCTGGAGTGCAGTGGCCGGATCTCAGCTCACTGCAAGTTCCGCCTCCCGGGTTTATGCCATTCTCCTGCCTCAGCCTCTGGAGTAGCTGGGACTACAGGCGCCCACCACCTCGCCCGGCTAGTTTTTTGTATTTTTAGTAGAGACGGGGTTTCACCGTGTTAGCCAGGATGGTCTCGATCTCCTGACTTCGTGATCCGCCCGTCTCGGCCTCCCAAAGTGCTGGGATTACAGGCTTGAGCCACCACGCCCGGCCTGTTTGTTTTTTTGAGACTGAGTCTCACCCTGACACCCAAGCTGGAGTACAGTGTGCGATCTCAGCTCAATGCAAGCTCCGCCTCCCGGGTTCAAGGGATTCTCCTGCCTCAGCCTCCCGAGTAGCTGGGATTACAGGTGTGCACCACCATGCCTGGCTAATTTTTGGATTTTAAGTAGACATGGGTATCACCATGTCGGTCAGGCTCGTCTTGAACTACTGACCTCAAGAGATCTTCCTGCCTTGGCTTCCCAAAGTGCTGGGATTACAGGTGTGAGTCATTGTGCCTGGCCCGCCCTGAAGGCTCTAGCCAGTCCTTAGTGCTCAACACGTGGCATGTCGCCCTGCAGGGACAGCCCCTGCAAATCTGGGTTTGGGAGGCCAGGACACAGCCCATGGTGGAGACGGAAGTGGATGGGTGCCTTAAAAAGGGTCAGGAGGCTGGGAGTGGTGGCTTATGCCTGTGATCCCAGCACTTTGGGAGGCTGAGGCAGGTGGATCACTTGAGGCCAGGAGTTTGAGACCAGCCTAGCCAATATGGTGAAACCTGGCTCTACTAAAAATACAAAAATTAGCCAGGCATTGTGGTGCATGCCTATAATCCCAGCTACTTGGGAGGCTGAGGCAGAATAGCTTGAACCTGGGAGGTGGAGGTTGCAGTGAGCAGAGATAGTGCCATTGCACTCCAGCCTGGGCAACAAAGTGAGACTTGGTTTCAAAAAACATAAAAATATATTTAAAAATAAAATATATTTTTAAAAAAGGGGTCAGAAGAGGCACTGCACTGTTTAAGGTGGGGTAGGCACCCCCTACATCTTACCAACAAGCTTGCGGTCCCCCATGCAGATACCCCTCTTTCTGTGGTTAGGAACTCACTTGCCTCCAACCTCATCTATTCACTGAGGTCAACCAGACCCCCTTTATCAGGAGGAGCAGGTGCACTGACCCGGCCTGGCCCCTCCTCCCTCCTGAATCCCCACTGGGTAAAACTTAGAAGTCACCGGCACCACCACCCCTTTTTCTGCTCCAGGATCTGGGGCCACATTCAAGCTTAGCCTTCCTCCATCTACCTGGGGCAGGTGCCCAGGTGAGGTGGCTAAACAGAAGGGCAGGGGCCTAGGCCAGGTGTGGTGGCTCATGCCTGTAATCCCAACACTTTGGGAGGCCGAGGTGGGTGGATCACTTGAGGTCAGGAGTTTGAGACCAGCCTGGCCACCATGGTGAAACCCCGTCTCTACTAAAAACACAAAAAATAGCCAGGCGTGGTGACAGTTGCCTGTAATCCCAGCTACTCAGGAGGCTGAGGCAGGAGGATCGCTTGAACCCAGGAGGTGGAGGTTGCAGTAAGCCATGTTCACGCCACTGCACTCTAGCATGGGTGACAGAGAAGGACTCTGCCTCAGGAAAAAAAAAAAAAGAAAAAAAAAAAAAGGCAGGGGCCTGGCTGGCTTCTGTTCCCAGACCCCAGAACCTGTGCCCCATAGCAGACTTAGCTCCAGCCTCCAGCACTATGACCAGGCCCTATTCCCAGTGCCCCCTCCACAGCCAGTGCCTCTTACCAGGCTTTGGGATGAGTCCTTGGAAAGGCCTAGAAGAGAAAGAGAGGTAAGGGTGTCAGAAGGAGGACCTGGGGGATGAGGAAGACACCCCTGGGATACAGTAGCCTCAGTCTCTCCTGGGAGCACCCCAGACCTACAGCAGCAGAATCTGTATTTTAACAAGCCGCCCTGGGGCTCTGTGTGCGTGGGACACTGAGACGGCGTGGCAGGGTGCTGGCATTGGCAGTATCACTCTGCAGGACGCAGACCTGGGCCTTGCGCCGGCTCTGCCCTGGCTGGCCCTGGCCCTGGGACCTTGAGCAAATCTCCTGATGCGGGCTGAATGCCTTTCCCGGGGGCTGGGGGTGCAGTGAGCAGGTGTTGCTGAACAGGTTGAAGATGCCCTTGAAGGCTGCCCTTGCCATGGTGGGGTGACCAGTCCCACTTCTGAAGGGCTCCCTGCACTCAGGCTGGCCTGCAGTCCCTTCCCGGCCACCCCCAGGACCCAGGATGGTGCCAGGAGAGCTGCCTTGTCCAGTGGGGAGGCCAGGACCTAGGGAAAGGCTAAGGATTCGCAAGTATAAGCCCCCAGCTGAGCTAGTCCTGCCTCTTCACCCTCACCCTTCCCCCTGAGTACCTGGTGACTGTGAACTTGATCTTGTCAGCCACGGCAAGAATCCTCTCCAGGTTCTGGGAGCCGAAGGTGCAGGGCTTTCGGAACGGGATTCCCGGGGGCAGCCCCTCAATGATCACGGAGCCGGGGTTACTCTTGATCCGCTTGTAGGGGACCTGGACCGGGTACTTGATACCCAAGGCTTCCCCTGTGGGTGAGAGGCAGGGTCCTGCCCGTCAGGAGTGAGAGGCAGCGTGGGGTGTGTGTACGTGGGATTGCGGGGGTGTGATGGAAAGACATGCGTGCAGGAGAGTGAATGGTATGAGAAAGCTCTCATGTAGCACCGTGGTAAAGGTATAGGCATTACAATCTGAGCTATATGATCAGAACATTAAAAAAAGGCCAGCATGGTGGCTCATGCCCGTAATCCCAGCATTTTGGGAGGCCAAGGCAGGAGGGTCACTTAAGTGTAAGAGTTCGAGATCAGCCTGGGCAACATAGCAAGACCCTGTCTCTACTAAAAATTTCTAAAAAATAGCTGGGCATAGTAGTGCATGCCTGTAGTTCCAGCCACTTGGGAGGCTGAGGCAGGACGATTGCTTGAACCCAGGCGTTTGAGGCTGTAATGAACCATGATCACGCCACTGCACTCCAGCATGGGTGACAGAGTGAGACCCTGTCTCAAAATAAAAAAAAGAAAAGAAAAGAAAAGAAAGAAAAAGCCACACCAATATGCTCCCATGTTGTATGCTCCCCCCGTTTTATTTTTTTTTTGAGACAGAGTTTCGCTTTTGTTGCCCAGGCTGGAGTGCAATGGCGCGATCTCAGCTCACTACAACCTCCACCTCCCAGGCTCAAGCGATTCTCCTGCCTCAGCCTCCTGAGTAGCTGGGACCGCAGGTGTGCACCACTGCACCGGGCTAATTTCTTTTTTGTATTTTTGGTAGAGACGGGGTTTCGCCATGTTGCCCAGGCTGGCCACGAACTCCTGAGCTCAAGTGATCCAACTGCCTCAGCCTCCAAAAGTGCTGAGATTACAGGCATGAGCCACCGAGCCAGGCCCCTGTCTATTAAATTCTGTGTGTGGTAGTTGAAAGTGTGTCTCACCTCACTGGTCTGCAAGGCTCATGAGTACAGGGATTGTGTCTGTTTTATTCACGGCAATATCTCCAGTGCCTGAGACAGTGCCTGGCATGTAGTAAATGCTCAAGAAATACGTGTAAAGGGGTGAATTGTTTCCCTAGAAATGCCCTCGGCTGGAACTGGGAAGCCTCCCACTTCTCTGCCCACAGCAGCTACGTGTCCCTCCCCGGGGGTTCTGCGCTGCTTACCGTATTTCTTATTGAAAAGGTCCTGGACCTGCTCCCTTAGCGTGTTGGCGATGTCGATCCTTGACAGCCTCGCGTCGTAATTTTCTGCAAAGCGCAAAACGATTATGGGTTTGGGCTGCTCAGTGAAAAGGCACTTGGTGACTTTTAAGGAAGCTGATTTTCTAATTATGGGGAACTCCTTCTCCGGCAATTAACGGATCTTTGGAGTGGGCCCCTCAGGTCCTTCAGCACCAAAGTCTTGATGGAGATGTGTTTTTTCCAGAAGGACATGCACTGTTGCCACAACAGTGATGACTTGGAAATTAAGTTAATTGTTGACATTTGAAAACCACCAAACCAATAAATAAGCCCCGGAGCGGGGGGACACCATGGCGTGCGGAGTCCTGTGCCCCGGGCTGGCGAGCAGGGGGCGGGGGCTTCGTGAAGTCACTGGGGGGCTGGAGACAAGGGAGGGAACGGAAGCCCAGCTGATCCAGCAGATGGTGGAGGACGGGCAGTGTCCACAGACACAGGGGACGGGCCTGGCAGCTCCCAATGCAACCTCCACCTCCCAGGCTCTAGCGATTCTCCTGTCTCAGCCTCCTGAGTAGCTGGGATCACAGGCGTGTGCCACTGCACTTGGCTAATTTCTTTTTTGTGTTTTTGGTAGAGATGGGGTTTCGCCATGTTGCCCAGGCTGGCCTCAAACCCCTGAGCTCAAGTGATCCGCCTGCCTCAGCCTCCAAAAGTGCTGGGATTACAGGCATGAACCACCGAGCCACCCTCACCCAGAGTGTTCATTAAAAACTCCCAAGTGTGGCCGGGCGCGGCGGCTCATGCTTGTAATGCCAGCACTTTGGGGGGCCGAGGCGGGAAGATCACCTGAGTGCAGGAGTTGGAGACCAGCCTGGCCAACAAGGTGAAACCCCATCTCTACTAAAACTACAAAAATTAGCCAGGCATGGTTGTGCGTACCTGTAATCCCAGCTACTCAGGAGGCTGAGGCAAGAGAATCCTTCGAACCTGGGAGGTGGAGGTTGTAGTGAGCAGAGATCACACCACTGCACTCCAGCTGGGGTGACAGAGCAATACTCTGTCTCAAACAAACAAACAAACAAACAAACAAACAAACAAAAAATGCTGGGTGCAGTGGCTCACACCTGTAATCCCAACACTTTGGGAGGCTGAGGTGGGTAGATCATCTGAGGTCAGGAGTTCGAGACCAGCCTGGCCAATATGGTGAAATCCCGTCTCTACTAAAAAAAATACAAAAATTAGCCTGGTGTGGTGGTGTGTGCCTATAATCCCAGCTACTCAGGAATCTGAGGCAGAAGAATCGCTTAAACCCAAGAGGCAGAGGTTGTAGTGGCTGAGATCGCACCATTGCACTCCAGCCTCCTGAGTAGCTGGGATCACAGGCGTGTGCCACTGCACTTGGCTAAGAGTAAAAACTCCATCTCAACAAACAAACAAACAAGTGCCGGCATGTGCTGGAGGGATCCCAGACCACCATCTCTCTCTCTCTCTCTCTTTCTCTTTTTTGAGGCAGCGTCTTGCTCTGTCACCCCGGCTGGAGTACAGTGGTGCGATCTCTGCTCACTACAACCTCCACATGCCAGGTTCAAGAGATTCTCCGGCCTCAGCCTCCTGAGTAGCTGGGATCGCAGGTACATGCTGCCTCGCCTAATTCTTGTACTTTTTTGGTAGACACGGGGTTTTGCCATGTTGGCCAGGCTGGGCTTGAACTCCTAGACTCAAGTGATCCACCTGCCTCAGCCTCCCAAAGTGCTGGGATTACAGGCATGAGCCATTGCACTTGGTCTCTGATTTCTCTGGCCGGGCGTGGTGGCTCAAGCCTGTAATCCCAGCACTTTGGGAGGCCGAGACGGGCGGATCACGAGGTCAGGAGATCAAGACCATCCTGGCTA
>NW_012118666.1:292405-316039 GCF_000951035.1 Colobus angolensis palliatus
CTCCCCAAGTGCTGGGATTACAGGTGTGAGGTGCTGCGCCTGGCTCCTATTCTGATTTCAAAGCACTAAGACCACAGCTGATTGCTGAATAAGGAGTGGGCGTGTCAGCCACCTCCTGGGGCGGGGCTGGGGGGAGCAGGCAGACTCCTGGGCCCTGTACCCTCCCACCCCCCACCATCCACCTGTAGGCACCCCCTCTCCCGTGGAGTCTCTAACACAGAGCTGGCAGAGTACAGCCGGGCCTGGGCTGCCAGCCTGGCTTGCCTGGTTCCTTAGGCCCTGAGGTTGGGGGCCAGCTCCTCCCCACTTCCAGCCTGGCCCTCCAAACCCAAACCAGGTGAAGGTCATGGTGTTGGGACAACAGACCTCCCCGAGCTCAACCTTACCTTGAAAACTCTGTCTCTTCAGGTTCTCGTCCACCAGAGGGTCCCCGGAATCCCTCTCTGGGGGCAGGGCAGGGGGAGAGAAGCCAAGTGAGGAGGCAGTTCCTGGGACCCAAGATGGCATCGTTAGGGGAAACCCAGTGCGGGGGTGTGGGGAGAATGCCAGGGCCAGGATAGGAGCAGGACAGAGGCAGCAGGAGGAGGGACTGGTGGCAGAAGCCCCTGGGGCCCTCCCTTGCTCACCCACACCACGGCCCGCGACCCCGCGCTGGGTACCTTGACTCTCCACGATGGGCTCTTTGACTCCCTCAGTGAGCAGCTCGGGCCTGAAAAACACAAGCGGGGCTATCACAGAGGTCCCTCTGGGACTGCCCCGCCCTCCCCTCTGGGCCTCGGTCTGCACATCCCTGCAATGGATCTTCCTGGCTCTGCACAGTTCAGGCCTGGAGTCCCTGCCGCTCCACGTGTGGAATCTGGGGGGCTGCGCTGGGCTTGAAGGATCCAGCTGGGAGTGAGACCTCCCTAGTCCTGAACAGGTCCGTCTGATATCTCACTCCTGCTCCCAGGACATTGAACAATTGTTGCTGCCTGGGATTGGAGCAGGCAGCCTCAGGGGTCCTCCCATGGATCTGGTTTAAAGTGTAGAAACAAGGTCTGGTGCAGTAGCTCATGCCTGTAATCCCAGCACTTTGGGAGGCTGAAGAGTGTGGATCACTTGAGGTCAGGAGTCTGAGACCAGCCTGGCCAACATGGTGAAACCCGTCTGTACTAAAAATACAGAAATTAGCTGGGCGTGGTGGCAGGTGCCTATAATCCTAGCTACTCGGGAGGCTGAGGGAGGGAAATCGCTTGAACCCGGGAGGCGGAGGTTGCAGTGAGCTGAGACAGCGCCACTGCACTCCAACCTGGGTGACAGAGCAAGACTCGGTCTCTAAATAAATAAATAAATACAAAGTGTAGAAACAGTCGCGGCCCACTACATAGCAAGAACTCCGAGCTGGAAAGGTCTGAGATCTACGGCTCACATCTGAGACCTGCTGTGTCACTGCAGTCGGGAGCGCCAGTAACCAAGCCCAGCTCTGTATTCTACTAATGTCTTTAGCTCCACAGACTCCAGAAAGCCCTGCCCAGACATGAGTCAACCGTCTTTATCATACAGCACCGCTTCTAAAGGCCCCATCTTCAGCACAACTTGTCCTGTTAGAGCAAGCCTGTTGGGGGGCTGGGGTTTGTGGTGGGTAGAGGACACTGGGAAAATCATGCTGGCCAGAGGGGTATTGTTGGGGGATGGCAGGGTGGGCCACGGAGTGGAGAGGTAATGAGCTCTCTGGAGAGGTAATGGGCCTGGAGAGGTAATGAGCTCTCTGTCACAGGGGTAATCAAGCAGCAACACCCAGGAGTCTCTTCCTGGGAATAAGCCCAAAGGCCAAACTCTCAGGGAAGGCACACCCTGGGTCCCCAGTAGATGAGGATTTTGGTGCCCGCTCTGGCGGTGGGCATCTCTTAGGCTTCTGTACAGTGCCAGGCACAGACCTGAGGTCACGGGGCCAGGGCTGGGAGGGGGAAGCATAGCCCTGCCTTGAACCACAGACTTGGGAGCTAGAAAAGACTTCGGACTGCATTTAGGCCCCTCCTCTTTATGGGAGAACTCAGGTTTCAAAAGGGGAAGTGACTTCCCAACAGTAACCTCAGAGAGGCAGAAGCTGGGCAGAGCCCCTGAGTCCAGGCCCGAGTAGCGACAGTGCTTCTGCTTAAATAGCACAGCCAGCTGCTAAGGCCACAGGGAGTAACAGGAGGAGCTGGCCTCAAAACCACCAGACGGCCTCTCCCGTTGGCCACTGCGCTAACCTGCCTCCCTTTCCAAATGACAGGTGGAGAAAGCCATCGTGACTTTAAAAATGCTCAAGGCTGGGTGCGGTGGCTCAACCAGTAATCCCAGCACTCTGGGAGGCTGAGGCAGGTGGATTGCTTTGAGCCCAGGAGTTTGAGACCAGCTTGGGCAACAGACTCCCCTTCTCTACAAAAAATGTAAAAATTAGCCAGGTGTGGTGGCGTGCCCCTGCCGTCCCAGCTACTCAGGAGGCTGAGGCAGGATTGCTTGAGCCCAGGAGTTTAAGGCTGCAGTGAGTTATGACTGTGACAGTACACTCCAGCCTGGGCTACAGAAAGACCTGTCTCTTAAAACAAATGCTCATGGCCAGGCATGGTGGCTCACGCTTGTAATTCCAGCTACTCGGGAGGCTGAGGCAGGAGAATCGCTTAAACCTGGAAGGTGGAGGCTACAGTGAGCCGAGATAGCACCACTGTACTCCAGCCTGGATGACAGAGCAAGACTCTTTCTCAAAGAAACCCACAAAAGGCTGGGAGTGGTGGCTCACGCCTCTAATCCCAGCACTTTGGGAGGCCAAGGTGGACGGATCACTTGAGGTCAGGAGTTTGAGACCAAAACTGGTCAACATGGTGAAATCCCGTCTCGACTAAAAATACAAAATTTCGCCGGGCATAGCGACATGCGCCTGTTATCCCAGCTACTCAGGAGGCTGAGGCAGGGGGATCGCTTGAAGCCGGGAGGCGGAGGTTGCAGTGAGCTGAGATCATGCCACTGCACTCCAGCCTGGGCAACAGAGTGAGTGAGACTCTGTCTCAAAAAATAGGAAAAAAAAAAACCCCACAAAAACCAAAAACCAATGATCATGAGTACAAGCTGTCTTCTGCACAAAACCATAAAAAATGTCATCCATGAGGACTTGCTATTGAATTGGCAGCTAACCTCAAGCTGCCTGGGTGCCACTGGTTTATGGTTTGAGGGAGTGGGCGTAGAAAGCAAAAAGAAACCAGAATGAGATCCTGTCTCTAAGAATTTTTAAAAAATAAAATAAAATTCAAACTCTTTAAGCTGGCCCAAAACCCATGTGATCTGGCCCCTGCTACCTTTTTATTTTTATTTTTTGATATTTTTTGTTTTGTTGTGTTTCTGTTTTTTTGAGACAGAGTTTTGCTCTTGTCGCCCAGGCTGGAGTGCAGTGGTGCGATCTCAGCTCATTGCAACCTCTGTCTCCCGGGTTCAAGCAATTCTCCTGCCTCAGTCTTCCGAGTAGCTAGGATTATAGGCGCCCACCACCATGCCTAGCTAATGTTTGTAGTTTTAGAGACAGGGTTTCACCATGTTGGCCAGGCTGGTCTCGAACTTCTGACCTCAAGTGATCCACCCTCCTTGGCCTCCCGAAGTGCTGGGATTACAGGCATGAGCCACTGCTCCTGGCCTATTTTTCTTTTTTATAGAGATGGGGTCTCACTATGTTGCCTAGGCTGGTCTCAAACTCCTGAGTTCAAGCAATCCTCCCGCCTCAGCCTCCCAAAGAGCTAGGATTACAGGCGTGGGCCACCGCGCCTGGTCCCCTGCAACCTCCTGGGCCTCAATCTCACCATCCTTCCCTCACTCACCCTGTACCAGCTACAAGGGCACCTTGTGAGCCTTCAAACACACAAGCATGTTCTTGCCTCAGGGACTTTGCATGACTTTTTCTCTGTCCCCACAGTCTTTTTTTTTTTTTTTTGAGACAGAGTCTCCCTCTGTCACCAAGGCTGTAGTGCAATGGCGTGATTTCAGCTCACTGCAACCTCTGCCTCCTGGGTTCAAGTGATTCTCCTGCCTCAGCCTCCTGAGTAGCTGGGACTACAGGTGCACGCCACCACATCCAGCTAATTTTTGTATTTTTAGTAGAGGTGGTGTTTCACCATGTTGGCCAGGCTGGTCTCGAACTCCTGACCTCGTGATCTGCCTGCCCTGGCCTCCCAAAGTGCTGGGATTACAGCCGTGAGCCACTGCGCCTGGCCTGTCCCCACACTATGCACAGTGGCTGTCCCTCTCACTTCATTGGGGCACTACTCCAATGTCACCTCCTTATCTAGGTTCCTCCTGTCCCTCTCTCTCCCTCACTCTGAGTTATATGCTGTCACAGCAGTTATCTCTACCTGACATGATATTTTGATTTTGTCTGGATGACATTGGCAACTCCAGGGCAGGACTTGGTGGCATTTACCGCTGGGCTGCAAGCCCAGGATCTGGCAGGTGCCCAGGATGGTTTTTTAGTTTGTCTCTTGTGTTTTATTTCTTTATATATTTATTTATTTATTTTGAGAAGGAGTCTCACTCCGTCGCCCAGGCTGGAGTGCAGTGATGCAATCTGAGCTCACTGCAACCTCCACCTCCCAGGTTCAAGAGATTCTCGAGCCTCAGCCTCCTGAGGAGCTGGGACTACAGGTGTGCACCACCAAGCCCAGCTAATTTTTGGTACTTTTAGTAGAGATGGGGTTTCACCACGTTGGCCAGGCTGGTTTCGAACTCTCGACCTCAAGTGATCCATCTGCCTCAGCCTTCCAAAGTGCTGGGATTACAGGGGCAAGCCACCATGCCCGGCCTCTCTTTGTATTTTTAAAGGGACGAGGTCTTGCTCTGTCACTCAGGCTGGAGTGAACTGATGCCATCAGAGCTCACTGCAGTCTGGAGCTTCTGTGCTTAAGCGATTCTTCTGCCTTCCACCTCAGCCTCCCAAGTATCTGGGACTATAGGCACATACCACTGCACCTGTCTAATTTTTTAATTTTAAAAATAAAATAGAGATGGGGTTGCTATGTTGACCAGACTGGTCTCGAACTCCTAGCCTCAAGTGACCCTCCTGTTTTGTTCTCCCAAAGTGCTGGGATTACAGGTGTGAGAATTTTAAAAATTTTTTGTAGAGATGGGGTCTTGATACATTGCCCAGGCTGCTCTCAAATTCCTGGGCTCAAGCGATCCTCCTGTCTGGGCCTCTTAAGGTGCTGGGATTACAGGCGTGAGTCATCATGCCTGGACAAAATGTAGCTTTTAAAAAATTTAAAAACTTTTTTTTTGAGACAGGGTCTTACTCTGCCACCCAGACTGGAGTGCAGTGGTGCGATCATGGCTCACTGCAGCCTCGACCTCCTGGCTCAAGCGATCCTCCCACCTCAGCCTCCCGAGTAGCTGGGACTACAGGTGCGCACCATCAAGCCTGACTATTTTTTTTTTTTTCCCCCTAGAGATGGGGTTTCACCACGTTGCCCAGGCTGGGAATTCGTTGAAGCTCTCCTTCAACAAGTACAGTACTATACATGTATATAGTAGAGCCAATTACTGTACTATAATTACACATATTCTCTTGTGAATCTTTATTTCCCTATGTTTTCACACATCTGATGGGCTATATGTCTATCACGAGTTTATCCTTAAACCGCCTGAAATGCAATCTTCCCTTTTTATTTTATTTTATTTTTTGAGACAAGAGTGTTACTCTGTCCCCCAGGCTGAAATGCAGGGGTGCGATCTTGGCTTACTGCAACCTCCGCCTCTCGGGTTCGAGTGATTCTCCTGTCTTCGCCTCTCGAATAGCTGGGATTACAGGTGCATGCCACCATGCCTGGCTAATTTTTCTTTTCTTTTCTTCTTTTCTTTTTTTATTTTTTTGAGACAGAGTTTGCTCTTGTTGCCCAGGCTGGAGTGCAATGGTGCGATCTTGGCTTACTGCAACTTCTACCTCCTGGGTTCAAGCAATTCTCCTGCCTCAGCCTCCCAAGTAGCTGGGATTACAGCACCCACCACCACGCCCGGCTAATTTTGTATTTTGTATTTTTTATTTATTTATTTTTTGAGACGGAGTCTTGCTCTGCCGCCCAGGTGGAGTGCAGTGGCGCGATCTCGGCTCACTGCAAGCTCCGCCTCCCGGGTTCACGCCATTCTCCTGCCTCAGCCTCCCGAGTAGCTGGGACTACAGGCGCCGCCACCTCGCCCGGATAGTTTTTGTTTTGTATTTTTAGTAGAGACGGGGTTTCACCGTGTTAGCCAGGATGGTCTCGATCTCCTGACCTCGTGATCTGCCCGTCTCGGCCTCCCAAAGTGCTGGGATTACAGGCTTGAGCCACTGCGCCCGGCCTTTTGTATTTTTTAGTAGAGACGGGGTTTCTCCATATTGGTCAGGCTGGTCTCGATCTCCCGACCTCAGGTGATCCACCCACCTCAGTCTTTCAAAGTGTTGGGATTACAGGTGTGAGCCACCAATCCCAGCCTTAATTTTTGTATTTTCAGTAGTCCTGATCTCAAGTGATCTGCCCACCTCAGTCTCCCAAAGTGCTGGGATAACAGGTGTGAGCCACTGGGCGTGGCCTCAATCTTCCTTTTAATATGCCCAGACACACCGGGCATGTGGCTGCATTTCATTTCGGCCTGCTGAAGCCTTTGATTCTACTGCATGAATCACGACTCTTGCTCTCCAGCCCTGTTGCGTAGCTTTTTGCTATCTGCTCTTTGTGTATTGTGGAGCAGTAGCCTCCCTCCTGGCATAGAGCGGGCCCTGCAGAAGAGCTCCCTGTCCCAGCGGATCTCCTTGCCACTGTATGCAAAAATGATGCTGTGCGTCTCCCAGTCTGAGAACCATCTATTTCCCAGGAGGAACAAACCCTTAAGATTGTCTCTTCTTTCTTGCCGCTTTCAAGCAAACCAATCCTAATTTTTTTTTTTTTTTTTGAGACAGAGTCTCGCTCTGTCACCAAGGCTGGAGTGTAGTGGCGTGATCTCAGCTCAATGCAACCTCTGCCTCCCAGGTTCAAGTGATTCTTGTGCCTCTCCTGATGACAGGGAGATTATAGCTGGGATTACAGGTGTGAGCCACCACACCTGGCTGATTTGTGTATTTTTAGCAGAGATGGAATCTCGCCATGTTGGCCAGACTGGTTTCGAACTCCTGACCTCAAGTGATCTGCCTACCTTAGCCTCCCAAAGTGCTGGGATTACAGGCATGAGCCATCATGCCCAGCTGTAAACCAAGCCTAAATGTATGCTATTACAGTAACACAGAAGTAACAAACACAAGATAGAAATATGATCCTCCCATTCCCTGTTTTTTTGTTTTTTGTTTTTTTTTGAGGAGGGGTCTTACTCTGTTACCCAGGCTGGAGTACAGTGGTGCAATCATAGCTCACTGGAGCCTCCAAACCCCTCCTGGGCTTAAGTGATCCTCCTACCTCAGCCTCCTGAGTAGCTGAGATTACAGGTGTGCACCACCATGCCCAGCTAATTTAAATTTTTTTTTGTAGAGATGGGGTTTCGTTATGTTGCCCATGCTAGTCTGGAACTCCTGGCCTCAAGTGATCCTTCTGCTTCGGCCTCCTGAGTAGCTGCGACTACAGGCATGTGCTGCCACACCAGAGTTTAAAAACAAAAAATCTGTAGTGGCACAGTCTTGCTATGTTGCCCAGGCTGGTCTTGAACTCCCGGGCTCAAGCAATCCTCCCACCTCAGCTTCCCAAAGTGCTGGGATTATAGGCCTGAGCCACTGTTCCTGAAATCCCCCGGCCTGAGGAGAGGCCCGCAGAGGGTGAGGCCCTGTCTACCCCCACATTTCACTCCCACCCCCACCCCATCTCTCCTCCCTTGCCATCCACCTCCCCTTGGCCTCTCGGCCTCTTCCTTCTCTCCACCCCACACAGGGTGTATCCACGGGTGCTGCCCCGGGCCCTCACTGGCAAAAACACAACATGCTCGAAGAAACAGAAAGAGCCTGGAGAAGCCACTGCCGGACCTTCCCATCCTGGGACGATGGGACATTGCCTCCAGCTCCTGGCCCAGGACACCCACACGCCGGCCTGGAGAACCCGTGAGCTGATGGGACATTCCCATTCTGCATCTGGACAAACTGAACACTGCTCTCCTGAGACTGCGAAAGGGGTCAGCTCGGTGGCTTTGGGTCTGGCAGGCCTGGGGAGCCTCATGTCTGCCAACTGCAGCCAAACCCTATCTAACACCTTGCTGCCAAAAAAAAAACAAAAGAGAGAGAGAGAAAAGAAAGGCCTGGTGCGGTGGCTCATGCCTATAATCGCAGCACTTTGGCAGGCTGAGGTGGCTGAGTCATTTGAGGTCAGTAGTTCAAGATCAGCCTGGTCAACATGGTGAAACTTTGTCTCTGCTAAAAATACAAAAATTAGCTGGGCGTGGTGACACGCACCTGTAGTCTCAGCTACTCTGGGGGCTGAGGCAGAAGAATTACTTGAACCAGGAAACGGAGGTTGCAGTGAGCCAAGTTCGCACCACTGCGCTCCAGCCTGGGAGACAGAGTGAGAGTGAGACTCTGTCAAAAAAAAAAAAAAAACGGGAGAGAGAAAGAAATAGCGGCGAGGTGTAGTGGCTCACGCCTACAATCACTTTGGGAGGCCGAGGCAGGAGATGGCTTGAGTCCAGGAGTTTGAGAACAGTCTGGGCAATGTGGCCAGACCCCATCTCTAAAAACAAACAAACAGAAAAAAAATCAAAAAAATTAGCCGTGCGTGGCACACACCTGTGGTCCCAGCTCTTCGGGTGGCTGAGGCACGAGAATCGCTTCATGGCAATTTGGTGCTGCTCCTGCCCCCGGGTGCTGAGCAGGCCTGGTGCTGTCTCCCGTGGACCTGGTCGGGCCTTACCTCTTGATGACAAACTGGATGCTGTTGCTGGCCTCCAGAATCTTCCGGAGCTTGGCGATCCCGAAGCAGTTGGGCCTGCGGAGGGAGATGCCTTCAGGGAGTCCCACCACGAAGAGCTCCTCCGGGTGCATCAGAAACTTCGAGTACGGCACCTTGACGGGTTCCGAGATGCCAATGGCCTTGGCTGCGGAGACATGGCTGCTGTAGGGCCACCCAGTGCCACGGGGCCAGGAACCTCCACCCCTGTGTCCCGTACCTGTGTGGGGGCCAAAGCTGCCAGAGCCCTTTTGAGGGCCTGGCAGCCTTCCTGGGAAATAGAAAGAATGGCCCCCTAGCCTGCAGGAAAGGAACCTGGAGCTCAGAGAGGACGTGACTTGTCTGAGGTCACAGAGTCACCAAATAGCAGAGCCAGGGGACAAGACCTCAACCCAGGGATACCCCAAAGCCCACACTGGGTCCACGCCCTCATGCCCAGGCAGCACAGAAGCTACCACTAATGGCTGCTGAGATTCGGCATTGCTTCCCCCAAGTCCACCGGGCTTCATCCTTCCAGTAAGGCCCCCCGAGTGTCCCTCCTGCCACCATAAGCAATCACACACGCTGGTGTGGCCCAACACCCATGCCTTGGAATGAGCCCGATCTCTGCCACTGAGTAGTGTGGGGCCTTGGACGAGTCACACCCCTTTACCAGGCCTCAGTTCTCCTCATGTGTAAAGTGGGACTTAGGACATGGGGATTTTGCGAGATGGGATACAAGAACACAGCGGGCTCACGCCTGTAATCCCAGCATTTTGGGAGGCCAAGGCGGGTGGATCACCTGAGGTCAGGAGTTTGAGACCAGCCTGGCCAGCATGGTGAAACCTTGTCTCTATTAAAAATACAAAAATTGGCCGGGCGCAGTGGCTCAAGCCTGTAATCCCAGCACTTTGTGAGGCCGAGACATACGGATCACGAGGTCAGGAGATCAAGACCATCCTGGCTAACATGGTGAAACCCCGTCTCTACTAAAAAATACAAAAAAACTAGCCGGGCGAGGTGGCTGGTGCCTGTAGTCCCAGCTACTCGGGAGGCTGAGGCAGGAGAATGGTGTAAACCCGGGAGGCGGAGCTTGCAGTGAGCTGAGATCCGGCCACTGCACTCCAGCCTGGGCGACAGAGAGAGACTCCGTCTCAAAAACAAACAAACAAACAAACACAACCCCCAAAAATTAGCCAGGCGTGGTGGCAGGCACCTGTAATCCCAGCTACTCGGGAAGGTAAGGCAGGAGAATCGCTTGAACCTGGGAGGTGGAGGTTGCAGTGAGCTGACATTGTGCCTGGGCGACAGAGTGAGACTCCATCTCAAAAAAAAAAAAAAAAAAAGAACATGGGGAAGCACCTAGCCTCATTCCCGGCACACCACTGATGTTATCTGTTATCTTATCTTATTCTTTTTTTTTTAAGGTGGTCCCAGCTCCTCTCTTCCCTCCCTCCCTTGTCCCTGCCCAGAGAGCAGCTGGGATGGGAACGGGCAAGGGGATAGGTCCAAAGCCCTTCTGCAAACAGGGCAGCTGGAGGCGGGCCGGGATGCCCCCAACCCTGTCCCATTTCTTGCTCACCATATCGTGTGTTGAAGAGCAGCTCCACCTGCTTCCGCAGGGGCCGGATCACATCACCGTGGCTATCTGGAAGGCAAAAGGCAGTCTGTTGAGGCTCTTTAGTGGCAGCTTCTAGGCTCATGTTCCTGCTCTGCTGATACCAAGATTGGCCCTGTGGTGGGATCTTGGAATGGGGGAAGGCTGGGGCGGTGGCAGTGGGTAACTTATTTCCTCAGAAATGGCACACGCAGACAGGTTCACAATCCCTGGGCTCACATTCTTGTTTTGAAATCAAATCTAGGGAACTGCAGGCTGAATGAAGATTTGGAAGGTTCTGTGGACTAGGAATGACGATGGGTCTTTCTTGGTATGTGACTGAGTATAGTATGTGACTGAGAACTAGTGGGTACACACTAAGCCTGCAAATTGAGCATGCTGCCACCAGGTGGCAGTGGAACTGTGTTAAGACTTCCTGGTTCCTCCTGCCAGGCTGGGTTTGGGGAAGTGACAAACCTCTCCTCTGACACTCACTCATTCCATTCCAGGATACTCCAGAGGTGAAACAGATCCACCCTCACCTTGGCCTCCCTCTCTCTCTGTCCTACTTCCATTCTCAGCAGGGAGAGAATTCTCACGTTCCTGAGAATGGGCGTGTCTGCTAGACACAAAGCCAATTTTGTGCTTTCAGGCCTCTGTTCTACTTGTCCAGATAGAGGAGGCTCAGTTCCCAGTCTTAAAACCTTTGCGGAAAGCAGCAGGGTGTGTAATAAAAACAAAGGCTTGCAATTTCCCTTAGCAGTGGGAACTGCTCGCACCTTTGACTAGGTACCTCCTGGTTCTAGAAGACAGGTTCTTAATTAAATCTCCTCCCACCTCAGGCAGCCCACAGGACTCCCACTCCAAAACCTGGGTGCTGGAGAAAGATGGGGTGGAGAGAAGGAAGAGACCGAGAGGCCAAGGGGAGGTGGACGGCAGGGGAGGAGAGATGGGGTGGGGGTGGGAGTGAAATGTGGGGGTAGACAGGGCCTCACCCTCTGCGGGCCTCTCCTCAGGCCGTGGGTCCTCGCTCAGGCCTTTGTCTAAAAGAGAACAGAGGATGCCGGGAAGCCACATTCATCATCTCCTAAGCCACGCACTGCCGATGTCAGACCAGAGAGCTGGGGAATGGCAGGCCAGGAGGCCCCAACTTTGAAGCATGGCACCCACTCCAGTGAGATCAGAGACCCCGATTCCGTACAGGTGCCCACCCTGGCCTTCACACGAAAGTAAGCTGAGATCATTTTGTATGCATCTCCCAAGCCCGTCTGTTCTAGACACGGAAGACACGTGGGAACAAGACAAAGTCCTCGGCCGCGTGCGGTGGCTCGTGCCTGTCATCCCAGCACTTTGGGAGGCCAAGGTGTGTGGATCACTTGAGGCCAGGAGTTTGAGACCAGCTTGGCCAACATGGGGAAACCCTGTTTCTACTAAAAATACAAAAATTGGCTGGGCATGGTGGTGCATGCCTGTAATCCCAGCTACTCGGGAGGCTGAGGCAGGAGAATCACCTGAACCTGGGAGGCGGAGGTCATGACACTGCACTCCAGCCTGGGCAACAGAGTGAGACTCTGTCTCAAAAAAACCCCAAAAAACCAAAAAACAAAACAAAACAAAAAAATCCATCCAGGTGAGAACACGGGACAATTTGTTTTAAAATAGTCATCACATGAGTTAGCACATAGATAAAAACATACGAAGGGTAGATACTAGTGGTTGCCTGAGGAGGGTGTGATTAGAGCTTTTTCCTTTATGTGTTACATGGTTTTTTGTTTTAAGAGATGGGGTCTTGCTCTCTTGCCCAGGCTGGAGTGCAGTGGTGCCATCACAGCTCACTACAGCCTCAACCTCTTGGGCTCAAGCAATCCTCCCGCCTCAGCCTGCCGAGTAGCTGAGACTACAGGTAGGTACCACCACATCCAGCTAATTGTTTTATTTTTTGTAGAGATGGGGTCTTGCCACGCTGCCCAGGCTGGTTGTAAACTCCTGGGATCAAGCAATCCACCTGCCTCAGTCTCCTCAGTAGCTGGGAGTAGAGGCATGCACCACCACGGCTGGCTACTTTTTAAATTTTTTTGTAGAGACAGGGTTTCGCCATGTTGCCCAAGCTGGTCTCGAACTCCTGGGCTCAAGCAATCCTTCCACCTTGGCCTCCCAAAGTGCTAGGATTATAGACATGAGCCACTGCACCTGCTCAATGTGTTCCACAGTTCTGTATCATTTAACTGTTTCATATCATACATGTGTAAACAGAAAAAGCACACACATGCAAAATCCTTTAATCCACGGTGGTCCTGGACATCTCAGAATGTTCTTTTTTGTTGTTGTTTTGTTCTTTTTGAGACAGAGTCTTGCTCTGTCACCCAGGCTGAAGTGTAGTGGTTCAGTCTCAGCTCACTGCAACCTCCACCTCCCAGATTCAAGCGATTCTCCTGCCTCAGCCTCCCAAGTAGCTGGGATTACAGGCACCCACCATCAGAATTTTCTTTTTCTAGACAGTTTTGCTCTTGTCACCCAGGCTGGAGTGCAAAGGTGCGATCTTGGCTCACTGCAACCTCCGCCTCCTGGGTTCAAGTGATTCTCCTGCTTCAGTCTCCCAAATAGCCGAGATAACAGGTGCACACGACCAAGCCCAATTAATTTTGTATTTTTAGTGGAGACAGAGTTTTGCCAGGTTGGCCAGGCTGGTCTCGAACTCCTGATCTCAGGTGATCCACCCGCCTTGGCCTCCCAAAGTGCTGGGATTATAGGCATGAGCTACCATGCCCAGTCAGAATTTTCTTAATTCATCAGGTTTGACTGGGGTGCCTAGGAAGGAGCCCTGCATCGGAAACATGTTTTCCAGCTCAAGGCTGTGTGACCTTGGGAAGGTAGATGAGCCTTGCTGAGCCTGTGTTCTGCTCCGTGAAATAAACAGCAATGATGCTGTGTTCATCCAAGGCCCCCAGCCCCTGCAGTGCCACTCAGCCTCTGGCTGAGTGCTGCGTGGAGGCTTCCATGGGGTTTTCTAACGCCACTTCAAACCCAGCTGGGCACCATGCCAATTCCTTAGCTGCCACGCCATGCTGTCATCTCAGCCTGAGCTTGGCGTCAACCAAACTCTCTGGCTAGCTACGCCACAGACTGCTGTTGAGTCTAGTCATGCCCAGTTTGTGCTGGACAAATGAGATGTTTTTTTCTTCATTACCAAAGTATTAAAAGTGCATCGTAACTGACTTAGAAAATAAAAAACACAAATCATTTTGCCTAACACTGCTACTGTTTTGCTGTACCCTTGTTTTTCTCCAGTGATTACGTTGGCAACATAGTTGTAAGCTAAGCACAACCAATTTTTCTTCTTTTGCTTAGTGTTACACCTTCAGCATCCATCCTTGTGGCCCATTTCTGTTTGTTTGTTTTTGAGAGAGAGTTTCACTCTGTTGCCCGGGCTGTAGTGCAGTGGCATGATCTCAGCTGCAAACTCCACCTCCCAAGGTTCAAGAGGTTTTCCTGCCTCAGCGTCCCAAGCAGCTGGGACTGCAGGTGCCCGCTACTATGCCCAGCTAATTTTTTTGGTCTTTTTTTTTTTTTTTGAGACAGAGTCTCACTCTGTCGCCCGGGCTGGAGTGCAGTGGCCGGATCTCAGCCCACTGCAAGCTCTGCCTCCCGGGCTCACGCCATTCTCCTGCCTCAGCCTCCGGAGTAGCTGGGACTACAGGCGCCTGCCACCTCGCCTGGCTAGTTTTTTGTATTTTTTAGTAGAGATGGGGTTTCACAGTGTTAGCCAGGATGGTCTCGATCTCCTGACCTTGTGATCCACCCGTCTCGGCCTCCCAAAATGCTGGGATTACAGGCTTGAGCCACCGCGCCCGGCCTTTTTGGTCTTTTTAGCAGAGATGGGGTTTCACTAGGTTGGCCAGGCTGATCTTGAACTCCTGGCCTCAGGCGATCTGCCCGCCTTGGCCTCCCAAAGTGCTGGGATTATGCAGTCTTCAGTCTTCATGCCCGGCCTATTTTTGTTTTTTTGAGATGGTGTCTTGCTGTGGCACCCAGACTGGAGTGCAGTGGTACCAGCATAGCCCACTGCAGGCTCCAACTCCTGGGCTCAATGGATCCTCTTGCCTCAGCCTCCTGAGTAGATGGGACTACACACAGGTCCCACCATGCCTGTCTAAATTTGTATCTATCTATGTATCTATCTATTTATTTATTTATTTATTTTGAGGCAGAGTTTCGCTCTGTCACCCCAGCTGGAGTGCAATGGCAAAATCTTGGCTCACTGCAACCTCTGCCTCCTGGGTTCAAGCAATTCTCCTGCCTCAGCCTCCTCAGTAGCTGGGACTACAGGCACATGCCACCACACCCAGCTAATTTTTGTATTTTTAGTAGAGACGGGGTTTCACCATGCTGGCCAGGCTGGTTTTGAACTCCTAACCTCTAGTGATCTGCCCGCCTCGGCCTCTCAAAGTGGTGAATTACAGGTGTGAGCCAATGCGCCTGACCTCTTTAAGACAGGGTCTTGCTCAGTGGCACCATCACGGCTCACCACAGCCTCAACCTCCTGGGCTCAATCAATCCTCCCACCCCAGCCTCCCAAGTAGCTAGGACTACAGACACGCACCACCAGGCCCAACTAATTTGTGTATTTTTTGTAGAGATAAGGTTTCACCATGGTGCCCAGGCTGGTCTCAAGCTCCTGGGCTGAGGCAATTCTCCTGACTTGGCCTCCCAAAGTGTTGAGATTATAGGTGTGAGCCACTGTGTCAGTCAATTAAAAAAAAAAACCTTATAGAGATGGTGGTCTTGCTATGTTGCCCAGGCTGGTCTCGAACTCCTGGCCTCAAGCAGGCCCGTCACCTTGGCCTCCCAAAGTGCTGGAATTACAGGCGTGAGCCACCTCACCCTGCCTATTTTACTTATTTGCTTACTGTTTATCTCTCCACACGAGGATGTGTACCCCATCAACTGGGGACACCTGTTTGGTCCACTGCTTTTTCCCCAGCCCCTTACGCAGGCCCTACTACACAGCAGGTACTCAATAAATATTTGTTGAGGCAGGGCGTGGTGGCTCACACCTGTAATCTCAGCACTTTGGGAGGCCGAGGCAGGAGGATCATTTGAGGTCAGGAGTTTGAGACCTGCCTGGCCATCGTGGTGAAACCCTGTCTCTACTAAAAATACAAAAAAATTAGCCAGGTGTGGTGGCAGGTGCCTGTAATCCCAACTACTCAGGTTGAGGCAGGAGAACTGCTTGAACCCAGGAGGTGGAGGTTGCAGTGTGGAGGCGAGACTGCACCACTGCACTCCAGCCTGGGCGACGGAGTGAAGCTCCATCTCAAAAAATATAAGAGATGGGTCTCTCTATGTTGCCCAGGGTGATCGCGAACTCCCGCCTCAAGTAATCCCCTAGCCTTGGCTTCCCGAAGTGCTGGGATTACAGGCACGAGCCACCTTAGCCTGCCTATTTTACTTATTTGTTTACTATCCATCTATCTCTTCATATGAGGATGTGCACCCCAGGAGGTGGGGACTTCTGCTTGCTTCACTGCTTTGTCTCCAGCCCCTTACACAGGACCTGGTAAACACAACAGATGCTCAATAAATT
The DNA here is from genome assembly GCF_000951035.1 of Colobus angolensis palliatus. NCBI lineage: Eukaryota > Metazoa > Chordata > Mammalia > Primates > Cercopithecidae > Colobus > Colobus angolensis. The sequence continues at coordinate 308,457 of NW_012118666.1, forward strand.
TGTTGGAATAAATGGACAAATTAATCCCAACAGGTGGTTCCTGGGAAGGATGCTGGGCCTTGTTATAACTGGAGCCTATGGCTGGGCATGGTGGCTCATGCCTGCAATCCCAGCACTTTGGGAGGCCGAGGCAGGTAGATCACCTGAGATCGGGAGTTCAAGGCCAGCCTGACCAACATGGCGCAAGCCCGCCTCTACTAAAAATACAAAATTAGCCGGGCGTGGTGGCACATGCCCATAATCCCAGCTACTCAGGAGGCTGGGGCAGGAGAATTGCTTGAACCCGGGAGGCAGAGGTTGCGGTGAGCCGAGATCGCGCCACTGCACTCCAGCCTGGGCAACAAGAGTGAAACTCCATCTCTAAATAAATAAATAAATAAACACATAGAGCCTGCTTGAGGTTTCCAAAAGGAACCCAACCTTGGATTGGGGTCAGGCGTATATTGGGTTTCCTCTACTAGAGGCGCTCAACACCAAGAAAAGCCTGGGGACTGCCTGGCCCACCCCTTTCCCTTTGCTCCCTGGAGAGATAAGTCCCAAGCACCACCAGCCCAGGTCCATTTCTTACCTGTCAGCATCTCCATCCCATAACCAGAATCCTCTGATGGCAGGTGTCCAGGCATCGAGTCTGTCATTTCCTCAGAGGTTGGCGAGGGGTCTGAAGACGAAACTCCAAATGACACGGGTGTCTTCTGCCTGTCACAGTCCCTCAGGGACCACCCAGCCCAGTCTCCCCACAGACAAGGGTCCTTTTCTTTCTCTCTTTTTTTATTTGTTCGAGATGGAGTCTCACTCTTTTGTGCAGACTGGAGTGCAGTGGTGCCATCTCGGCTCACTGTAACCACCCCCTCTCGGGTTCAAGTGATTCTCCTGCCTCAGCCTCCCGAGTAGCTGGGACTACAGGTGTGAGCCACCACGCCTGGCTAATTTTTGTATTTTTAGTAGAGATGGGATTTCACCATGTTGGCCAGGCTGGTCTCTAACTCCTGACCTCAGGTGATCCACCCACCTCGGCCTCCCAGAGTGCTGGGATTACAGGTGTAAGCCACCTTGCCTGGCCATTTCTGTTTTTTGAGATAGGGTCTCACTGTGTTGCCCAGGCTGGAGTGCAGTGGTGTGACCACAGCTCACTGCAGCCTCCAACTCTCGGGCTCAAGTGATCCTCCTGCCTCAGCCTCCTGAGTAGTTACACCTACAGGCACACACTACCACATCTGGCTAATTTTTTGTATTTTTCGTAGAGATGGGGGGGGTGGGTCTCGCTATGTTGCCCAGGCTGGTCTTGAACTCCTGGCCTCAAGCAATCCTCTCGTGTCAGCCACCCAAAATGCTGGGATTACAAGCATGAGCCACTGTGCCCGGCACTGTCTTGGCTTCAAACAGTCACCCCATACTGAGGCTCCAGGGCCCAAAACTACCGTCTCCTCTGAAGATGTGGAAAACGAGGCTTGGCAGGGGGTAGGGTCAAACTTGGAGCCTCTCACACCCATGGCTTTTTCTTCTCTCCAGCCTCACAAATCCCAGGGGAGCCAAGCCAGGGAGGTGAAGTTTGAGGGGGCCTTCCGGAAGGTCAGAGCTGAGAACACTGATTCACAACATAGGGGGCAGATGTGGCCAGAAAAAGCATTCACAATACCCTAGTAGCTCTCAGAATCCACGGAGAGAAACAGCGGCCTGGAGGCCTCTTCTTCACCAGGGCTGACCCTCGGGAGGCTAACGGTCCGGCCCTCATTTCTGCAGGGGGTGGTCAGACGCCCGTCCCTTACCTGGGATGGTGACCTGAATGATGTCTAGATCCTCTGGCTCAATTTTGATAGGCCTCAGCCCGCCCAGCTCCCCGGATGTTCCTGCAAGGAGGAAAGGAAAGAGCCGGTCAAGTCTGGCATGAACCTGACTGGGCAGAGTGAGTCTTTCCAGAACATTCTGCCGTCTGTAACTTGTTAGTGAGGCCCTACCTAGGACAAGTCACGTCAGACCCCTGGCTCCTGCCCAGACTGGAACTGGTGGTTGGGGTGCCCTCAGGCCAGGCTTAGGGGCTCCAATTTACAGACCCGGTGATGGAGGCCCCCCAAGAGGGGAGGCTGCTGGTCTAAGAGCCTGGAGCCTGGGTCTGGGCATCAACAGGAGGAAGTGGTGATGCCAGCACCCAGGTCTCCATGCCTCCAACCCCAGTAAGCTCCCAGCATGCCTTGCACCCTGGCGTGGTGAGGCCTGGGGGATGCAGGTGGGCAGAGGAGGCTCGTTAGCACTCCAGGCTCATGGGCTGAGTTGAGCTCCTCCCCAAGGCTGCCGGGTAGGGCTGGTGGTTGCCCTCCTAGCCCATGACACATACAGTGGGCCCTGTTCCTTCTCACCTGGCCCGCAGTCTTCGGACATGCTGCCCTTGTCTGACCTGTGAAGGGAAGCAGGAAATGACATCTGTCAGCCAAGTCCAGGGCCACCCTGCCCCAGCCTTGCTCCTCTAGGCAGTCGGGGCCCACCATAGTCACCACTGCAGAAGGCATCCCTGCCCCATCACCCCATGGCCCTCCAGGATGGTGCTCCCCACCTCCACCAGGGAGATTCCCCGTGCCCTGTCTCCAGGGACCACAATCTCCAGGGGTGGCCGAGCCAGGCACCTGCTCACTCTCCTGGGGTGAACCATCCGGGGATCCCCCTTCCTCACCATCTGGGAGCTCAGGGGCTCCTGGCCTTGACACAGTGTCCCTGCTTGTGGGGGACTGAGACCTGCAGGGCCTGGAAAGGGTTAAGAATCTGGGGAGGGGGCTGGGGAATGAAGGTGGCAGGGACCCTGGGATGGACGATTTGGTTAATTCCCTCCCTCCCAGAGAACTGCAGGGAGAGCCCTGATATGATGTGAGGATTCTGGGATAAACGGCCCACCCCTGCCCCTGAGAGGTCAGAACGTGCTTAGGGGGTGTTGGTGGATGGTAGCCAAGCTGAGTGCTGGGGGCAGGGTCTGGTGGGCACTCAGGACAGGCATTGAACCTGGTGTTGGTATGTACATATGCATGTAGGTATGTATGTATATGTATATATGCATCTATGTATTTATTTATTTTTTTGAGATGAAGTCTTGCTTTGTTGCCCAGGCTGCAGTGCAGTGGCACAATCTTGGCTCACTGCAACCTCTGCTTCCAGGGTTCAAGCAATTCTCCTGCCTCAACCTCCCGAGTGACTGGGACTACAGACATGCACCACCATACCTGGCTGAATATTTTTGTATTTTTAGTAGAAACAGGGTTTCGCCATGTTGGCCAGGTTGGTTTCGAACTCCTGACCTCAGGTGATCTGCCTGGCTCAGCCTCCCAAAGTGCTGGGATTACAGGCTTAAGCCATCACGCCCAACTGCATGTTTGTATTTTTGAAACAAGGTCTTACTCTGTTGCCCAGGCTGGAGTGGAGTGCAGTGGTGCAATCATAGTTCACTGCAGCCTTGACCTCCCAGACTCAAGCAATCCTCCCACCTCAGCCTCCCAAGTAGCTGGGACCCCAGGTACCAGCTACCACACCCAGCTTACTTTTTATTTTCTGTAGAGACAAGGGTCTCACTATGTTGCCCAGGCTGGTCTCAAATTCCTGGGATCAAGAGATCCACCCACCTTGGCCTCCCAGAGCGCTGGGATTACAGGAGTGAGCCACCAAGCCTGGCCGGGTGTGGGTGTGTATTTATTTTGAGACAGAGTCTAGCTCTGTCACCCAGGCTGGAGTACAGTAGTGCAATCTCACCCGGCTAATTTTGTGTTTTTAGTAGAGATGGGGTTTCACCATGTTGCCCAGGCTGGTCTTGAACTCCTGCCTCAAGAGATCCGCCTGCCTTGGCCTACCAAAGTGCTGGGATTACAGGTGTGAGCCACCGTGCCTGGCCTAGTGTGGGCATTTATTTAGAGGCTTCTGAGAGAGGTGACATCTGGCTAGATGTTGGGGGCAGAAGAGTTCTTCAGGTGAGCATTCTCCAGGCAGAGGGAAGTAGGTGGAGTCTGTTTTCCCTTGCCCTCCCTTTGCACTTTTGAGGGGTGGTGGTGTGGTGGGAGCCGCCCTGGGTCCCCCCTTGCAGGTAACACAGCCTCAACCCAGAGCAGGGCTGGCTGTGGGCCTCAGGGGCCGGGGCGGGGCCTCACCGAGCATTTCCAGCAAGGTCAAGGACGGTGGCCCTAGAGACCTCTGCAGAGGTGTCCTCTGGCGGGCTGGCTGGCTCCAGCTTCGTGGTGTCTTTGGTAAACTTGTTCCCTGTGGGGAGAGACAGGGAGGTCAGGGTGAAGGCCCTCTGGCCTCCTCTTGCTGCAGGGCCCCGGGCAAAGCTCTCCGTGTGAAGCTGGGGGAATCCCGGGGATAGGACCTGGCCTCTGCCCGGGGGTGCCACATCCAGCCAACAGCCAGGAACGGGTCCTGGGGAGAGACTCTGCCGCCAGAAGGAGGAACAGCAGCCCTAGTGCCAGAGGCGGCCAGAGATTTGGGAGAGTAAGGGGCAGGAGGAAGGGGAGGCAGCAACCAGAGATGGTTCTCCTGCCCTCCAACATACTACGGGGGCTGAGCCCGAAGAAAAGGGCCAGGGCTTCCCCACGGCTGCATCACGGGACCAGGTTCTCATTTCATCGTGCCAGGAGCCCAGAGGAAGGCGCTATTATCATCCCCATGTCACAGATGTGGAAACCGAAGACCATAAGATCTTGCCCAAAGTCACAGAGCTGGTGGGAGGCGGGACCGGAACTGGGGTGCCAGGTACATGGTCCCCCAAGATCCGTGATGCTTTTGCTGCCCCGGGAAGAGCCCGTATCTTCCTCTTGGGACAGGTGTGCTGGCCCACGGGCCACTGCATGAGCTCTGGAGTCACACTGCTGGGCATGCAGCAGGGACCGGTGCTCACCAGCTGGGCTTCCGTTCCTCTGTCTGCACGTGAGGATAGGAGTGGAGCCACCTTCATAGTATTGTTGGAATCAGATTAAAATAAAACATGCTGGCAGCTTTGAAGAGAGCCTGGTACAGGTACAGGGTCACTAACCTGGCACAGGTTAGTGTTCAGCTTTAATACTCTCTGTCCAAGGCATTCGAAGCTGGTAGGGGTTTTCCTGACAGTCTGTCAGCACCTAGAAGCCCGGGACTCGTTTCTGTCCCAGGACACAGAAGCCAGAGCCCAGCCTCCCTCCCTGTCTGAGGGGAGGCGCTCAGGGGGACCAAGTCCAGGGCGGTGGCAGCTCGGGTTCTGTTGGGGGATCAACCTGGAAACTTCAGAATGGACTAGATGGTCCCCACATACCTGTGAAAATTCGCTCGTCAAACATCCTGGGGAGAGAAGAGAGACAGGCATGAGAACGGTGCAGGCTGCAGGGCTCTCCCGGGGCTTGGGGAGATGCCCCCGGTCCCCTTCTGTGGTGGTCACTGAATGGCACATGCACAGCTACAGCTTCAGACCTGGGCACTGAGCACACACGCAGGCAGGAGAGGGCATGTCGGAGTCTCAAAACATCCCAAACCGTTTATTTACATTCTTATTTTTGGAGACAGAGTCTCACTTTGTCACCCAGGCTGGAGTGCAGTGGTGCGATCTCAGCTCACGGCAACCTCCGCCTCCAGAGTTCAAGTGATTCTCCTGCCTCAGACTCCTGAGTAGCTGGGACGACAGACGTGCGCCACCATGCCCTGCTAATTGTTGTACTTTAATTAAATAAATTAATTAATTTCTTTTTTTAGATGGAGTTTTGCTCTGTCACCCAGGCTGGCGTCCAGTGGCGTGATCTCGGCAGGGGAGTGAGGCGTCTCAGTGTGAAAACAGAAGTCATCGCCAGCCTCGCACCCCTCGCTCTGCCTCCCATGACTGGCGTTTTTGCCTGTGTTCTAATTTCCTGCTAGGTCCCCCTTGAACCTCCACCTCCCGGGTTCAAGGGATTCTCCTCCCTCAGCCTCCTGAGTAGCTGGGATTACAGGCGTGTGCAACCACACCCGGCTAATTTTTGTATTTTTAGTAGGGGGGGGGTTCTACCATGTTGGCCAGGGGGGTCTCGAACTCCTGACCTCAGGTGATTCGCCTGCCTCGGTCTCCCAAAGAACTGGGATTACAGTAACTGGGACTGCAGGCACCTGCCACCATGCCTGGTTAATTTTTAAAATATTTTTCAGGCTGGGCGCGGTGGCTCAAGCCTGTAATCCCAGCACTTTGGGAGGCCGAGACGGGCGGATCACGAGGTCAGGAGATCGAGACCATCCTGGCTAACACGGTGAAACCCCCTCTCTACTAAAAAATACAAAAAACTAGCCGGGCGAGGTGGCGGGCGCCTGTAGTCCCAGCTACTCCGGAGGCTGAGGCAGGAGAATGGCGTGAACCCGGGAGGCGGAGCTTGCAGTGAGCTGAGATCCAGTCACTGCACTCCAGCCCGGGCGACAGAGCAAAACTCCGTCTCAAAAAAAAAAAAAAAATTTTTCAGAGACAGGGTCTCGCCATGTTGCCTCGGCTGGTATCAGGCCTGTTTTATGTAAATGAGGCACAGAGTGGTTAAGTAACTTGCCCAAGGACGCCCAGGTCGGAAATGGCTTCATGTGCACCGATGCACTGAATGATGTTTTAATTCATGAGGGAAATGAGGTCAATGAAAAAACACCTTATGCTTATTAAACATCTGCTACATGTCAGGTGTGTTTCATCTACTTTTTCATTTTATGTTAGGAAAACTTGGGTGGGGGGGACATCATTGTCCCTTTTCCCTTTTTTGTTTTTAGATTTAAATTTTAATTTTTTTTGAGATAGAGTCTTATTCTGCCGTCCAGGCTGGAGTGCAGTGGCGCTATCTCGGTTCACTGCAAGCTCCGCCTCCCGGGTTCACGCCATTCTCCTGCCTCAGCCTCCCGAGTAGCTGGGACTACAGGCGCCCATCACGCTCGGCTACATTTTTGTATTTTTAGTAGAGATGGGTTTCACCGTGTCAGCCAGGATGGTCTCGATTTCCTGATTTTGTGATCCGCCCGCCTGGGCCTCCCAAAGTGCTGGGATTACAGGCATGAGCCACCGCGCCCAGCCCCACCCGCACCTCTTAATGATGAAGTGGATGCTATGACGCTCCTCCAGGATCCGCTTCAGCTTGGGGACTCCGTAAGTGCAGGGGCGCTTGAAGGGGATCTTGTCCGGGATGCCCACAATCTCCACAGCCTCTGGGTCACAGGCGATCTTCCGGTAGGGCACGGGGACCATGTGGTCCAGGCCCAGGGCTTCCGCTGGAAAGACAACCAAATGGCAAGACTGAGTGTGAGACAGGCTGCTGCACGCACAGGACCCGGGGGGTTGCGGTCACCATCACCTTCCACCATCCCCACTCCACTCTGGCCATGTAGCGGCCACAGGGGTCCTGCAGAAATGTCAAAATCATGTCACTTTTCTGTTAGGAAATTGGCTGGGCTGGGTGCGGTGCCTCATGCCTGTAATTCCAGCACTCTGGGAGGCTGAGGTGGGCAGATGGCTTGAGCCCAGGAGTTCAAGACCAGCCTGGGGCCGGGTGCGGTGGCTCACGCCTGTAATCCCAGCACTTTGGGAGGCCGAGGTGGGCGGATCACAAGGTCAGGAGATCGAGACCATCCTGGCTAACATGGTGAAA
>NW_012118666.1:317764-320199 GCF_000951035.1 Colobus angolensis palliatus
AAGACCAGCCTAGACAACATAGCAAGACCCCATCTCTGCAGAAAGTAAAATATAAAAAGCTAGGTGTGGTGGTACATGCCTGTAGTTCCAGCTACTCGGGAGGCTGAGGCAGGAGAATCACTTGAGCCTAGGAGTCTGAAGCTGCAGTGAGCCAAGATCGTGCCACTGCACTCCAGCCTGGGCAACAGAGTGAGACCCTGTCTCTAAAAAAATAAAATAAAAAATGTCCAGTGGCTCCCATCTGATTTGGTGACAGCCAAAGTCCTACCTATGTGACTTCATCACCTCTGACCTCATCTGCCCCCTTCATGCCTCTGTGTGCTCCCCCTACCCCTGCCACCCCCTTGGTGCTTCCCCTACCTGCCAGGAGCATACACGCAGTTCAATGCCTTTGTACTTGCTCTTCTGTCTGCTCAGATCCCTTTCTCCCAGAAATCCACAAACATCCATCCATCCATCCATCCAACCATCCACCCATCCGCCCATCTTTCCTTCCTTTCTCCCTCCCTCACTCCCTCCTTTCAGGTATTTGCTCAAATAGCACCTTGGCAACCTAACACAGCCTTCTCCATCCCTCATTCCCTCCTCTGCTGTGTCAGTCATCCACTGGTCACCACCTGACACTACATCCACACTCATCTCTACGTGTGCTCACTGTCTAGAAAGGAAGCTGCAGAAAAACAGGGGTTTTGGCCAGGTCTGGTGGCTCATGCCTGTCATCCAGGTCTGGTGGCTCACTTTGGAAGGCCACAGCAGTTGGAGAATGCTTGAGCCCAGGAGTTCAAGACCAGCCTGGGCAACACAGTAAGAAGCCATCTCTATAAAAATACACAAAATTAGTTGGGCGTGGTGGAGCATGCCTGTAGTCCCAGCTACTTGGCAGGCTGAGGTGGGAGGATCGCTTGAGCCCAGGAGTTCGAAGATGCAGTGAGCTGTGATTGCACCACTACACTCCAGCCTGGGCGACAGAGTGAGACTGTCTAAAACAGAGTAGGGGTTTTGTTTTCTGCCTTGCCACTGCGACCTCAGTGGGGCTGGGCACACACTAAGTGCTTTCTGCATAGTGAATATACAAATGGCTAAAGGAAGTGCCCAAGCTTGAGGTTGTCTGTTGGCGGGCGAGTGGTTGCACAGGTGAGCGCAGGTGTGTCCCTTCTTCCAGGGAGGAGCTCAGCACGCCCTCCATTCACCAGTGCCATAAACAAGACGCACCCCAGAAGCTCACGGCTCTGCCAACAGCCAAGCGACAGAATCCAGGCTCATGCCCAGGTTACTTGCTCTATTTTTCCAGACTTGTGCCATTTCAGTCATTCACTTCCACCCCAGCTCCACATTTTCATTCATTCATTCACCAAATACTTTTTTTCCCCCCAGTGGAGTTTTGCTCTGTTGCCCAAACTGGAGTGCAGTGGCACAATCTTGGCTCACTGCAACCTCTGCTGACCGGGTTCAAGCGATTCTCCCTGCCTCAGCCTCCCGAGTAGCTGGGATTACAGGTGTGCACTGCCAAGCCCAGCTAATTTTTTGTATTTTTAGTGGAGACACCATGTTGGCCAGGCTGGTCTCAAACTCCTGACCTCAGGTGATCCACCCCCCCTGAGCCTCCCAAAGTGCTGGGATGACAGGCATGAGCTACCGCATCCAGCCCCATACAAATACTTTTGAAGCACCTACTACGTTCCTAATACAAGCTGGTACTTTTTTTTTTTTTTTTTTTTTTTGAGACGGAGTCTCGCTCTGTCACCCAGGCTGGAGTGCTGTGGCCGGATCTCAGCTCACTGCAAGCTCCGCCTCCCGGGTTCACGCCATTCTCCTGCCTCAGCCTCCCGAGTAGCTGGGACTACAGGCGCCTGCCACCACGCCCGGCTAATTTTTTGTATTTTTAGTAGAGACAGGGTTTCACCATGTTGGCCAGCCTGGTCTTGAACTCCTGGCCTCAAGCCTCAAGTGATCCACCCACCTCGGCCTCCCAAAGTGCTGGGATTACAGGCATGAGCCACCGCGCCCAGCAATTTTATTTTTTAGTTTTTAGTAGAGACGGGGTTTCACCGTGTTAGCCAGGATGGTCTCGATCTCCTGACCTTGTGATCTGCCCGTCTCAGCCTCCCAAAGTGCTGGGATTACAGGCTTGAGCCACTGCGCCTGGCCTAAGCTGGTACTTTCTTTCTTTTTTAGAGACAGGGTCTTGCTAACAGCCCAGGCTGAAGTGCAGTGGCACAATCATTGCTCACTGCAGCCTCAACTTCTGGCTAAAGTGATCCTCCTGCCTCAGCCTTTTGCATAGCTAGGACTACAGGCGTGCGTTACTATGCCCAGCTATTTATTTTGTGTTTTTTGGAGAGATGGGGTCTTGCTATGTTGCCCAGGCTGATCTCAAACTCCTGGGCTCAAGTGATCCTCCTGCCTCAGCCTCCCGAGTAGCTGGGACTACAGGC
>NW_012118666.1:320406-342701 GCF_000951035.1 Colobus angolensis palliatus
TTATTTTGTGTTTTTTGGAGAGATGGGGTCTTGCTATGTTGCCCAGGCTGATCTCAAACTCCTGGGCTCAAGTGATCCTCCTGCCTCAGCCTCCCAAAGTACTGAGATTACAGGCATGAGCTACCGCTCCTGGCCTTAAGCAAGTACTTTTACGGGTCACCCTTCCCCTGGCCTGAGTATCCACTTCACTCTTGCCTCCTCGTGTGACCATGGATGGGGCCTGGACACACTGTCCTCCCTCCAGGCTCCCATATCTCCTGGTTGTTCCTCAGGCCCCTCCCTGCCCTAGCCCTGCTTCTCTGGCCATAAAGTGCCAACCCAGAGCTGAACCTCCCACCAGCCCTGCCTTGGCCCTCCTTCGGGTGCCTCTGACATTGTTTTCCTGTTGACGCAGCGGCCCAGGTCTGCGTTGGTGGCTTTGGCATCCAGATCCCACGGAGAAGTCACACTTAGCTCATTGTCAAATTAAACCCTCGAAATCTCAACAGCTGGCAAGGCATCTCTCCCCACACCCCTCCACCTCCCACATCAGCAGCCACCCCCAGCCCCAGCCCTTGAGCGACTGGTCCTTTGAGTGCCTGTGAATTCGTCTCAGTCCGGTTCATCTGGTTTATCGGGGCCTGTCTTTTCAGCAGCAGGGAGATTCAGTGGACAGAGGGCCAAACCCAAACCCTGCTATTGCCCCTTGGGAAGGGGCTGCCTTCATGCAGTGCCACCTTACACCATCCTCGGCCCCTCACCTGGTCCCAGCATCTTCCCAGAGGACGTGTCCTTGAGGCTTCCTGAAGCCTCACGTTTCCCCCAATTCTTATGTTTCTGTTTCTTCCCCCTCTGCACCACCCGCACTGGCCCAGTTCACCCGGATTTGGTGGCTGGTAGAGCTGGGAGCAGGGGCTGCTCGCCCACAGTCTGTGGGATGCCTTGGGCTGCCAGACCCTGTCCCCACCATCCGGGGGGTCCCCAGTGCTCCTGGGCGCTGCCTTCTCCCCCGCGCAGCTCCCCAGAGGGAGCTCTGGCTTTATGGGGAACAAGGTCTTGACCATTCCACACCCAACACTCTGGATGCGACTCAGGAACTGACATCTGGAAAAGGCTTGGCATTTTGGAAAGTCCAGGGCGTGGGACAGGCCAGAACACTGGCCTGGGCAGAACCCTCCCAAGGCAGGCAGAGCTGGCTCCTCCCTGGTTTCCCTCCCCCACCCTCCACCTGGCTCACACCTGCCTGGGGCGGGGAGAGACTCAGGGGCAGGTGCAGACAGCCCTTTGCAGCTCTGAGGAGTGAGGAGGCCTGGCTGGGCGAGCGTGGCCACATCAAAGGCAGCCGGCTATCCCAGGCTCCTCATTAAGGCCTCCAGAGTCTTGCTCGGCCCCATCGCAATGTAGAAGGCCCAGCCCACATGCAGAGGCTGCCCCAGCCATGGTCACAGGGCACCCCGTCCATGAAGCCACCTTTGACTTCCCAGCCTATTGAGACTTTCTTCCTTGGAATTATCCTCCCTTCTTTTTTTTTCTTTCTAAATTCTTTTCTTAATGATTTGTTTTTTTTTTTTTTTTTTGAGAGAAAGCCTCACTGTCACCCAGGCTAGATGGAGTGCAGTGGCGTGATCCTGGCTCACTGCAACCTCCGCCTCGCATGTTCAAGTGATTCTCCTGCCTCAGCCTCCCAAAGTAGCTAGGACTACAGGTGCGCGCCACCATGCCACGCCCGGTTAATGTTTGTGTTTTTGTAGAGACGGGGTTTCACCATGTTGTCCAGGCTGGTCTCGAACTCTTGAGCTCAAGTGATTCACCCGCCTCGGCCTCCCCAAGTGCTGGAATGACAGGCGTGAGCCACAGCGCCTACCACTTGCATTTTCTTTCCAGAGTGCGGTGGGCTGACATCTGCTATGAGCCTGACTCTGTCCTGGGTGCTAAGGACAAAGAGAGGGGTTGGGTGCAGTCCTGGCCCTCAGGGAGACAGTGGCAGGCAAGGGGTATCAAGTTCCCAAGGTGTCACAGAGAGGGAACCATCAGGGTACTCAGGCCTACCTGGCCCAGGCTGGGGACCCAAAAGCTTCCTGGAGGAGGTGACTCCCAAGACAAAGAACAATTAGGAATTTGTCCCTAAAATGTGAAAAGGCTGTGCCAGGCAGAGGGGACAGCACAGGTAAAGGCTGGGAGGCAGGAAATGGTGTGTTACTGTGGGGAACTGGCACATGAGGCCAACACAGATTTTTCTGGGCCTATGGGTACTTCCCCTGATGGGCAATCTGTTATGTTTGTTTTTTTTGTAGAGATAGGGTCTCGCTCTGTCGCCCAGGCTGGAGTGCAGGGCTACAATCATAGCCTCACTATAGCCCCAACCTTCCGGGCTCAAGCAATCCTCCCACCTCAGCCTGCAAGGAGCTAAGACCTCAGGTGTGTGGTTAATCTTCCAATTTTTATTTTTTATTTATTCGTATTTTTTGAGACAGAGTCTCACTCTGTCACCAGGCTGAAGTGCAGTGCCAAGATCTTGGCTCACTGCACCAGGTTCCAGTGATTCTCATGCCTCAGGATCCGAGTAACTGGGATTACAGGCGTGTTTTACCACACCCAGTTCATTTTTGTATTTTTAGTAGAGACAGGGTTCCAGCATGTCGGCCAGGCTGGCCTCGAACTCCTGACCTCTGGTGATCCGCCCACCTCCGCCTCCCAAAGTGCTGGGATTACAGGCATGAGCCACTGTGCCCAGCCTGGCTTAAAATTTTTTTTTTGTAGAGACGGGAGGTCTCACTATGTTGGTCAGGCTGGTCTTGAACCCCCGGCCTCTGGTGATCCTCCCACCATGGCTTCCCAAAGCGCTGGGATGACAGGCATGAGCCACTGCACCCGGCCCCCAGATGGGCAATCTCTGCCCCAAACCTGCCCCGCTCCCCACCGCTGAGCCCAGGTCTGGGGCTTTGCCATCAGTTCCGCCCCCTGAAGAATCTGGAAGGGAAATATTGACACAACCACCCCCTACCCAGACAGGAGGAGCCCGCGACGGATGACATTAGTGTTGCCGGCGCGCGGGAGCCAGCATATGGCTCCCGCTGCCGTGTTGGGGAACACGAGTGATTGCCACGTAATGAGATGCTCAACACGGCTGCTGGGGCCACACGGCGGGCCGCGCCGCCCACTCACCATATCTGCTGTTAAACAGGATCTGCACACACTCCCGGAGCGTGTTGATGTCCTCGGTTTCCTTTATGAAGGCGTCCCACTTCTCTATCAAAACACAGGAGGCACAAGTGAGCAGGGCCCCATGGGATGGTTACATGCCCCCCACCGGCCATGACCACTGGGCTTTTACCCCCAGAGACCCCAAGGCCGGCCCCAGCCCCCAGTCCTTCCACCCTCTCCCACCTCAGACCGTACACGAATTCAGGGTGCTCTGAAGGTTCCCCATCTGCCTGTTCCTGCCTTAACATTTGTCTCTGGCCTCTCCCACGGGTGTGGTGTCAGAATAGGCTCAGCCTGTCCATCCCGAGCCCATCCTGCCCCAGACATACAGGAGGCTGGAAAAGCAGTCCCTTCAGCATAAAAAGAGGTCAAGTTTTCTTTTCTTTCTTTTCTTTTCTTTTTTTTTAAGATAGTGTCTTACTCTCTCACCCAGGCTGGAGTGCAGTGGCGTGATCTCAGCTCACTGCAACCTCCACCTCCCGGGTTCAAGTGATTCTCCTGCCTCAGCCTCCCGAGTAGCTGGGACTACAGGCGTGTGCCACCACACCTGGCTAATTTTTGTATTTTTAGTAGAGACGGGGTTTCACCATGTTGGCCAGGCCGGTCTCGAACTCCTGACCTCAGGTGATCCACCTGCTTCGGCCTCCCAAAGTGCTGGGATTACAGGTGTGAGCCACTGTGTCCGGCCTGAGATCGAGTATTTTATTTTTTAATTTAAATGTTTTTAAAAAAATAGAGACAGGGTCTCACTCTGTTGCCCAGTCTGGTGTGCAGTGGTGCAGTCATAGCTCACTGTAGCCTTGAACTCCTGGGCTCACGTGATCCTCCTGCCTTGGCCTCCCAAGCAGCTGGGATGATGAAAGGTATGAGTCACGGCTGTGTTTTTTCTTTTTTACAGATGGGGTCTCACTCTGTTGCCCAGGCTGGAGTGCAGTGGTGTGATCATAGCTCACAGCAGCCTCCAACTCTTGGACTCCAGCGATCCTCCCACTTCAGCCTCCTGAGTAGCTGAGACTATAGGTGCCCGCCACCATGTCTGGCTGAGTCTTTTTTTTTTTTTTGAGACGGAGTCTCGCTCTGTCGCCCAGGCTAGAGTGCAGTGGCCGGATCTCAGCTCACTGCAAGCTCTGCCTCCTGGGTTTACACCATTCTCCTGCCTCAGCCTCCCGAGTAGCTGGGACTACAGGCGCCCGCCACCTCGCCCAGCTAGTTTTTTGTATTTTTTAGTAGAGAGGGGGTTTCACCGTGTTAGCCAGGATGGTCTCGATCTCCTGACCTCATGATCTGCCCGTCTCGGCCTCCCAAAGTGCTGGGATTACAGGCTTGAGACACTGCACCCGGCAGGGCTGAGTCTTGATCTTGAGAATCTAACCCTTGTACCTCCTGCATCTGAGGTCTCACTCAGCACTGGCCTCGTTGGCTTCCCCCAAACTCTCAGCTCTGCTGGCCTCTCTCTCAAAACCTCTGTCTTGATTGAATAATAACAAGTGACCGTTGGTTCATTTGTAATCAGTAGAAGTAACAACTTTAATTTGTTAAGTGCTTATCTGTGCTAAGTACTTTATATATATAATAATCTCCTATTTAATTCCTTATGACAAGTTTTAAACGGAGATATCGTTCCCATTTTGCAGATAGGAAAACTGAGGCTCAAAGAAGCTGAGTATCTCGCTTGCGACAACCCAGTGAGATTCTATCCCAGCTTGTGCCCTAGCCCACGGGCCTGTCATGATGCTGTTCTATCTGGACATTCACGTCTCCTCCCTGCCAGGGCTGGACCTTGTTTGGGGCAGTGGCAGATTGGGTTGTGGATGGCTTGGGGGGCGGGGGAGCCTCCATTCTGATCCCAGGGGACTGGGTTTTCTTTCTTTCTTAAAATTCTGTAGACGTGGGGTCTCACTAGCTTGCCCGGCCTGGTCTAGAACTTCTGGCCTCAAGCCATCCTCCCCCTTAGCCTCCCAAAGCACTGGGATTACAGGTGTGAGCCACCGCACCTGGCCTAGGACTGGGTTTTCTTACAGAACCTCTTCCTGGAGGTGAGGCTGAGACCCACACAGGGCAAAACTGCTGGCAAGTCCTACTGCATTCCTTCTTAGTATAACTGAATCCCACACTTTGCTACACTCAGGACTTCTGTGTGATCTTTTTTTAAATTTTATTCAATATATTGCTTCCTTTAAAAGGTGGAGTTTAATTCCTCTCCCATGGAGGGTAGGCTGGATCATGTTTCTGGCTTCTAACAGATAGAACATGACAGCAATTTCTAAGGATGGGTCATAAAAGCCATGTGGCTTCCTCATTCCTCTCTTTTGGATCGAGAACTCTGGAGGAAACTGGCGGCCATGTTGTGAGGATGCTCAAGCAGCCCCGTCAAGGCTAGCTCACATGGTGGGGAACTGAGGCCTCCTACCAACAGCTGTATGAATGAGCTCAGAAGCATCTCTTCCCGCCCCAGTTAAGCTCTTGGATGACAGCAACCCCAGCCGACATCTTGACTGCATCCTCATGAGAGACCATGACCCAGCACTGCCCAGCTCAGTCAGTCCTGAATTCCCAACCCCCAGAAACTGTGAGGTAACAAACACTTGATGTTTTAAGCTCCGTTTTGGGGTTATTTATTTTATTTTTTGTTGTAACTTTTTTTTAGAGATAGGGTCTAACTGTTGCCCAGGCTGGAGTGCAGTGGTGCGATCACAGCTCACTGCAGCCTCCAACTCCCAGGCTCAAGTGATCCTCCTGCCACAGCCTCCCAAGTAGCTGGGACTTCGGAGGATAGGCACCACCACATCCAGCTAATTTTTCTTATTTGTTGCAGAGACAGCGTTTTGCTCTATTGCCCAGCTGGTCTCAAACTCCTGGCCTCAAGCAACCCTCCTGCCTCAGCCTCCCAAAGTGCTGGGATTACAGGTATGAGCCACCACGCCTAGTCTGGGGCAGTTTATCACACAGCAGTAGATAACTATTACATCCCAGTTTACCTGCAGTCCCTTGAGCAGAGCTGTTCCTCCTTTCTCTCACAAAGACCCAGGAGACAGTTATCGATTTCAGTGAGCACCACCTCCAACCCCAGATTCCCACTCAGGCCTGGGTGCTGCATGGGCGCCGTCCTACCTGACTTGTCATGGACGATGGAGAAGAGAATGCGCTTGGAGGCATGGACGTTCTGGATGAGAGGCCCACCATGCCCAGTGGGCTTCTGTCCTGGACAAGGGAGAGAAGGAAATGGGTTCCAGGTGGGCCCCAAGAGGGTTCCCCAGATCTGGCCCCAGTGTATAGGCCCTGGCTCTGGGGTAACAGCCTCATCTGTCAGGGAGACCCCAGAACTGATTCCTGTGATCACAAACTCAAGGCAAGGTCCCTGACCAGAGGCCTAAGACATTCTGTACCAGAATCTGCTAGCCAAAAGCCAGATTAACAAGAAAGGGATGTCGGAGGTCACCTTTTCCAGGTAAGAACACTTGTTTTATGTGTATAAGCTCGAAGCCCTGGTCAGCCCACATATTTGGACTTTTTTCCCCCCTTATAATAATACTAGTAATATGAATATATATAACTTACAAGCACCTACTACAGGCCAAGCATTAGACCCAGACCCAAGTGCATTTTTTTTTTTTTTTAGGTAGAGATAGGATCTTGCTATGTTACCCAGGCTGGTCTTGAACTCCTGGGCTCAAGCAATCCTTCTGCCTCAGCCTCCCAAATTGCTGGAATTAAAGGTACACCTGGCCAGACCCAGTGCTTTAATACAGCAACTCTCAAACTTGAGCACATTGGAACCACTTGGCAGAGTTGTCCAAAAAGACTACTGGGTCCCATCTCCAGAGCTTCAGATTCAGCAGGACGGCAGTGGGACCTGAGAATATGCATTTCTAACCCTCTCTCAGGAGATGCTACTGCCACCGATCTATCCTTTAATCATGATAACACTTCTGGGAAGCAGGTAATGCTAGCATTCCCATTTTATAGAGGAAGAAACTGAGGTTGAGAGCGAGAGATTTGCCCCAGGATGCATAGCCACTAAGTAGACGAGCCAGGATATGAATCCAGGTGCTTCTCTCACCTGCAACTGTTCCTTTTGTCCTGTCCACCCCAGGACCTACTTCCCCCAGTGCCCTTAATCAGGCTGGGTATGCAGTGGGTGCTCACTGAATTGGAGCGGGTCCTCACTGAATGCATGGGGATGACTAGTCTGCTAACTTCCTTTATAGCATGTGACGTGGATCTCCCACTTTTGACACCTGAAATATCGCTGGTTCTTTTTTTTTTTTGAGACAGAGTTGTGCTGTCACCCAGTCTGGAGTGCAGAGGTATGCAATCATAGCTCAACGCAGCCTCAAATTCATGGGCTCAGTTGATCCTCCTGCCTCAGCCTCCTGAGTAGCTGAGACCCAGGGAGTCCTTGCAGGTGTCTCTTAGTCCAAGGCCAAGGACATCATTCACAGATGGCTGAGCAGAGACTCAAGGTCCAAGGGGTCTCCGCTAGGACAGCATCTGTCCAGTCCCACCCCCATGCCCAGACATGGCTCTTTCCAACCTAAGAGGGCCCAGGCATCCTGACCTGCCCTGGGAGGATGTCCCATGCATGAGTGACCTCTGTCCCACCCCCTAGACTTGGAGATCCCAGCAGCAATGTTACCACAACAGTCGGAGAAGTCTTGGGCACCAGTGGACTTGGGCTCTGGCATGGGCCGACTCAGACCCAGGTCGCTGGGGGCAAGGGGGCAGGAAGGTGCCTCCTGCTTGAGCTCTCGGATGGTGTGGTTGGGGAGCGCCGTGCTGTACAGGAAGCTGGCCATGGAGGAGGAGGCGGCGGTGGGGGGCAGGTCCTGGGGTGGCACCTTGGGGGCCTGGCCATGCAGGCCACAGTCCCGTGACCCCTTGGGTATCAGGGAGACACCATTCAGCTCCACCAGGGCCTTTGAGTCCCGCCCGCCATCCTCAAGTGGCCTGAGTAAAGGAGAGGACACATGGACAGCTTTGTACATCTGTTTCACATGTTGCAGCTCTTCCCCCACAACCCTGCATCCCCACCCTCTGCAGAACATAACAGCCCTGTAAGAGGGCAGGACAGGAGCTGCCCTTCCACTTTACAAGTGGGGATGCAGGCTCAGAGGTGGGAATGGTGTGCCCAGGGCCACAGAGCTAGGCCACTGGAGGACCTGGGCCCTGCCCCTCTGCTCCAATTCACTGATCAGATCCTGCCAGGTGCAATTGATTGCCTCCCATCTCTTGATGCTCCCCTCCCCTTCCCTGCCTCTGCATTGCCTGGGGTGCCTAGCAGAGATGGGCTCAACCTTAAGCCCTCAGGCTGCCTTCCTGGCTCTCCTGACAATTGGTACTGCCTCAGACCAGCCTCAACAACCTAATCTCCCCTAGGTCCCTAATTAACCCCAGATTTACAACCTGAGCAAGCACAGGACATGGTTCTCCCACTTCTGACACCTAAAATGCCACATTTTAAAAAAATTTTTAAGAGACAGGGTCTTGCTTTATTGCCCATGCTGGAGTGCAGTGATGCAATCACAGCTCACTGCATCCTCAAACTCCTGGGCTCAAGCAATCCTCCTGCCTCAGCCTCCTGAACAGCTGAGATGACAGGTGTGTACCAACACACCTGGGTATTTTTTTTTTTTTTTGGCAGGGTCTTGGTATGTTGCCCAGGCTGGTCTCAAACTCCTGGTCTCAAACTCCTGGCCTCAAGTGATCCTCTCACCTCAGCCTCCCAAAGTGCTGAGATTACAGGTGTGAGCTACTGTGCCCAATCACATTGGTGCTATTTTGTCCCAAGTCATGTCTCTTCCAGTCTCTCTGCAATGCAACTTCCCCGGGAAGACTTCAAGGCTTAATGACCCAGCTTAGATCCTGTTCTATGATTTCGCTTTCACTTCACCTCCACCATCAGACTAGGAGCTTTCAGCACCAGGGTCCCCCATGGGCATCTCAAGTCCCTTCCCCTCTGGCCAAGTGGCCTCCAGCCCCCGGCCCCGGCCCAGCCCCGGGCCAGCTGCCTCACTCACCTCTTGAGCTTGAAGCGGATGCGGTGGCTATGTTCCAGGATGGCCATGAGGGCCTTGGGGTCATACTCAGCCGGCCTCCGGAAGGCCAGGCCCTCTGGCAGCCCCTGTACAGCCAGCAGCCCTGGCTCCCTGAGCAGCCTCTCGTAGGGCAGCGGCACCACGCTGGCCCTTCCCAGGGCCTCGCCTGTAGGGGAGTCCAGGAGAGGGGCCTGGTATGAGAGGGCAGCCAGGCTGGAGTCGGGGCTGCTGTGCCCCAGAGTGGGGGCAGTGTTGAGTGGCTCCCCTTGGTGTGGGGTTCCCATGGACCCCTCATAACTGCAGACTTTGTGCAGAATAACTGCCTGCAGGCTAGGGGTGGATGCTGTGGACAAGGCCCCCTTGTCTGCATGTGGGGGGCTGGGGCTCCCCCACCGAGAGGGGATCCCTGCTGCCCTCCCTGGCCAAGCCCCTCTCCACTTGGGCACCTGGCTGGAAGGGAAACCGGGGACTACAAGGGCCCAGAGGACAGAGCAGAGAGAGACAATCCGGTGAGAGTAAAGAGGGCAGAAGAGACGGAGAAGCGGGCACTTGCATGAGCCAGACTGCAAGGAAGAAGCTGTAAGGGTCGGGCACGGTGGCTCATGCCTGTCATCCCAGCATTTTGGGAGGCTGAGGCGGGAGGATCACTTGAGGCCAGGAGTTCGAGGACAGCCTGGCCAACATGAGGAAACCCCGTCTCTACTAAAACTACAAAAATTAGCCGGGCGTGGTGGTGGGCATCTGTAATCCCAGCTGCTCCGGAGGCTGAGGCAGGAGAATCGCTTGAACCCAGGAGGCGGGTTGTAGGGAGCTGAGATCATGCCACTGCACTCCAGCCTGGGTGACAGAACGAGAATCCATCTCAAAAAAAAAAAAAAGAAGAAGAAGAAAAAGGTGTAGGGAGGAAGGGAGAGAGACTGAGGGAGGGGAGAGAAAGTAAGAAGAGGAAGTGGAGAGGGAGCAAAAATAGGGGATTCAGAAAAAGACGAGACAAGCTGGGCACGGTGGCTCACGCCTGCAATCCCAGCACTTTGGGAGGCCAAGGCAGGTGGATCACTTGAGGTCAGAAGTTTGAGACCAGCCTGGCCAACATGGTGAAACCCCATCTCTACTAAAAATACAAAAATTAGCTGGGTGTGATGGCATGCGCCTGTAATCCCAGCTACTCAGGAGGCTTGAACCCAGGAGGTGGAGGTTGCAGTGAGCCGAGATCGCGCCACTGCACTCCAGCCTGGGCAACAAGAGCGAAACTTCATCTCAAAACAACAACAAAAGAAAAAGATGGGAGAGAGGAGGCAGAGACAGACTGAGAAGGCGCAGGAACAAAGATGGGGGTTGGGGGGGCACAGATGAGGGGAGGCAGGCTGGGGACTGGGGACTGAGGACTGGGCACTGGGATATCTGTTGTCACCTCCAGACTGCAGCCCCACCCGGAACCAGGAGGCTCATCCTCTCATAGCCTCCTTGAATTCTGCCCCAAGTGGACAAGGGGGGCCAGGGCAAGGTGGGCAGGGGTGAGGGGGACTCTGTGCATGGGCCCTGCAGCTGGCAAAAGTGTCGACAGGGGTACAGTCAACCATGCGTGGCAAGTCCCCCATCCCAGGGTGGCCAGCGTGACCCCCTAGGGCCTCTGAGTACCCCTCCTCCTGACACAAGAACACCAGAAGTTTCCTCGCAGACCTCTGCTCCATAAAACCAAAGGCCACGGTAGGAGAAGGGATAAAGCCAAATCAGAAATGAATGAGATGGGACCCTGAGGGCCAAAGGGACCTGCCCAAGGTTTCCCAGGGCGTGTGAAGGCCACCACTGGGGCCCTGAGGCCCTCTGCAACCTGACGCTTCCCAAGGGAGGCCAGTTCTCCTCTCCCTGCAGGAAAGACGTGGCTGAGCAATTAGCCTTCACTTAGTCATTCAACAAACATTCTCCGAGTACCTGCTGTTGCTGGGCTCTGAACTGCAGGCTGGAGACAGCTAGAAAGGGCAGACATAGCCCCTGACCCTGGAGAGCTCCTGGGCTGGTGAGGGGACACGGCACTGTGGGTGCCAAGAGAGGGGCCTAAACCCACTGTGAGGGGGCTTCCAGGAGCAGAGCCTCAGTGGCACGCGGGTGTCCGCCAGACAGAGGAGGGGAAAGGCAGTCTCAAAAGATGCAACAGCGCGAAGGCCAGGGCATGTGAAAGGAACCAGCGAGTGCTGGAGAACAGGAAGTGGTTCTGCAGGGAGGTCAGTAGGGCCCTGTCACCTAGTGGGAGAAGAAGGTATAGAGGGGATGAGGATGAGTGTGTGGGCCCCTGTGCCATGCTCAGGGCTGACGGGGAGCCCCCGAAGGCTGTGGAGGCAAGAGCTTCATTCATGGTTAGACTTGTGCTTTGAGAAGATGCCCTTGGTGGCAGGGCAGGTGTGGAGAGGCAGGGAGACTGTGGCAAGCCTGGGGCTATTTCTAGGCAAGAGGTGGCATGACTTGAGCCAGGGCAGGGACAGTGGGGATGGAGGTTTGGGAAAACGGCTGGAGTAGAACGTCTGTGTCTGGGAATGCAGAGATGAGGAAGGGCTAGGGTAGCCAGTACCTCCATGCCTTGGGGTCCGGCTTTGCCCAGGGCCCGTAGTGGGACAGGAGGGGGCCCCCTCTGCTGGGTGGGGACCCAGGCTCCCACCCTCCCTGGGGCCCCCAAATGGAATGAGGAAGGATCTTACTATAAAGAACATCAAACACCTCCTCTACCATCTTCCGCAGAAGGTACACATCTGAGCCGTGTTCCAGGGAGGACCGAGGGAGGCTCCGGCCGCTACCCTCACCCCGCTGCACCTTCTTGGGGTGTTCTGCCTCTGGATCCTTCCACGGGGGCCCTCCTGTGGGACACAGAGCACGTGAGGCCACAGTGAACACCCATCTCACCACCCGGCCTTCGAGCGGGGATGTCTCTGCCCTGTGCTGAGCCGTGGAGACTGGCACACAATGTGATACACAAGTGAATGAATGAATGAAGAATTAATGAGTGTGCAAGCCCTATCCCAACCACCCCACTGAGGGCCGGGGTTCCCATTGCCTGGCCAGGGCTGGGCCTCACCTCTGGTCACCTCTAATTTGCTGTGTGACCTTGGGTAAGTCCCTTCTCTCTCTGAGCCTCCGTCTGTGAATGCTCGTGGGAGGCCAGCTATTCCAGCTCAGAACAGAGGTTCCATGAACGTTCCATCTGTCTCTTTCTCTCTCTCTCTCCCTCTCTCTCTCTCTTTCTCTTTTTCCCTCCCTCCATCCCTCCCTCCCTCTCTCTCTCTCTCTTTCTTTCTTTTTTTTGACGGAGTCCACTCTGTCGCCCAGGCTGGAGTGCAGTGGCACAATCTCGGCTCACTACAACCTCCACCTCCAGGGTTTAAGTGATTCCCCTGCCTCAGTCTCCCGAGTAGCTGGGATTACAAGCGCCCACCACCATGTCCAACTAATTTTTGTATTTTTAGTAGATATGGGATCTCATCATGTTGGCCAGGCTGGTCTCGAACTCCTGACGTCAGGTGATCCGCCCGCCTTGTCCCCCCAAAGTGCTGGGATTACAGGCGTGAGCCACCGTGCCTGGCCCCATCCATGCCTTTCTGTGCCCTGACACCAACACCGTCTTGACCAATCTATGCCCCCGTTTTCTGTGCCCCAGGCTGGGCCAGAGTGGGGACCGGAGAGTGTTGGTAGATCTTTCGGGAATGTTCTAGAAGCTGCACTGGAAAGGAGATGGGAGGAGGGGCCCGTGGCCCCCTCCCAGCTTGGAGCCTGTTCTCCTCTGGGATCTGCAGAGCTTGAAATAAACCAGCCGAGTTCCTGGTGCTATAAATAGCGGCTCTGCCTGGCTCTAGAAGCCAGGTGCACCGCCTCAGGCTCTGGGAGGCTAGGGTGCCACAGGACCTGCTGCTGTCCACTCTACTCGGCCCAGTCCCCCATTCTGGCCCCGGGGAAGGTCTAGGCTCTGAAGGCTGAGTGGGGTGGGGGGCTGGCTGGGGACATTACTGGGGACGCAGCTGCACCCCAGTAATGATAGGCCCAGCGCTGGGGGATGCCCTTCCCTGAAACAGCTGATCTTAGGGGTGTGATGCGAATACCAATAATAGCAACAACAGCTGGTGTCTATTGAGTGTGAACCCAGTGCCAGACACTGTCCTAAATGCTTGCCGGGTACAAATTCGTTTAACCCTCAGACCCATCCGTTCTCGCCTTTCACAGACGAGTGGGTTGAGGCACAGCAGTTGTGGACCCAGGCGGCCCGTTCTCTTAACCTCATGCTATACCATGGTTCTTTTGAGATGGGGTCTCACTGTCACCCAGGCTGGAGTGCAGTGGTGCCATCGTAGCTCACTGCAGCCTTAAACTCCCAGGCTCAAGTGTTCCTCCTGCCTCACCCTCCCAAAGTGCTGGGATTACAGGCGTAAGCCACCGTGCCTGGTCCCATCCATGCCTTGCTGTACTGGGACTACAGGTGTGCACCATCAAGCGTGGTTAATTTTTAAATTTTTTGTAGAGACAGGGGTCTTGCTATGTTGCCCAGGCTGGTCTCCAATTTCTGGGCTCAAGTGATTCTCCCATTTCAGCCTCCTGAAGTGCTAGGACTACAGACATGAGCCACTGCACCTGGCCTAAGATGTTAACTGTCACTATAGCAATGACAGTGCCTGCCTCCTCAGGTTGATGTCAGGGTAGGTGAGTTAGCATCAGAAAAGATGCCATGCACAGCAGGCGATCAATAAATCTTATTGGAATATGGCCAGGCGCGGCGGCTCACATCTGTAATCACAGCACTTTGGGAGACTGAGGTGGGCGGGTCACTTGAGGTCAGGAGTTCGAGACCAGCCTGGTCAACATGGTGAAACCCCATCTCTACTAAAAATACAAAATTAGTCGGGCGTGGTGGTGGGTGCCTGTAATCCCAGCTACTGGGGAAGCTGAGACAGGAGAATCACTTGAACCTGGGAAGCAGAGGTTGCAGTGAGCCAAAATTGTGCCACTGCACTCCAGCCCGGGTGACAGAGGGAGACTCTGTCTCATTAAAAAAAAAAAAAAAAATTGTGTTGGAATAAGTATATTTGGTCCTTGTGCTCAGAAATACATATTTAAGAGGAAGAACTGAGCAGCCTTGGGCCTTGGTGTCCCCATCTGGAAAAGGCAGATGGAAGTGGCTGGCTCTGGCCTACCCTGGGGTTCACCCAGCCAGTCTCTGTCAACTCAGGGGCTGCGGAATGATTCCAACAAAAACCATGGCTGCCTCAATAACACCGCATTGGGAATCTCAGACAACCTTGCTTGTTAGGTTCATCCCCCACACACCGCCACCCTGGCTGGACAGGGTTGGGGATTCAGAGACGGGCCAGAGCTCCTGCCCTCGAAGAATGGCGGGCCCGGCCCTCTGGAGCCCTGGGGTACTCACGGCAGAACCTGAGGAAATCTGACTGTAGCTCCTTCCGGGCATTCAGGAACATTCTCCCCTTCTCCGTGCCCACCACGAAGGCGCTCTCATCGTGCACGGCGACACAGGCCACCTCGGCGTTCAGTTTGGACAGCGCTGAGCACTGTGGGAAGAGCAGGGTGTGTGAGTGGAAGGGCTCCCCACTCCAAACACCTCTAGTACCCACTTTGGGAGTGGGATGTTAGCTCCCAGCTGCCTGAGACCTCAGCAGCAGCTCCAGGGACAGACGGTCCCTCTACTGTTCTTGGTCTCAGATTCTGTAGTGCGACTGAATGAATGGCCCTCCAGGGATTGGCGATGGGGGGGCTGGAGGAGGACAAGTGTCCTCTGCTCCTCCCTCCAAGATCCTCCTCCTTGGGGTAAGCCCACCTTAGCCCCAGCCCCAGGGACAATGCCATGCTGCGTTCTCTTGGCCCCTCTCAAGTCCTGGATGAGGAGGGGGTGGGAAGAACGGCAGGAAAGGTGGGGGGGATTGGACAGACTGGGGCTGTATTCCCACTTTGGTCGTTTCTGCTGTGGGACTTGAGTCAGTCATGTCCCTCCTCTGGGCTCCAGTTTCTACATCTGTTTTGTTTTGTTTTTTTGAGACACAGTCTCACTCTGTCGCCCAGGCTGGAGTGCAGTGGCGCAGTCTTGGTTCACTGCAACCTCTGCCTCCCAGGTTCAAGCGATTCTCCTGCCTCAGCCTGTGAAGTAACTGGGACTACAGGCGCCCGCCACCATGCCTCACTAATTTTTGTATCATAAGGAGAGATGGGGTTGCACCATGTTGGCCAGACTGGTCTCAAACTCCTGACCTCAGGTGATGTGCCCATCTCAGCCTCCCAAAGTGCTGGGATTACAGGTGTCAGCCACTGTGCCTGGCCAGTTTCCACGTCTGTAGAATTGGGGAGAAACAGCCTAGTTCCACAGTGCCACTGGCCTTGGGTATGGGGATTCAATGGTTGGGGGAAAAGATCTCTAAACTGGGACATCCTATATGGGTAAACACGGAGCTGGCTATCCTCATGGCCTCAGAGTCGAGGTCTGCAGCCCCATAGCACAGAGGCCTTAATATGGGGGGGTCCCTGCAACCGAGACCACCAGCATCTGAGCTCTATGACCCACCCCACCAGGAAAACCCTGATTGTGAAGCCTGTAGCAAGCAGTTGTGCCGAATAAATGCTGGTTTTCATCTGAGTCAGGTAGTGCTGGCAGCTATAGAGTCTGGCTTCCAATTGCAGTTCTGTGCTGTGTGGCCTGGGACAGGTAACCTCTCTGGGCCATCATCTGGCCTATGGTGCCAGCCCCAGCCTGGAATCGTTCTGGTTAGGAAGGTGCAGGCGGCGTGGGGCCAGGAGGTCTGTCCTCCAGGGTCCCTACTGGAAAATTAAAACACAGGGCATTCATTTTCTTCTAAGATGAAAACAAAAGCTTGCTGTTCCGTTTCTGCGTGGAACACTGTAGAGTATTAACAAAAAATAAAACAAATAAATCCAGCTGTTTCTCATCCATCACAGCTGAAAGAGCTGCTTCATGCCACAGTCACTGCTCAGCTGAAGACGCCGAGACCGGGGCAGAAAACTCACCCACCTAAAGGCACCCAGAGCTGGTGGGGAAGAGGATCTGAGATTGGGGGCGGGTGACGAAGGCACATCCCTTCAGTCCACCCTCCATACAGGCCACCAAAAGACCCTGGCATTTGGAGGAGGCTGGACTTAAGTCACTGCTAAGCAAATGTCATTGTCCCCTGAGGGTCCCTCAGGAAGCCCTAAAAAGGCCCAGGGACAGGGGGAGCCTGTCTTGTTCATACCGCTAGGATAACTAGAGGGTCACGTGCTCCTCCAGGGAGGTTCTGATACACTCACTAGACCACTGCTACCTAGTAGAACTTTTTTTTTTTTTTTTTTGAGACAGAGTTTCACTCTGTCGCCCAGGCTGGAGGGAAGTGGCCGGATCTCAGCTCACTGCAAGCTCCGCCTCCTGGGTTCACGCCATTCTCCTGCCTCAGCCTCTCGAGTAGCTGGGACTACAGGTGCCCACCACCTCGTCCAGCTAGTTTTTTGTATTTTTAGTAGAGACGGGGTTTCACTGTGTTAGCCAGGATGGTCTCGATCTCCTGACCTCGTGATCCGCCCGTCTCGGCCTCCCAAAGTGCTGGGATTACAGGCTTGAGTCACCGCGCCCGGCCTTTTTTTTTTTTGATAGAAAGTCTTGCTGTGCCACCCAGGCTGGAGTGCAGTGGCACGACCTTGGCTCACTGCAACCTCCGCCTCCCAGACTCAGGCAATTCTCCTGCCTCAGCCTCCCGAATAGCTAGGACCACAGGCGTGCACCACCATGCCCAGCTAATTTTTGTATTTTCAGTAGAGATGGAGTTTCACCATGTTGGCCAGGCTGATCTCAAAGTCCTGGCCTCAAGTGATCTGCCCCACTCAGCCTCTCAGGGTGCTGGGATTATACGCGTGAGCCATTGTGCCTGGCCGATCCAGTGTAACTTTCTATGACAATGAACATATTCTACCTCTGCACTGTCCAATCCGTAGACACCAGCCACTTCTGACTGCTGAGCACGTAAAATGAGGCTGGTGCAACTGAACAACTGAGTTATTTATTTCATTTTAACTAATTAGAATTTAAATGAATCAGGCGCAGTGGCTCATGCCTGTAATCCCAGCACTTTGGGAGGCTGAGGAAGGTGGATCACCGAGGTCAGGAGTTTGAGACCGGCCTGGCTAGTAGAGACATGGTGAAACCCTGTCTCTACTAAAAATACAAAAAATTAGCCAGGCGTGGTGGCGCATGCCTGTAATCCCAGCTACTCGGGAGGCTGAGGCAGGAGAATCACTTGAGCCCAGGAGGTGGACGTTGCAGTGAGCCAAGATTGCGCCACTGCACTCCAGTCTGGGCAACAGAGCAAAACTCTCCAAAAAAAAAAAAAAATTGCAAATAGCCACAGGTAGCTAGTGGCCATGGGATCGCCCATCACTGCCCACATCAGCCACACTTCCACCACTGCCAAGCTCACAGTGCTTCAGGACACAGGGCTGAGCTCCTGGGGCCCCCTCCTCATGAGGGTCACTCTGCATAGGGGAGGGGTCGTTATGGAGAGAGTGTGGCGCCTAGTCACTTTTCCAGGGGTGTCTCCCACCACTGCCCCAAACACCGCCTAAGCAGCCCTTGAGCCACCTATGGCAGGAATAGCTTGAAGGAGGTCCTTTGTTTTTCGGGGAGACTTTGTACGCAGAAGCTCACTTTAAAACCTGGTCTTGCTGGGCCAGGTGCAGTGGCTCACGCCTGTAATCCCAACACTTTGAGAGGCTGATGTGGGTGGATCACGAGGTCAAGAGATTGTGACCATCCTGGCCAATATGGTGAAACCCTGTCTCTACTAAAAGTGCAAAACTTAGCTGGCCATGTGTGGTGGCGGATGCCTGTAGTCCCAGCTACTCCGGAGGCTGAAGCAGAATTGCTTGAACCTGGGAGGCGGAGGGTGCAGTGAGCCGAGTTTGCGTTACTACACTCCAGCCTGGGTGACAGAGTGAGACTCCATCTCAAAAAAAAAAACCAAACAACTGGTCATGCTGTGTGACTTTGGGCAAGGTCCTACCCTCTCTGCGCTTTATCATCCTAAAATGCAGGGATGCAGCTAACTGATGTTAGACAGGTTTTTAATTTAACTTTATTTTCATTAAAAAAAATTTATTTAAATTGAGAGTCTCACTCTGTTGCCCAGGCTGGAATGCAGTGGCGCGATCTCGGCTTGCTGCAACCTCCGCCTCCCAGGTTCAAGCAATTGTCCTGCCTCATCCTCCTGAGTAGGCGGGATTACAGGCATGTGCCACTATGCCAGTCTAATTTATTTATTTTTATTTATTTATTTTTTTTGAGATGGAGTCCCCCCTCTGTTGCCCAGGCAGGAGTGCAGTGGTGTGATCTCTGCTCACTGCAACCTCCACTTCCAGGGTTCAAATGATTCTCCTGCCTCAGCCTCCCAAATAGCTGGGATTACAGGCGTGCACCACCACGCCCGGCTAATTTTTGTATTGTTAGTAGAGATGGGATTTTGCCATGTTGGCCAGGCTGGTCTCGAACTCCTGACCCTAAGTGATCCACCCACCTCGGCCCCTAAAAGTGCTGGGATTACAGGTGTAAGCCACCGTGCTGGGCCAGATTTTTTTTAAACACTTGCATCACAGAACCTCCCGCCAGGAAAAGGCTGGAGGAAAATGATACTATGATGTCCTGTCCTCATTTGGGATAAATTACTATAGGTCTAGGTATGTAGGCAGTAGCGCCATATTATACAAAGCCTGGTTTATCTCTTCCCGCCCGAGATGCAGTTAGAACTCTTGCTTTAATGTTGGGGATTACATCTTTCTAATGAATGCCTTCCCAGACGTTATCCCTCAGATGACCTGCTAGGAGACAGGCATGTGGTTCATTCCAGGGACAAAGTGGGAATGGCAAGAGGGGTAAAGGGACAAGGGGACGAGGGCTGGGAGCCACTGTTTACTCCAGGGATAGATTTTTTTTCTGAGACGGAGTCTTGCCCTGTTACCCAGGCTGGAGTGCAATGGCGCGACCTCGGCTCACTGCAACCTCCGCCTCCCAGGTTCAAGCAATTCTCCTGCCTCAGCCTCCTGAGTAGCTGGGATTACAGGCACCCACCACTACACCCAGTTAATTTTTTGTATCTTTAGTAGAGATGAGGTTTCACCATATTGGCCAGGCTGGTCTCGAACCCCTGACCTCGTGATCCGCCCGCCCCAGCCTCCCAAAGTGCTAGGATTACAGGCGTGAGCCACCGCGCCTGGCCCCAGGGCTAGATTTTTATGTACTGGATCTCACTGAAGTCTCCCACCCTTAACGCAGGCATCGTGGGTGGCCCTAGCTGCAGTCAGATAAACTGAGGCTCAGGTCAGTGAAAGCTCCTTCGAGTGGCTGAGGTAGGACTTGAGCTGCAAGGCAAGCGGGGATGCTCACCCCGTCCCCTCCTCCTGGGCGGGTGGGGACACTCACCATGGAGTCTAAGGCAGACACGAGGCTGGTGATGATCTCGTCTTTGCGGGTGAAGGCAGAGTTCCAGCGGTCGGGTCCGCAGCCGTTGGCGGGGACGTCACAGCGCTTGCCCAGCAAGGCCATGGTCGCCTGTTGGGAGGGAGGAGGCAGTGGTGGTGGGCACAAGGCAGGGGACTTGGCTCATGTGGTACCTGCCCACCCCAATCCACGTGACCCCCGGACTCCCAGGGCTGCCTCTGTATCCAGGGCTGACCTTCACTGGGTCCAAGGGCTTTATGTGTGATGGGATTAGAGCCTGCACAGGCCTGGGCACAGGTGACAGGGTAACTCGTACCCTGTGGCACGCCCTCCGAAGTCTGCACACCCAAGCTGAGCCCAGCACTGGGACCAGTCTGTTGGGCAGGCCCCAACTGCCACCTCTCCCAACGTGGGCAGTTCTGGCCACAGCCCTCCCTCGCTCACACACCCTTCATGGTTCCCTATTGCCCACATTAGCTTTCAACTCCTCAGCCTGCTATTCTAGTTACCTGGTCTCCTGTCCCCTACTCCAGATACCCCTCCCACTCCATGCTCCAGGTCCTCTAAGCTGTGCCACTCCCAGATGGACCGACATTCATGATCCCCTAGTCTGTGTGGGTTCAGTTCCCCCTGCCTCAAGCACCCTTCCTGGCCCTGCCATCATCTGCTGGTTGTCCTCGAAGCTTTTTTTAATTTTAAATTTAATTTTATTTCGAGACAGAGTCTTGCTCTGTTGCCCAGGCTGCAGTGCAGTGGTACAATATTGGCTCACTGCAACCTCCCCTTCTTGGGTTTGAGTGATTCTCCTGCCTCAGCCTCCCTGGTAGCTAGGATTACAGGTGCCACCATACATCTGGCTAATTTTTGTATTTTTAGGAGAGATGGGGTTTCACTATGTTGGCCAGGCTGGTCTTGAACTCCTGGCCTCAGGTGACCTGCCCACCTCAGCCTCTCAAAGTGTTGAAAGTACAGGCGTTGCCGGGTGCGGTGGCTCAAGCCTGTAATCCCAGCACTTTGGGAGGCCGAGACGGGCGGATCACGGGGTCAGAAGATCGAGGCCATCCTGGCTAACATGGTGAAATCCCGTCTCTACTAAAAAATGCAAAAAAACTAGCAGGCACCTGAAGTCCCAGCTACTCAGGAGACTGAGGCAGGAGAACGGCGTGAACCCGGGAGGCGGAGCTTGTAGTGAGCCGAAATCCGGCCACTGCACTCCAGCCTGGGCAACAGCGCGAGACTCCGTCTCAAAAAAAAAAAAAAGAAAGTACAGGCGTGAGCCACCTCACCCAGTCTCATCAAAGCTTTTAATTGTCCAACCTGCTGGCCCACCTCCTATACCCCCAACCTGAAGCCCAGCAGGGTCAGGAGCCGGTGACGTCCTCCCCTCTGTTCTGCTCACCTCTGAGCTCTGCCGTCACATTTCTGCATCAAGCCACGTGCTTCCGAGGCCAATGCCACCCCCACCGAGGCCTTCCAGCCTCAGTTTCCCACCTAGCCAGAAGACTTGGCTTCAGGAGTATAGAAAGATACAGCAGGGCCGAGGCTACTTTGTCTCAGGTCGGGGGCTCCCCAGGACAGGACTGTGTCCCGTTGCAGTGGGATTCCTGGGGGACAGAGCTGCATCCTCCCTCTCAAGTCCAGAACCCCCAATTGTGGGTCCCCATGGCATGGCGCAGGCCATGCCATGGATTGCTGGGTACGACAGTGCCCAGCTGGGCACCCATGAGACACAAAGATGAGCCTCCCTCCTCCCCTGGTTCTACCCTGCCCCTCTCCTTCTTGACCCAGGGGGCACCCACAGCCTGCCCCAGGGCCAGGGCCTGCCCTCAAGGCAGCTGTCCCTGCACCAATCCAAGCAAAGAAGGCAGAGACCAGACGGAGAGGCCTCTCAGTTCCCCTCCCTGGGCTCCATCCCAGTGCTTTCTGTGTGGCCCCTGCTGGGTGTTGATGACAGACAGCAGGGCTGCAGGACCCAAAGGAGCCTGTAAACCTACTATCTCCTACCTGCAGACAAGGAGTTTCTGCACCCAGTGGGGTAGGGAAGGCCCAGGCAGGAGGACCGCGGGGCTGGCGCCACAAAAGGCACCAGGCTTGGGGTGTCTTCTGCCGCTATGGGTGCCCTTGCCAACTGTAAGCTCTTTGAGGGCAGAAACCAGGTCTGCCTGCCACTGTTGCACCCCAGGGCTTCAATCAGTGCCCGATGTGCATGAGGCCCAAGGCGTGTGGTCCCTGCCACAGACAGGCCTTTCAGCAGGTCATGATACATGATCATTGGCCAATGACACAGAACAGGAGATGTCAGAGTGCATCACACTTCACAAGGCCAGAGGTGTACAGCCTCAGGGACAGAAATGTCCCGAGAAATGAGAGACACATCAGAGCTCGGCTCTGGCCTCAGTTCTGGCTCTCCTCTGCTTTTTGGCTGTGGATAAATATTGATTTAAACAACTGGCCGGTAGGCGTTTGGCCAAAATGTATGTTGAGTTTGCTGCTTAATGTTTAGAAAAGACATTTCTTCTTCTGGGTTCCAGTTTTATAGAACTTTGAAATCCGCTGTATTGCCGGGCGCGGTGGCTCAAGCCTGTAATCCCAGCTACTGGGGAAGCTGAGACAGG
>NW_012118666.1:344114-346094 GCF_000951035.1 Colobus angolensis palliatus
GGGATTACAGGCTTGAGCCACCGCGCCCGGCCAAGACCCTGTCTTTTAAATAAAAAATAAAAATTCTGATAGCATGGCTGGGCACAGTGGCTCACGTCTGTAATCCTAGCACTTTGAGAGGGTGAAGTGGGCAGATCACTTGAGCTCAGGAGTTTGAGACCAGCCTGGACAACATGATGAAACCCCAACACTACTAAAAATACAAAAATTAGCTGGACGTGGTAGCGTGCGCCTGTAATCCCAGTTACTTGGGAGGCTGAGGCAGGAGAATCGCTGGAACCCAGGAGGCAGAGGTTGCAGTGAGCCAAGATGGTGCCAGTGCACTCCAGCCCGGGCAACAGAGCAACACTCCATTGAAAAAAAAAAGTAAAAATTCTGATGGCAGCATTGGCCCGCATGAGCTACCGTCCTTCCTCTAGCATCACTCTGTTTTAGAGACAAGAAAGGCACTTGCCCCAGGTCTCAGCCAGTGCACAGGGGGGAGGAAGGTTGTCTGTCTCCAACTTTGCTGGTGTCCTTGCTGTCACCATGTGGCAGGAAGACCACGCTTCCCACATTCACAGGGACTCAGGGAACAGACCAGCTGCTCACATGCAGAGCTGACACACAGCCAACTGGGCCCAACTCGACATTCCTGGGTTGAGCACAGAAAGTTCCATCTCCTGGAAAACCCCTCAGTCCTGGGCCACCTAGGATGGTTGGTCACCCTGCAACACAGGGAGCAATGGGAACAGGAGCCCAGATGCCTCCCAGCAGCCAAAAACACAGACACTCGCGAGGAAGAGAAATGTCCCACATGTCCA
Organism: Colobus angolensis palliatus; assembly: GCF_000951035.1. Taxonomy (NCBI): domain Eukaryota; kingdom Metazoa; phylum Chordata; class Mammalia; order Primates; family Cercopithecidae; genus Colobus; species Colobus angolensis. The sequence goes on from NW_012118666.1 coordinate 344,918, forward strand.
TCCTTTGAGTTCAAAAAGTCAACTTCCCTTAATAAGGTGAGAGACGCGTCTGTTCACTGCAGCACTATTCACAATAGCAAAGACATAGATTGAACCCAGGTGCCCATCAGTGGTAGAATGGATAAAGAAAATGTGGTACATGCACACCATGGAATATTATGCAGCCATAAAAAAGAACCAAATCATGTCCTTTGCGGCAGCATGGAAGTAGCTAGAGGTCATTATCCTATGCAAATTAACATAGAAACAGAAAACCAAATATCAAATGTTCTCACTTATAAGGGGAGCTAAACGTTGGTACTCATGGACATAAAGATGGGAATGACAGACACTAAGGCCTCCAAAAGCAAGGAGAGAGGGGAAAAGGAGGGAAAAGGAGAGGCTGAAAAACTACTTATTGGGTGCTATGCTCACTACCTGGGTGATGAGATCCCAAATCTCAGCATCATGCAATATCCCTTTGTAACAAACCTGCACATGTACCCCCAGAATCTAAAATAAAGTTAAAAGTATTATTATTTTTGAGACAGAGTCTCACTGTCACCCAGATTGGAGTGCAGTGGTGCGATCTCGGCTCACTGCGGCCTCCGCCTCCCATGTCCAAGCGATTCTCCTGTGTCAGCCTCCTAAGTAGCTGGGATTACAGGTGCCCGCCACCATGCCCAGCTAATGTTTCTATTTTTAGTAGAGATGGGGTTTCCCCATGTTGGCCAGGCTGGTCTCGAACTCCTGAGCTCAAGTGATCTGCCTGCCTCAGCCTCCCAAAGTGCTGGGAATACAGCCCGGCCTAAAAGTTGAAATTATTAAAGTAATAACAATAATATGAGAGACTTGAAGCCCCTAAAAGGCAGAGCTGGGATGGGTGGAGGGAAGTCCGCTGGGAAGACCCCAGGTTACAGTCCAGGAACTGTGGAAGAGCTGCTGTCACATCTGTCCCATCACCCAGCTCCCGATTTTGCTCTGCCCACCTGTGAAGCAATGATGGCTGGTAGCTCAGCTGCTGCCAACACCTGCTGTTCAGTGCCCAGGCTCCTGGGCCCCATTCCAGCAGAGGTGACCGCTCCCTGGGCAGCGGGGCCCTGGACATTGTATTTTTTTTTTTTTTTTGAGATGGAGTCTCACTCTCCTGCCCAGGCTGGAGTGCAGTGGCATGATCTCAGTTCACTGCAACTGCAAC
>NW_012118666.1:347464-377237 GCF_000951035.1 Colobus angolensis palliatus
AGCTCACTGTGGCCTCAAACTCCTGGCTCCGGCGATCCTCCCGTCTCAGCCTCCCGAGTAGCTGGCGCCACAGGCATATGCCCAGCTATTTCTGTATTTTTTGTAGAGACAGGGTTTTGCCGTTGTTTCCCAGGCTGGTCTCGAACTCCTGGCCTCAAGCCATCCTCCTACCTTGGACCCCAGGAATGCTGGAATTATAGGCGTGAGCCACCATGCCCAGCCAGGAAGAATCACTTGAACCAGGAGGTGGAGGCTGTGGTGAGCAGAGATCATGCCACTGCACTCCAGCGTGGGTGACAGAGTGAGACTCCATCTCGAAAAAATAAAAAAACAAAACAAACAAACAAACAAAAAAAGCAAACTCCCCTCCCCCACCCACCACCTTAGATGCCCTTCACAGAGAGGACAGCCAAGAGGCCCAGAGCCAAAAAAGTAAGTGCCAAGGTGGCATGGAACTTGGCATCTGGCCCAAGGGCTCGGCCATGACTCTCGCTGGAGTGAGCTCGGTAGAGCTCCAGGACCACCCTCTCTGGAGGCAACAGAGGGAAGGAGTCACAAGGCTGTTTCCTAAATGCCGGGACCAGGTTTAATTCTCACAAGCTCTCATTTTACGGAGGAGGAATTCCAACCCGAAGACCCCACTGCAAGGATGTGGCAAAGCTGAAACCTGAGCTCAGGTCATACCGACTAAATCCGGGTTCCCAGCACCCCACGACGCAGCCTTCAAGCCCCTTCGCCCTGGAATGATGACACAGCGGTGGGCTCGGCTCTGCACTGCCCGACCCTGCCCAGCAGTGAACAGGGGAGACCACCCAGCTGGGACCCAGGGAGGAGGCAGAGGAGACCCCTCAGCAGGGTCTGTTTCTCCTGCATGGACGTGTCCTGCACCCAGGGCCAATGTGGCCCTAGGGGGCATCTAGAACCCTCCCCTCCTCTTCTCCCCAAGTGTCCCCAGAGCTTCGGAAAAGTCTATGCTTAAAGAAGGATTCAATGAAATAATTTTCTAAAAAGAGAATACATACACACATACATAAAGAAGCAGGAGTGTACCAGCCTGGGCAACATAGCAAGACCCCACCTCTACAAAAATAAAATAATTAGCCAGGCGTGGTGGTCCACACCTGTGGTCCCAGCTACTCAGGAGGCTGAGGCAGGAGGATCACTTGAGCCCAGGGGTTCAAGGCTGCAGAGAGCTGTGATCGTGCCGTTACACTCCAGGCTGGGTGACAGAGCAAGACCCTGCCTCCAAAAATAAAAATTTTTAAAAAGGAAACCAGTGTGTCAGAGCATGCAAATGCAACGGGTATGTGTGTATGAGACAGAAAAGACCACACACGTGATGCAAAGAAAGAGGACAGTTAAGAAAGGGACACACACACACATACACAAATAACCTCAGCCAGGGTGACACTGAGAGGCCTGGCCTGCTGGCTGGGGACGGTCACTTGTCTGCACTGGCTTGGGGTTGAACCAAAAAAACAAATGTCACAGCTCTCCAACCGGCACACCCGTCACGCCACCGAATTTTCTTTTTTTTAAAACAAAACAGATGGGGTCTCGCTATGTTTCCCAGGCTGGTCTCAAACCCCTGAGCCCAAGCGATCCACCCACCTTGGCCTCCCAAAGTGCTAGGATTACAGGCGTGAGCCACCACATTAGGCCCACCGAATTTTCAGAAAAGCACCATGAGGTGGTTCTAATCCATGTTGCATCTTGGGGGGCTAAGGCTCAGGAGGGGAAGCGTGCTGCTCAAGGTCATTTTTAGTAGCTGTTCAAGGTCATTTGTGACACTTGATGAGTCGCCTGTGAGCCAGTTCAGCCCAAACCCAAGCCCTTCCCCCATGCACCAGCATGCCCAGGCCCCTCAGCAGCAGGGGCACACATGGGGGCCCCCTCAGCTGGGAGTCTCTCAGGCCTTTCTCACTCCCCACAAGTGGTACGTTCATTCATTCATTCCTTTGTGTGTGCATTCGTTCACTAATTCTTTGGTGTGTACATTCACTCATTCATTCCTTTGTGAGCTTTCATTCATTCACTCATTCCTTGGTGTGTACATTCACTCATTCATTCCTTGGTGTGTGCATGCATTCTTTCATGTGCATTCTTTAATTCCTTTGTATGCATTCATTCATTCATTCCTTGGTGTGTGCATTCATTCATTCCTTGGTGTGTGCATTCATTCCTTAGTGTGTGCATTCATTCATTCATTCCTTGGTGTGTGCATTCATTCATTCATTCCTTAGTGTGTGCATTCATTCATTCATTCCTTGGTGTGTGCATTCATTCCTTTGTGTGCATGCATTCATTCATGTGTGCATTCATTCATTCTTTGATGCGTGCATTCATTCATTGCTCCCTTCCTTCCTTCTCTCCCTCCCTCCCTCCTTTCTTCCCCCTCCTTCTTTCCTTCCCTCCCTCCCTTCCTTCCTCGCACACTTTTGAACCCTCAGGGCAATACTCATTCCCTGTGCTTATTGGCTCCCACCTAGGTCATACTGGGTAAGAGCAGAGAGGACACCTCCGCAGGGCCATCAGCTGGGACCTAGTCCGAGGCAGTGAGCTGTAAGTGGGGAGGGGCCACCCCTGCAAGAACTCAGCAGGAGCTGGAGGCCTGGTAGGTCATGGCAAGGCTGGGAGTGGGAGGAACACAGCCTGGGTGCCTTCCCTGGCCTCCTCTCACCACCCCTACTCATTCACTCAACACCTACCAGGAGGCTGTTCTGTGCCAGGCCCCGCCTGCCCTCCTCCAGCTCACAGGGCCAGTGTGCCCAGAAAGAATTACAGGACCAGGCTGGATGCAGGGGCTCATGCCTGTAATCCAAGCACTTTGGGAGGCCGAGGTGGGAGGATTACTTGAGGTCAGGAGTTTGAGACCAGCCTGGCCAACATGATGAAACCCCATCTCTACTAAAAATACAAAAAATTAGCTGGAGGTGGTGGTACACGCCTATAGTCCCAGCTACTAGGGAGGCTGAGGCAGAAGAATTGCTAGAACCTGGGAGTTGGAGGCTGCAGTGAGCTGAGATCTCGCCACTGCACTCCAGCCTGTGTGACAGAGTGAGATTCCATCTTATTAAAAAAAAAATAAAGAATTACAGGACCATGAAAGAAGGACAAGCGGAGAAGCTCGCCCAGGCACAGAGCTTCACACTGGGGAAAGGGGTTACCTGTGTTTTATTTAATTGTTTTATTTACTTAGTTTTGGGGGAGGAGGGGCCTGACATACAAGGCTTCTCTGAGTTGATGACTGTTGAGGTGGGTTTTGAAGAGTGAATAGGAGTTCTCTGGGTACAGGAGTGGAAGGATAATATACTGTTGGAAAGAAGCAAAGGGAAGAAGCTTGGCTTAGAGATAGACAACCTTTGTGCTATGAGTAAAGAGAAGTTTTGGACAGAATCAACAGAATAAAAAGGCAAACCACAGAATGGGCGAAAATATTTGTAAATAGTATATCGGTAAGGGATTAATATTCAGGATATGCAGACACCTCCTAATACTCAACCACTAAGACTGGGCGCAGTGGTTCACACCTATAATCCTAGCACTTTGGGAGGTCGAGGTGAGAGGATCACTTGAGGCCAGGAGCTCGAGACCGGCCTGGGCAACACGGTGAGACCTCATCTCCATTAATAATAACAGTAATAATCCAATTAAAAAATAGGCAAATGACTTGAGTAGACCTTTCCCCTAAGAAGATATACAAATGGCCAGAAAGCGGATGAAAAGATGCCCAACATCACTAAATATTAGCAAAATGCAAATCTAAACTCCACCTCACATCCACCAGGATACCTACTATAAAAACACAGGAAGGCCAAGCGCGGTGGCTCACGCCTATAATCCCAGCACTTTGGGAGGCCAAGGCGGGTGGATCATCTGAGGTCAGAAGTTCGAGACCAGCCTGACCAGCATGGCAAAACCCCGTCTCTACTAAAAATAAAAAAAATTAGCCAGGCGTGGTGGCGGGCACTTGTAATCCCAGCTACTCGGGAGGCTGAGGCACGAGAATCCCTTGAACCCAGGAGGTGGAGGTTGCAGTGAGCTGAGATCAGGCCATTGCACTCCAGCTTGGGCAACAAAAGCGAAACTCTGTTTCAAAAAGCAAAAAAACACAGGACAAAAACAAGTGCTGGTGAGAATGTGGGGAAATTGGAATGCTGTGTGCTGTTGGCAGGGATGCAAAATGGTACAGGCACTGTGGAAAACAGCATGGTGGTTCCTCAAAAAATTAAAAATAGGACTACCAACCAGGTCCAGTGACTCACGCCTGTAATCTCAGCACTTTGGGAGGCTGAGGCAGGAGGATTGCTTGAGCTCAGGAGTTCGAGACCAGCCTGGGCAACATGGCGAGGTCCCATCTCTACAGAAAATACAAAAATTAGTGCACACCTGTAGTCCCAGCTACTTAAGAAGCTGAGGTGGGAGGATGGCTTGAGCCTGGGGAGGTCGGAGCTGCAGTGAGCTGTGACTGTACAGCTGCACTCCATGTTTATACTCTTGCAAATAATGTTGCTATTAACATGAGTATGCAAATCACTTGGCAACACTGTTTTCAATTATTTGGGGGTATATATCCAGAGGTGGAACTGCTGGATTGTATAGTAGTTCTGTTTTTATATTTTACTTTATTGAGAAAGAGTCTCACTCTGTTGCCCAGGCTGGATTGCACTGGTGTGATCATAACTCACTGCAGCCTCAAATTCCTGGGTTCAAGACATCTTCCCACCTCAGCCTTCTGAGCAGCTGGGACTACAGGTGTGCACCGCCATGACGGGCTAATTTTAAATTTTTTTGTAGAGATGGGGTCTTGCTGTGTTGTCCAGGCTGGTCTTGAACGCCTGGCTTGGAACAATCCTCCCACCTCAACCTCCCAGCATGCTGGGATTATAGGCATAAGCCACCATGCCCGGTCTTAATACAATTTTTCAAAATCGGGGGCGGGGGAAAGAGAGGAAGTATTTGGTTGCTCTCATTGTCCAGTGTGGAGTGTCATTCCTAAGACTAGACAGGACACTCAGTGACCTTTGCTAGAATGGGGTGGAGAGAGGAAGGCGGTACCTAACTAGCACATCTCTGCCCCAGGGGTGAGTGTGAGCACTAGCAACTCCACACACACAGGAATGCACACCCACACACATACACGCACACACACACCCACACGCACACACTCCCACACATACATGCACACACACACACGCACGCACACCCACAGCACATGCACACCCACACATACATGCACACACCCACACGCACATACACATACATACACACGCACACCCACATGCATGCACACTCACATGTGCACACCCACACACACGCACACCCACATGCACACACACACACGCAAAACACTCACATGCATACACACATAGGCAGACACCCACACACACCCACACACACACAGCCACTCACATGCATACACATATATGCACACGCATTGACACTCACATGTACACATGCACGCACACACACCCACATATGCATACCCACACTCACATGGATACACACTCATGTGCACACAATACACACATGCACTCACACACACACATGCATGCAAACTCACATGCATGTCCACACACACACACTTGCATGCACACTCACATACTCATTCACACACGCTAGTCCAAGTCCTCCTGGGGTCAGTTCTAGCATAGTCTGAATGCAATGAAAACCTTCACGGAGAAGGTGGCTGGCCCCAGCCCCACTCGTGCTGGGACACAGAGATGGGCAGGGCATGACCTCACCCTCAAGAGGCTCACTGTCCCATCAGGAGTCACACCACAGAGGAAGCTGAGCCCGTCTTCCCTCCCAAGCCCCACACTCCAGCCTGCAGGCCCCTGGGTGGGCCTTGTACTCTCACTCAGGCCTTTGCACCTGCTGCGCCCTTTTTAAGAGCTGCCCTTCCCCGCTGCTGGCTCCCTCTTAGCTGTAGTGGGCTCGTCAACACCTCCCGCTGTACCCCTTGGTTGGGCTCCCTCAGCTCCTTCTTCTCTCCCCCTCCAGGATGTGGAGGCGTCAGAGCCCCCATGCACCAGCTCCTGGAGAATAGGACTGACTGCTTTCATCTGTGTGTGCCCAGGGCCTGTTACACTTAACAAGGCCTGGAAAGGCCTCCGAAGAGAGGAGCCATTGATGCAGGTTTGGAAGAATCAGGAGACATGGAGAAGGTGGGTGGCGAGGGATGGGGCAGTCCAGATAGAGGGGACAGCTCGGGCAAAGGCACTAAGGCACGAGTGAGCCCAGTGGGGTGCAGCGTCCGCGGTGGGGCTGGCAGGCAGTGGAGCAGAACGCCAAAGTGCTGTTGGCACAGATTGCAGTCGGATTCTGGGGCTGTCTGGGGGGAAATGCTCTGAGACTGTCCTAGCCTCAGCCAGGAGCCTGGGCCTGGGCTCTGGAGGGCCCTTCCCACTCTTCCCGAAGAGGACACGCCCACCTGGAGCCTACACCCACTCTCCCACCCCATGCACCTGGGTACTCAGACCCCTGGAATCCAGCTGGCAGATGCACCCTCCTTCTGGGGCCCCAGGGCCCTCTTCTCTGGTCCCTCCTCCTGCAGTGGTTTTACATCTGACAATACATTCTTAGGCCAGGTGCGGTGGCTCATGCCTGTAAACCAGCACTTTGGGAGGCTGAGGCAGGAGGACTGCTTGAGGTCAAGAGTTCGAGACCAAACTGGGCAACATGGCGAGACTCCCATTTCCTTTTTTTTTTTTTTTTTTGAGACGGAGTCTCGCTCTGTCGCCCAGGCTGGGGTGCAGTGGCCAGATTTCAGCTCACTGCAAGCTCTGCCTCCTGGGTTCCCGCCATTCTCCTGCCTCAGCCTCCGGAGTAGCTGGGACTACAGGCCCCCGCCACCTCGCCTGGCTAGATTTTTGTATTTTTTAGTAGAGACGGGGTTTCACCGTGTTAGCCATGATGGTCTCGATCTCCTGACCTCGTGATCCGCCCGTCTCGGCCTCCCAAAGTGCTGGGATTACAGGCTTGAGCCACCACGCCCGGCGAGACTCCCATTTCTATATTAAAAATTTTTTTTAATTAGCTAGGCATGGTGGTGCATACCTGTAGTCCCAGCTACTGGGGAGGCTGAGGCAAGAGGACCACTTGAGCTCAGGAAGTGGAGGCTACAGTGAGACGTGATCACACCATTGAGCTCCAGCCTGAGTGACAGAGCGAGACCCTGTCTCTAAAAAATAAATAAGTTCTTTTTGTTTGTTTGTTTTAATAGAAATGGGGGTTTCCCTATTTTGCCCAGGCTGGTCTCAAACTCCCGGGCTCAAGGGATCTTCCCACCTTGGCTTCCCAAAGTGAAAAAAAAAAAATAAATCAGTTCTTTAATACTTCTCCCAACAAGTGGTGTCATCTAATTCTCTTCTCTCGAACATGATTTGAATAAGGACCCACTTTGAACGAACAGAATGTGTGGGCAGCTCCAACACGTGACCTCTGCAGTCAGGTCCCCAAAGGTGCTAGACTTCCCCCAGCCACTCATTCACTCTCAGACCCTTGCCCCTGGACTCTGAGCCAACACGTGGGAAGCCTGGGTATCGTGATGCCACCGTGCTGGAGGGGCCAAGGGGCATCAGAGAAGCCTGAGGGGCCCTGGCTGTTCCTCAGCTCAGGCCCCGGGCCAGCAAGTGAAACATCTTCAAAATGACCTCAAGCCCTGCTAACTTTTTATTTAGAGACGGGATCTCGCTCTGTTGCCCAGGCTGGAGTGCAGTGGTGTGATCATAGCTCACTGCAGCCTCCAAATCCTGCCGGCAACCTTTTGACTGTAATTGTAGGAGAGATTGAGTAAGACCCATCTGGCTGAGCTCAGACAACTCTCAAACTGTGAAGAGTAAAAGAAGAAATGACTGTTGACACTGCTAATGTTGGGCTATTGGTTTATGCAGTCCAAGATAAATAACAGATACACCCTGAGGGCACACCAGGCTGACGCTGCTGTACCCCCCAAAGTGGGGCAGCTATTTGGGAAAGTGGACACGGCTTGAGCTCAGGAGTTCAAGACCAGCCTGGGTAATATGGCAAGACCCCATCTCTATAAAAAATAAAAAAAAATTAGCTGGGTGTGGTGGCGCATGCCTGTAGTCCCAGCTGCTCGGGAGGCTGAGATGGGAGGATCCCCTGAGCCCACGAGGTCAAGGCTGCAGTGAGCCAAGATCACGCCACTGCACTCCAGCCTAGATCTATGGCTTAGGGAGTCCACATAAATGAGAATAAGGTCCCCTCAGAGGGGACAGAGCCGAGGTGGGTCAGCTGGGATCTTCCATTTGTCTCCTTTACCTGGCCAGCATCTATCACAGGAGAACCTGTCTACTAGAATGGCTGTTGGAGTTTGCCCTTAGAGACCCGAGATAGGGTCAAAAAATGACCCCCCAAAAGACAGCCGCGTCCTAATCCCGGAGCCTGTAAGTGTTACCTTATATGGCAAAATCACTTTGCAGATGTGATTAAGGATCTTGAGATAAGGGATTATTCTGGCTTAGCCGGGTAGGCTCTAAATACCATCACGTGCATCCTTATAAGAAGAGGTCATGGCCGGGCGTGGTGGCTCATACCTGTAAGCCCAGCACTTTGGGAGGCCCAGGTGGGAGGATCGCTTGAGCCCAGGAGTTTGAGACCAGCCTGGGAAACATAATGAGACCCCATCTCTACAAAAAATTAAAAAAAAAATTAGCTGGGTGTGGTGGAGCATGCCTGTAGTCCCAATTACTCGGGAGGCTGAGATGGGAGGATCACCTGAGCCCAGGAGGTCAAGGATGCTGTGAGCTGAGATCACATCACTGCCCTCCAGCCTGAGCAACACAGTGAGATCCCTATCTCAAAAAAAAAAGGAGAAGAAGAGGTCATGCTGGGCACAGTGACTGATTGCTGTAATCCCAGTGCTTTGGGAGGCCAAGGCAGGAGGATCACTTCGAGTCAGGAGGATCACTTGAGGCTGAGTTTGAGACTAGCCTGGGCAACACAGCAAGACCCCAGCTCTATAAAAATTTTTTGAAAATAGGGTAGAGGAAGACTGGACATCCATATAGAAGAGAAGTGCAAGTGAAGACAAAGTAGAGAGAGATTGGAAGATGCTGGCCTTGAAGACTGGAGTGATGCGGCCACAAGCCCAGGAGTGCTGGCAGCCCCCAGGAGCGAGAAGAGGCCAGGAACAGATTCCCCCCAAGAGCCTCTGGAGGGAGCATGGCATTGTCGGCACCTTGATTTTGGCCCAGTGGTAACGATTTTGGACCTTTGGCCTCCAGAACTGTAAGAATAGAAATTTTTGTTGTTCTCATAAAAACATGGGCAAAGGACATGAACAGACACTTTTCAAAAGGAGATGTACATGCAGCCAACAATCTCATGAAAAAAGACTCAACATCACTGATCATGAGTGAAATGCAAATCACAACCACAATGAGATACCATCTCACACCAGTCAGAATGGCTATTATTAAAGTCAAAAAATAACAGATGCTGGGCCAGGCGTGGTGGCTCACACCTATAATCCCAGCACTTTGGGAGGCCAAGGCGGGCAGATCACAAGGTCAGGAGATCAAGACCATCCTGGCTAACACAGTGAAACTCAGTCTCTACTGAAAATAAAAAAATTTATCGTGGTGGCAGGCACCTGTAGTCCCAGCTACTCGGGAGGCTGAGGCAGGAGAATGGCGTGAACCTGGGAGGCGGAGCTTGCAGTGAGCCAAGATCGCACTACTGCACTCCAGCCTGGGCGACAGAGTGAGACTCTGTCCCAAAAAAATAAAATAAAATAAAACAAAAATAAAAAAAATTAGCCGGGCATGGTGGTGCATGCCTGCAATCCCAGCTACTTGGGAGGCTGAGACAGGAGAATCACTTGAACCCAGGAAGTGGAGGTTGCAGTGAGCTGAGATCACACCACTGCACTACAGTCTGGATGACAGAGTGAGACTCCATCTCAAAACAAAAACAAACAACAACAACAAAAACAGATGCCGGTGAGGTTGTGGAGAAAAAAGAACACTTATACACTGTTGGGATTGTAAATTAGTTCAGCCACTGTGGGAGACAGTATGGTGATTCCTCAAAAACCTAAAGACAGAAATACTGTTCGACCTGGCATCCTTACTGGGTATATACCCAAAGGAACAGAAATTATTCTACAATAAAGACACACGCACACGTATGTTTACTGCAGCACTATTCACAATAGCAAAATATGGAATCAGTCTAAATGTCCATCGATGATACACTGGATAAAGAAAATGTGATATATATACACCATGGAATACTATGCAGCCACAAAAAAGAACGAGATCATGTTCTTCGCTGGGACACGGATGGAGCTGGAGGCCATTATACTTAGCAAACTAACACAAGAACAGAAAACCAAACACTACTGCATGTTGTCACTTATAAGTGGGAGCTGAACAATGAGAAGACATGGACACAGAGAGAGGGCAACACACACCCGGGCCTTTCAGAAGGTGGAGGGTGGGAGGAGGGAGAGGATCAGAAGAAATAACTATTGGGTACTGGGCTTAATACCTGGGTGAAAAAAGAATCTGTCCAACAAACCCTCATGACACAAGTTTATCTATGTCACAAACCTGCCCTTGTACCCAAGAACCTAAAAGTAAAAAAAAAAAAAAAGAAAGAAAGAATTTTTTTTTCCTCCCTCATCGTGTTGCCCAGGCTGGACTGCAGTGGTGGGATCTCAGCTCACTGCAACCTCCACCTCCAGGGTTCAAACGATTCTCCTGCCTCAGCCTCCTGAGTAGCTGGGATTACAGGTGCCCACCACCACGCCCATCTAATTTTTGTATTTTTAGTAGAGATAGGGTTTCACTATGTTGGCCAGAATGGTCTTGAACTCCTGACCTCGTGATCTGCCCACCTTAGCCTTTCAAAGTGCTGGGATTATAGGCATGAGCCATCGCGCCTGGCCTGAAATTTGTTTTTTTAAGGCACCAAGTCTGTGGCTTGTGTTACAGCAGCTTCAGGAAATTAACACCGGCTCCTTCACCGGCTATACCCCACCTCACAAAGACAGTCCACACCCTCAGCACCTTGGACACTCAGTCCTCAGCTCAGACCTCTGCAAAGCTCAGGCCTGGGTTTGCTGGAGAGCCCTCCAATCTCTTCCCCCTTGGAAGCGCCACTAGAAAGAGCCGGATTTTTCTGGACACCAGGGAAGCGCCTCTGTGATTCAAGTCTCACTGCCCTGTGGACCAGCTGGGCGTTGGAGCTGATGGAGAAAAAAAAAAATACACCCAACCACGTAAAAGGCAAAGGCAGGCACACACCCCACCCAAACACGGCCCCCGCACCATCCGCTGCCATATGCTTGTTTCTTGAAAAAGAAGCTTAAGAGAACAAACAAAAAAGAAATTTCTCCCCTTCTGGAAAGGGGGGGTATCCTTTCTCCCCAGCAGCCTCAGCCTCCCACTGAATACTCCCTCTCCAGTCCCAAAGGCTCCCCAGGGGGATAGAGTGGCCTGGGGGTCCTGGATTTCTGCCCCTCCTCACTGTCACTGTAGCTGGGGAGAACATTGCCAGTCACAGCCCTGGCCTTCCATTCATATCTGCTCAGGCCAGGCTCTGGGCTGGGCAGCGGGAGAGGGTCTTACACCCAGCCGCAGTGCAGTAGAAGGCAGTCTGGGGTCATGGTTAAGACACCTGGGGTCTCACTGGGCGCGGTGGCTCATGCCTGTAAGCCCAGTGCTTTGGGAGGCTGAGGCAGGAGGATCAAGCCCAGGAGTTCAAGATCAGCCTGGGCAACACAGTGAGACCCCATCTCTACGAAAAAACAAAAAAGTGAGCTAGGTGTGGTGGTGCATGCCTGTTGTCTCAGCTGCTCGGGATGCTGAGGCAGGAGGATAGCTTGAGCCCAGGAGGTCAAGGCTGCAATGAGCTGTGATTGCAGTCCAACCTAGGGGACATAGTTAGACCCTGTCAAAAAAAAAATCCAAGTTCCAGTCCTGGATCTGACCCCAAAGGCTGCCCTCCAAGTCCTCTGCCCCACTCCCTGCTAACAGAATCCCCTCGTTGTGTCCTGGTATCTAAAGACGGGACAATCTTTGCTGGGTTGCCCCAGCAACCGGTGCTTGGGGCAGCTGGGCCCTCCCAGTCCCTGGAGATAATGTGGTGAGTCTCCAAGGTTGAGAGCAAGGCACTGGGACAGGTGTAAGGAGAGGCCAGAACCCAATTCTGGCCACTGAGACATGAGGGACTTCTAGCAGAGCTGTCCTTGCCCTTAGAAAGGGACTGAAACCAGGCAGGGCATGGTTGCTCACACCTGTAATCCCAGCACTTTGGGAGGCCAAGGTGGGCAGATCACCTGAGGTCAGGAGTTTGAGACCAGCCTGGCCAACACGGCGAAACCCCGTCTCTACTAAAAATACAAAAATTAGCCAGGTGTGGTGGCACATGCCTGTGATCCCAGCTAGTTGGGAGGCTGAGGCAGGAGAATCGCTTGAACCCAGGAGGTGGGGGTTGCAGGGAGCCGAGATCATACCACTGCACTCCAGCCTGGGCAATAGAGCAAGACTCTATTACAAAAAAAAAACAAAAAGGGGGGGGACTGAAACCAGAGATGTCCTCCTTCTCCTGCATGTGATACCCCTGACCATGACAGCCAACTAGAGACACGAAAATAATCAGCCTGGAAGGTGAGGGTATCTGAGGACTGCAGCGTGAACTCATGGAACAACTTGGTTCTGTATGACCCCCAGATCTGCCATCCCTAAGCTTTGGGTGAGACAGTAAAAGTCCTTTTTTTTTTTTTTTTTTTTTCCTGAGATAGAGTCTCGCTCTGTTGCCCAGGCTAGAGTGCAATGGCGTGGTCTTGGCTCACTGACACCTCCACCTCCTGGGTTCAAGTGATTCTCCTCCCTCAGCCTCCTGAGTAGCTGGGATTACAGGCACCCACCACCACCCACACGGGGTTGGCCGGGCTGGTCTCGAACGCCTGACCTCAGGTGATCCGCCTCCTCAGTCTCCCAAAGTGCTGGGATTACAGGCGTGAGCCACCGTGCCCAGGCAAAAGTCCGTATTTCTTAAGGCACTCTTAGTAAAGTTTCTTTTCTTCTTCTTCTTTCTCCCCACCCCCACCAAGGACTACAGCTTCTTTTCTTCTCTCTCTTTCTTTTTTTTTCTGTCACCCAGGCTGGAGTGCAGTGATGCAATCATAGCTAACTGCAGCCTCAATCTCGATCGCTCCTGGACTCAAGCAATCCTCCAGCCTCAGCCTCCCAAGTAGCTGAGACTACAGGCGCCTGCCACCACACCTGGCTCACTTTAAAAATCTTGTTAGAGACAGGGTCTCGCTATGTTGCCCAGGCTGGTTTTGAACTCCTGGTCTCAAGCAATCCTTTTGCCTTGGCCTCCCAAAGTACTGGGATTATAGGTGTGAGCCACCGTGCTGGCCGGCCAGAGGTTTCTTTCATTTGCAGCTAAAAGCATCCTACTTAAGTCAGTCTTTACCAGTTGTAAAGTCACCCATTTGTTTTTGACTCCAGGTCTATTTTATAATTCCCTTTGCAACTGCAGCTAAAGAGCCTACATCCAATTTTGATACCCAGAGCAAGACTCTAGGATTCTGAGCGTGCTACAGTTCCTTATTCTGAGACAGGGTCTTGCTCTGTCTCTAGGCTGGAGTGCAGTGGTGTGATCATAGCTCTCTGTGGCCTCCAACTCCTGGGCTCAAGTCATCCTCCTGCCTCAGCCTCCTGAGCAGCTGGGACCAGAGCATGCGTCGCCACACCCAGCTAAGTTTTTATTTTTACTTTTTAGAGATCGGGTCTCACATGTTGCCCAGGCTGCTCTCGAACTCCTGGCCTCAAGTGATCTTCTCACCTTGGGCTCCCAAAGTGCTAGATTACGGGTGTGAGCCATTGCACCTGGCTAAATTTTATTTGTTATGCTGAGGGCTCCATCTCTAGTCCCACCGCTCTCTTACTGTGATGTTTGAGGAGGCACAATATTCTGAAAAAAATGGAAGTGATGGAAACAAAATGGAAAACTCGAAAAGATTAAAATATAAATAATTCTTTAAAAAATGTCCTCGATATTTCTGAAGCATCTTTGTTAGTTTAAAATATAAAAATGCATTATGTATAAGTTGTTTTGTTCAACACTGCCACAGATTTGCTATATCAAATTCAAAACTACAGTTTATTCAGAAGTCACCAATTTTAGATTTAATCACATTTTAAATGTTTAACATCTTTGCTACCAATGGAATTACAGTTTTTTGGGCTTTAAATAAGCTAGGCTTTCTTGTATATTTTTAAAAATTGTTTAAGTAATGTGGATAATTTATCTTTCTCTGGCCTTAAAAAAAAATTCCTAGAGATTGCAAAAACAGTCTACGGCCTCACCACCCTGAAAGCGCCTGATCTCATCTGATCTCAGAAGCTAAGCAGAGTCAGGTCTGGTTAGTTCTTAGATAGGAGACCGCAAAAAAAAAAAAAAGAGACTGCATACACTTTGGGTGACTTAGTATTTCTTACAATATCAAGCAGAACTGGAAAGCTTTCATATTCAGAAAGGGAATAGAGACAAAGAGAAAAGTTATCTCAGCCAGGTGCAGTGGCTCACGCCTGTAATCCCAGCACTTTGGGAGGCCAAGGCGGGCAGATAACCTGAGGTCCGGAGTTCAAGACCAGCCTGGTCAACATGGCGAAACCTCATCTCTACTAAAAATACAAAAATTAGCCCTACATGGCATTGGGTGCCTGTAATCCTAGCTACTCGGGAGGCTGAGGCAGGGAGAGTTGCGTAAACCCGGGAGGCGGAGGTTGCAGGGAGCTGAGATCGTGCCACTGCATTCCCGCCTGGGTGACAAAGCCAGGCTCTATCTCAAAAAAAAAGAAAAGAAAAGTTATCTTGTAATTCTCTCATTTACATCACTGAGTCCAACTTTTGATAACTTTTGTCTAATGCGTCTCATTTCTTTGTTTTTAGAGACATGTTGTCTCTATGTTGTCCAGGCTGGTTTCGAACTCCTGGGCTCAAGGGATCTTCCCCACGCCACCCTCAGTCTCCTGAGTAGCTGGGATTACAGGTGCACACAACCACGCTTGGCTGATTTTTTTCTTTTTTTTTTGTAGAGACATGGTCTCCCTATGTTGCTTAGGCTGGTCCTGAACTCCTAGGCTCAAGCAGTCCTCTTGCCTCACCTTCCTGAGTAGCTGGGACTATAGGTGTGAGCCACCATGCCCAGCTGAGCGTGCTGGGATTGTGAGGCAGACAGATGCTGTGTGGCTGGTACCTCAATCCCCAAATAACCAACTTCTCCCTGCTCTCCTCTTCTGTAGAGGCCACAACACAAAATCCTCCCGTTCCTATACTCTCCCACAGCCAGAGAGGACCACAAGACACAGTCTGACCAGCGAGGCATTCCCAAACAAAAGAGCAGAGTTTCCCCGGAAGCAGGTAATGGGGGCCCAATCCCTTACACCCTGCGCCCTGCCTGGTGGTTCACATCCCCTGTAGGCCAGGATGCCCAAAGCCCTCAGCCAGAGGAGAGAGATAAATGGTGTGGGCCCCTCTGATGTGCCCGAGCAGCTGCCTGCGGCTAGACCACCCACCCATGCCTCCTGTTACACGAGATACCCCTCCCTCCTCAGCCTCTGTTTCTCAGGTTACTTGCAACAAACACATTCCTAACAGAAATAGAATCCACGGCGGCACGGGCGGATCACTTGAGGTCAGGAGTTCGAGACCAGCCTGGCCAACATGGTGAAACCACATCTCTACTAAAAATACAAAAATTAGCTGGGCGTGGTGTTGGGCACCTATAATCCCAGCTACTCAGGAGGCTGAGGCAGGAGAACTGCTTGACCCTGGGAGGTGGAAGTTGCAGTGAGCCAAGATCATGCCACTGCACTCTAGCCTGGGCGACAGGGCAAGATTCCATCTCAAAAAAAAAAAAGAAAGAAACTGATTCCATGGGATGTGTTTTCTTTTCTTTCTTCTTCTTCTTCTTCTTTTTTTAAAGACAGGGTCTCACTCTGTCACCCAGGCTGGACTACATGAGTGCGCCACCACGCCCAGCTAATTTTTTAAAAAATTTTTAGTAGAGACAGAGTCTTGCTATGTCGCCCAGGCTGGTCTCAAACTCCTGCCCTCAAGTGATCCACCAGCCTCGGCCTCTCAAAGTGTCGGGATTATAGGTGTGAGCCACTGCTCCCAGTTGCATCTATTTTTAAAGGCCCCAGTCTCCAAGACTCCTCTGATGAATTCCACTGTCCATCAATCCTGGCCATCGTGGAAAGTATGTCCAAGCTTCCAGCCCAGGTTTCTCCTGCAGCAGCCCCACCGCTGCCTCCCTGGGGGCATCTGTAGCTAGAGGATGCCTTGATGCACATCCCTCTGCCATGGTCCCACTCACAAGCGTCTTTCCTGCACCCTAAGCCACCCAGCTCTGGGCCCTTGGTCAGAGATGTCCGGAGGCGGCATGCCTCCCACCCATGCATCTGAGGCCAGAAGTCTCCGTGGGATTCTGGAAGGACAGACTCAAGCACTGGATAAGGGGTTGAAAGAGGTGATTTATCAGATCCACTCCAGATTTGAGATCCCTCATTGCAGCAATGTTGTTAATAAAACGGTAACAGTCTCAAAGACACATCTGTACAGCATGTTCACAGGATTAGTATTCACAACAGCCAAAGGCAGAAACCGCCCAAGCGTCCGATGATGAATAGATAAACAAAACACAATCTATCCATATAATGGAATATTACTGAGCCTTAAAAAGGAAAGACAGGCTGGGCGCGGTGGCTCACGACTGTAATCCTAACATTTGGGAGGCTGAGGCGGGCGGATCACCTGAGGTCAGGAGTTTGAGACTAGCCTGGCCAGCATGGTGAAATCTCGTCTCTACTAAAAATACAAAAATTAGCCGGGCGTGGCGGCAGGTGCCTGTAATCACAGCTACTCGGGAGGCTGAGGCAGGAGAACTGCTTGAACCCGGGGGGTGCAGGTTATAGTGAGCCAAGATCGCACCACTTCGCTCCAGCCTGGGTGGGTGAAAGAGTGAGATTCCATCTCAAAAAAAAAAAAAAAAAAAATTAAATTGAAGGATGGCCGGGGTGATGGCTCACGCCTGTAATCTCAGTACTTTGGGAGGCTGAGAGGCAGGAGGATCACCTGAGCCTGGGAGGTGGAGGTTGCAGTGAGCTGAGGTCCACTACTGCACTCCAGCCTGGGTGACAGAGTGAGACCCTGTCTCAATTTAAAAATAAAAAAAAAGACTATCATGTTAGGCCTGGTGAGGCATATACCATCTCTCCAAATCCTTGACTCCACGGCTTTGGTTCCTGAAGACCCAAGCCCAGGTTCATTGCCATTATGCTGGTAGAGAGTTTAAGGACACAGGCTTTCAGCCGACACAAGGGAACATTCCTAATTGGAAGAACTGTTCCAGAATGAAAGAACAAGCTGTTATGTGGGCACTGGGTCTCCATCCCTGGGGGCTGTTCAGTAGAAGCTGCCCACTTATCAAGGCCTCTCGGAGGGTCTTTGCCCCCAGGAGACCCTGGCTCTATCTACACGGCTCCTTCCTGACGCCAGAAAACCTGGCCTGCGGGTAATTCAGGCAGAGCAAAAGTGAGACGGTGCATTTTTGCTCCACTTAGAAATGAGCCAAGTTGGTAAATAAGATTTTTTTTTTTTTTTAAGAGACAGAGTCTTGCTCTGCCACCCAGGCTGGAATGCAATGGCGTGATTATGGCTCACTGCACCCTCAGACTCCTGGACTCAAGCCATCCGCCGGCTTCAGCCTCCCGAGTAGCTCCCTGCTAATTTTTTAAAAAATGTTTTGTAGAGATGGAGTCTCGCTCTGTCACCCAGGCTGGAATGCAGTGGCGCGATCACGGCTCACTGTAGCCTCAAATTCCTGGACTCCAGCCATCCGCCTGCCTCAGCCTCCCAAGTAGCCGGGGCTACAGGTGCATGCCGCCACGCCTGGCTTTTAAAACTTTTTTTGTAGAGACAGTCTTGCTCTGTCACCCAGCCTGGAGTGCAGTGATGTAATCAGCTCATTGTAGCCTCAAATTCCTGGGCTCAAGCGATCCTCTCCCTCAGCCTCGCAAGTAGCTGGGACTTCAGACACATGCCACCAGGCCCAGCTAATTAAAATTTTTTTTTTTTTTTTGTAGAGATGGGGCATTGCTATGTTGCCCAGGCTGGGCTCAAATTCTTGGGCTCAAGCAATCCTGCCTCAGTCTCCCAAAGTGCTGGGATTACAGGAATGAGCCACTGTGACCAGCCTAAATAAGATCTTAAGAGCAAACTTCAAACACTTTGGAAAACAGCCTCTTAGCACTGCGAAGTATATGCTCAACATCACAGCACTGAGCTAGATGGGCCCCTCATCTAACCACCTGCATGTTCGTCTAGGGAAACCAAGGCCCAGAGGGGTCAGACTGAACCCCAGATCTCTGCACACCCAACTCAAGTTCACACCATAACACAACATGCTCTCCTGTGGGCTTAACAGCTATGCTGATTACAAATTTTTTCCTATATACCACACAACATCCTTTAGGGAAATAAACTCTATTTCCTTGACTATGGGCAGTAATTCAGAAGTGTCCAAATTTCAGCACAAGACCTGATCTGTTTCCACAGCACATGTTTCCACTGACTCCTCCCGGGTGCCCCGTCTATTGGAAAAGGCATCAGACGTACAAGCAAACCACAAAGACACGCAACACCATGGCAGAATCTCGCGAGGATGATGAAAGAATCTGAGGTAACACTGTAGAATTCCATTTACATAAGGTTCAAAAGGAGGCCAAATTCTGAAGCCAGGAGATGGAATGGCGGTTATCGTGGTGGGGTCAGGGAGAGTGGTACTAACTGGAAGGGGGTGAGAGGGGCTTGTCAATGCTGTTTCTTGACCTGGGTGCTGGTTACCTGGGTAGCTTAGTGTGTGAACAGTTCCCTTACAACAAATAACTTTGTTCTCAACGAAAAGTGTGCATAAGGCCAGAAACAGTGGCTCACATCCATAATCCCAGCACTTTGGGAGACTGAGGGAGGAGGATCACTTGAGCCCAGGAGTTTGAGACCAGTCCGGGCAACACAGAGAGACCCTGACTCTACAAAAAATTTAAAATTTAGCCATGTGTGGTGGCACATGCCTGTCGTCCCAGCTACTTGGGAGGCTAAGACAGGACGATCGCTTGATCTCAGGAGGCTGAGGCTGCAGCAGGCCGAGATTGCATCACTGCACTCCAGCCTGGGATATAGAAGGAGACTCGTGTCAAAAATAAAAATAAAAATAAAAAAGTATTAGAAGACATCAGGTATTGGGACACCCAGTGAGATGACAGAAAAACAAACAAACAAACAGCAAAATTGTCCCTTTTTAATCCTGCCCTGCAGTACGGATGGTACAGTTCCGCCTAGAGGCAGGGCTCCACCTCCAGCCTCCTCTGGCCCCCTCACCCCCTCCTGTCACCAGGGCAGAGGCTGCAAGAGCCAGCTGGGAATGTCACTGGAAACAAGACCCCACACCTGTGGCCAAGCTCTTCCCAGCCCAGCAGCCCAGCAGCCATGAGTTTCACACTAAATACCAGCCCACCCCACAGAAGCACCCCTGGGTGCACAGTCCTCCCAGCACAAGTGATTTGGTGACGCTGTGACGTGTTTCAGGAAGTTTAATTTTAACTCTGTTCCCACCCTTCGCTGCAGGACTTATAATTCTATAAATTAATCCTAAGTTAATTATCCCAAATGCAAAGATTTACATGCAAAGATATTTCCCCAAAGCTTTCACTTGGTACATCCACGGATACACACACCCACATATAAACCAGGAGAAGGTCCCGGCAACCTGATGCCCAGCAGAGGCTGATTCCAACCCTGGACAGGATGACCTCAGGGGCACACACAGGGCAGCCCGGGATGCCAGCTCCAGACCATCCATCTCAGGGCGGGATCTATGCCTGACTTTGCTTCCCTCTACTTTTCTGTATTTTTTAAGTCACTTAAGGTAAGTATTACTTTTACAATTTGGAAAGAAACAACAGAAACCTTATCCTTTAAAAACAAAACCAGGCTGGGTGTGGTGGCTCACTCCTGTAATCCCAACACTCTGGGAGCCAGGGAGGCGGGAGGATCGCCTGAGGCCAGGAGTTTGAGACCAGCCTGGGTAAGACTCCATCTCTACCAAAAAATTTAAAATATGAGCTGGGCATGGTGGCACGCGCCTGTCGTCACAGCTACTGGGAAGGCTGAGGTGGGAGGATGGCTTGAGCCCAGGAGTTCAAGAATGCAGCGAGCTGGGATTGCGCCACTGCACTCCAGCCTGGGCAATAGAGCAAGACCTCATTTCTAAAAAAATTTTTCTTTTAAATAAAAAAATCGAGAAAAACAAAAAGCAAAACCAAACATCCAACACAGCTGCTCCACCCCAGGACAGGAAAGTCGGCCCCAGGCCCGGGCAAAAGGGCAGTTCCAGGAAGCACAGGGCTTCATGCTGCCTTCCAAGAGGAAGCGAGGGAGCTGCCTGTCTCTTCCCTGGAGGGGCTGGGGGAAGCCGATCTGAGGCCTGGCCCTGCGAAGCCCCAACTGCCCTTCATCTAGGCTTCTGGAAGGTAGGATATCCTTCCTCCAAGTGGAGGACAGGATTTAGGAAAACGGGCTGTCTCCTCTCAGCTTGGGCTGTGCATCAGGTACTAGGAGCACTCAGAGAGCCCCCAAACTCAGGTTTCTCCATTTCTCTCCTGTCCCCCGGGGCTGGCACGGAGGGACCACCGCCGCCGGCACTATGCGGGGTCCAGGCCGCCCCATGCCTGCTCTACCAGGAGGGGAGGCCAGGATCTGCCGGGCAGACGGCTCCGCGGTTCAGGTTTCCACCCTTGTTATTTAAAGCCTGGGCCTGGCTCCTGGCAGGCGGGCAGGGGCGGCCGCCTGCCTGCGTGACCAGGATGAGAAATCGCAGTCCTGACGCGGGCCTGCGTGCCTATGGCAACTGGCGTCGTGGCCTTGGAGACTAATCTCCGGGCTGTCAGCCGGCAGGGACTCTCCAGCAGGGCCACCGTTCCCTGCAAAGGCCCTTGGCTGGGGGATCGGACAAGGCTCTCTTCCAGTGGAGGAGGGGGCGCCTGCCCCTGCACTGGGGCCCCTGGCCAGGCTCACAGATCCACATGTTCCCACGGCCACAGCCTCTGTCATACACATATACATGGGGACAATCACACGGGTGGGGACACAGCCACCGGCTCACAGGCACCAATACTCTCTCAGACTGTGTCCCACACAGCACAGGGGCCAACAGCAGGTGCTTCTGCCCTTGAAGGATTCCCAGGCTGGCAGGGAAAATGACCGAAAAACAGACTACTGGGGGGGAAAAAAAAGATTAAAACACAGTGCAAGGATTTGAGCTGAGTGATGGTTACATGAGTACACAAGTGAGGGAAAAATTCATCACGCGGGATGCTTAAGATTCATGTACTTGGGCCAGGTGCAATGGCTCACGCCTGTAATCCCAGCACTTTGGGAGGCTGAGGCAGGCAGATCACTTGAGGTCAGGAGTTTGAGACCAGCCTGGCCAACATGGCAAAACCCCGTCACTACTAAAAATACAAAAATCAGCCGGGCGTGGTGGCGGGCGCCTCTAAGCCACTCAGGAGGCTAAGACAGGAGAATTGTTTGAACCCAAGAGGGGGGCGTTGCAGTGAGCCAAGATCACGCCACTCCAGCCTAGATGACAGAGCAGGACTCTGTCTAAAGAAAAAAAAAAAAAAAAAGATTCATGTACTCATGTACTTCACTGGAAGTAAATTATGCTTCAGTGAAGATAAAAATAAGTGGCATGGAAGAAGCCCAGGACAGCGGGTGAGGCAGTCAGGGTGGGGCTTCCTGGAGGAGGTGATATCTGAGCTGCCGGGAGCCTCCCAGGGGAGTTGCGTTTGCAGGTGAGGAGGGGAGACGGGCACTGTGCCCGGGCCCTGCTCTTCTACAAGGGAGACACCTTCCCTGCTCCGCCGCAGCACCCACCTCCCCTAGAAATAAATGCTGAATAAATAAAGACCTGTTTGAAGGAGTGCCAAATTACTGGCTGCCCAGGAAACTCAACCGCCAGCCTGGACCGCCCACGTGTCCTGGTCGGGCCTCAGCGGGGCCAGAGGCTGTGGGAGTGGGTGGGTGGGTGGGGAACGAACCCAGCTCTGCATGGCTGGTGTGTGCAGGGCAGGGCAGGAAGTGGTGGGCAGAGACCAGCGTGGCCATTGGGGTGAGGCCAAGGATCTCAGAAGGTCAGCTTCGCTGCAGGGCGTGGGGCGGGGGTTAGATGCGGGCAGTGTGGGGGATCCCAGGAAGATGTGGTGGAGGAACTGTCGGGTCATGCTCGGAGCCGGGGAGCCAGGAGTTGCCAAGCCTCTGTGACAGCCCAGGCCAGAGACAGCCAGGCCTGAAGCAGACACAGCAGCAGGGGATGGAGGACAGGCTTTGGGACCAGGAGCCGGTGAGGCGGGGGTCCCAAGGGAGGTACCTAGAATGACCACCAGGTTTCTGATCCCAGGAGTTTGAGGCCAGCCTGGGCAACATAGTGAGACCCCATCTCTACAATTTTTTTTTTTTTTCAGCCTAGTGTGGCAGCATGTGCCTCTAGTCCCAGCTACTCCAGAGGCTGGGGTGGGAGAGTTGCTTAGGCCCAGGAGGCAGAGCTTGCAATGAGCCATGATCACACCACGGCACTCCAGCCTGGACAATAGAGCAAGACCCTATCTCAAAAGAAAAAAAATGGTGGGGCTGGTGGCTCATGCCTGTAATTCCAGCACTTTGGGAGGCTGAGGCAGGTGGATCACTTGAGCCCAGGAGTTTGAGACCAGCCTGGCCAACATGGTGAAATCCCATCTCTACTAAAAACAGAAGTTAGCTGGGTGTGGTGGTGCATGCCTGTAATCCCAGCTACTCAGGAGGACGAGGTGGGAGGATCGCTTGAGCCCCAGAGTTCTAGGCTACAGCGAGCTATGATCGCACCACTGCACTCCAGCCTGGGTAACAGAGCAAGACCCTGTTTCTAAACGCACAAACACACACAACGCTCAAACTTTCCTGGTCCCACTGAGCAAAAGGGTTGATGGTATTTCTACTGCTCTCGCCTCTATGAGAGCCCCACGTGAGAATACGTGAACAGGGCCTGGCGCCGGGCCTGGGGATACCAAGTGCCGGCTCACTTAACAGCAGTGACGATGGGGACGATTGCTCATGCTGACATCACCCGCTGAGCTGCTGTCCACCCCTGACATCAGGTCCCGTGTTGCTTACAGTATATCTCTGTCCCTCCACGCATTGTGGGATGAGGGGGTGCTGGGTGGGAAATGCAGGCCTGGCACCCAGCTGGGGGCATTTGGTGCCCCCAGTTCTGGCCAAGCCCCGGCCGCTTATCTGAGCTCATGTGCATGGTGCAGAAGTATTTATTTGTTCTCAGGCAGGCATCTGAAAAGCGTGGGGGCTGGGTGTCAGGAGATGGTGGGAGGAAACCAGCTCTGGGGCGGTGCCAACCCCTGGGGCCAGGCAGCGCAGGGGGAGCCCTGGGATCCTGCCTCCCAAGAACCCTTCCCTTGCCAGACATAAACATGCCTTCTCAGAACAACACGGATGAGGAACATCAGGCCTTTTCTTGTCGGGAAAAGGCTGGACGGAAAAAAACCCATTACTCGTGGGTGATCTAATCCTAGGGTGCTGGCTCACGGGGCCCCCAGTCCTGCCCACCTGGGCCAGCTCACTCCCTGACCTCTACCCACCCATGGCCCTGCAAACACTGAGCCAACAGGGGTGAGGACAGGTGTTCCAGGGCAGGTTACGCCCTGCAGTGGGCTGGGGAACAGCCCACCTGCTATGTAAAACCTGAGCACTGGCACTGTCCCTCCCTGGGCCTCAGTTTCTCCATTTGTCAATGGAGAACCTGGGCTAGAAGTTGTCCGAAGGCCTTGCCATCCTTAGCCCCAGATGGAAGGATCACCATGCCCCCTCCCTCCCCTGGCATCTGGCCTCCCCACCTGCCCAGACCTACTCCAAAGCATTCATTATAGTCACCCCATTCCAGTCACCCGGCCTGGCCCTGCCCTGCCCCGCCCTGCCCCAAATGCCCTCTGGCCCTCCCCACGCCTTTTTTTTTTTTTTTTTAGAGACTGAGTCTCACTCTGTCGCCCAGGCTGGAGTGCAGTGGTGCAATCTCGGCTCACTGCAACCTCTGTCTCCCAGGTTCAAATGATTCTCCTGCTTCAGCCTCTTGAGTAGTTGGGATTACAGGTGCACACCAGCACGCCTGGCTAATTTTTGTATTTTTAGTAGAGATGGGGTTTCACCATGTTGGCCAGGCTGGTCTCAAACTCCTGGCCTCAAGTGATCCTCCCGCCTCAGCCTCCCAAAGTGCTGGGATTACAGGCATGAGCCACCACGCCCAGCCCCGTTCTTGCTTTAAACACTTGGATGCCACATCTTCCAGAGCCTTTTCATCTTCCAGTCCCCATTCCAGAGGCTTCCCTATTCCCAGTCTTGGGCCTACCCACACCCCCAGCCATTGTTCCCATCTTTTAGATGCTGTGGGACGCTGACTAAGTGTTCATTTTCACCACACCTGTTAGGACCCAGACCCTGAACGGGGGTGAATCAGG
Organism: Colobus angolensis palliatus; assembly: GCF_000951035.1. Classification (NCBI taxonomy): domain Eukaryota; kingdom Metazoa; phylum Chordata; class Mammalia; order Primates; family Cercopithecidae; genus Colobus; species Colobus angolensis. The sequence goes on from NW_012118666.1 coordinate 372,073, forward strand.
CCCACTCCTTGCCCCGGAGCTCCTGGATGAGGAAAGAGAAGCTGAAGCTTATAAACAGTGACCAAAGATCATCAGTTCCTCATCTGGGGAGTGACCAGGCGTGGGCACATCCAGGATGGATGGATGGCTGGCTGGCATCAGCCCAGCAGCACTGCCCCGAAGGCTGGGTGGCCATTCAGCGGGGGAGACTGGGGCCAGGGACAGCCTGGGCAAAGGTGGGAGGCAGGAGAGTACAGTGGGGCACTAGTGAAATCTGGGAGGCTCAGAGGCAGGCAGATCACTTAAAGTCAGGAGTTTGAGATCAGCCTGGCCAACACAGTGAGACCCCGTCTCTGCTGAAAAGACAAAAATTAGCTGGGCGTGGTAGCGTGCACCTGTAATCCCAGCTACTTGGGAGGCTGAGGCAGGAGAATCGCTTGAACCCGGGAGGCAGAGCTTGCAGTGAGCCAAGATCACGCCACTGCACTCCAGCCTGGGCAGCAGAGTGAGGGAGACTCTGTCTCAAAAAAAAAAAGTCGGGGGGAGGTTGAGAAGGCTTCCAAGCGGGCATGGAAGAGGCAGACATCCACCAGGAACTTGGGCTTGCCAGGCCAGGCTGGGCTGAGCAGTGATTTAGTAATAAAAATAACAACTAGCTGTCATCAGCCCCTTCTCTGGGGCCTGGGCGGGATCCATCAAGCACCACCAGCCCACACCTACTCCATCCCATTTTATAGACAGGAGTCCAGAGCATCGGGATTAGGTGACTTGTAAGTATCCACACCATCCAACTGCAAAATAGCCACGCTCCCATCCCTCACCACCACCAGGCATTGGAGAGGAGGCTGTTTCCTCCAGGTGTCTATCCATTATCGGGTATCTGGACCACAGCTGCCACCTCCATGCATCTCGGCAGATGCTCATCAGTGGGCGCCGCTAGCATTCCACAAACACCAAAGCAGCCACTGCGGGCCCACTGTGTACTCCAGGCCAGGAGTGTCACCACACAGGCAGGATCGGGCCGCACAGTCCATCAGACGGGTGGCTCATGTTAACGGCTCGGTCCCTGAGGAATGGCGCTCCTCGTTTTGTAGCTGGGTGTGCGCATGCGCACACATCCGGCCCTTTCTCTGAGCACCTTCTTTACTTCCGCCTCTGCCCTCACCTGTCAGAAAAGCTTGGCCACCTCCATCCAACCTGGGCTTGCCTGAGCCTCTGACCAAGTGATGCAATTTCATGAAGCGGTCCCTCTCCTTCCAAAACTCAGGGACAGAGCAACTTGGAGGAGTCCAGCCCGGGCCACACCCTTCCCTTCCTAGGGTACAGCAACAGACCGCAGGGCAGTCCCACACCAAAATCCTGTAGTCTCAGGAACGCACACGGGGCCAGGCCCCAGAACATCTGGGTCTAGTGGTGGCTTGGCCTCGAGTAGCTGTGTGATGCTGGAGAACTTGCTTCCCCTCTCTGAGCCCCAGTCCCCTCCAACATAATAACAGTAATAAGACATAATAACAGTAAGATAATAATCACAATAAAGACATAATAACACCCTGTCCCTTCCTCACAAAGTAGAGGTGGGAGGTGAGAGTCAGGCCCAATGGACAGGGGTTGACGATCATTTTTCTTTTCTTTCTTTCTTTTTTAAAGAGACAGGGTCTCTTGCTCTGTCACCCAGCCTATGATCACAATGGCGTGATCATAGCTCACCGCAGCCTCCAACTCCTGGGTTCAAGTGATCCTCCTGCCTCAGCCTCCCAAGTAGCTGGGACTAAAGGTGTGTGCCATCTCGTCTAGCTACTTATTTACTTTTTGTAGAGATGGAGTCTTGCTATGTTGCCCTGGTCTCAAACTCTTGGCCTCAAGTTATCTTCCCAACTCCTTTCTGAGTATCTGGGAGTACAGGCACACACCACCATACCTGGCTAATTTTAATTTTTTTTTTTTTAGAGATGGAGTCTTGCTATGTTGCCCAGGCTGGTCTCAAACTTATGGACTCAAGCAGTCTTCCTGCCTCAACCTCCCAAAGTGTTGGGATTACAGGCCCCAGCCACTGCTCCCAGCCAGATCCTTTTTCCTCAAAACCCCACCTGGGCCTCAGGGCTAGCTGGGTGTGGGATGACATTTCCGAGAAACCACAGTTGCACTGCAGCCATCAGCAGCAGGAGCTGTGCTGCTGAATGGCATCTCACAACCCCCCTCAGTAACCCTACAAACACAACAGTACACTCCCCATTTTACGGATGAGGACACAGAGGCTCAGAAAGGCTGAGCAACTCGTCCAAGGTCACACAGCACAAAGAGTCAGGGGCCAGCTTCAGTCTGCTGGGATCTGGAGTAAACATGGTCCTGCACCCCTACAATGTCCCCTGCACAGTCCCCCAGGCATGACTCACTGTCAACCCCACAATCCAGTCCCACTGTCCAGATTAGTGATTCGCACACAAATATTTGCACCATGGTGGAGTGGCTCTCCCACCGGCTCATTGTTTACTCCAAACACATCTTTTCTGCCTGCCCTGTTAGAGGCCGAGGGGTTTCCCTACCATGGGGGCTACAGTGAGACCCGAGGTGGGCTTTCTGTAGGTATTGGGGGTCCTGAAAACCAGAGGGGACCCCATACGTATGAAAATATCATTTTCTTTTGGGACAGAGTCTCACTTTATTGCCCAGGCTGGAGTGCAGTGGCACGACCTCAGCTCACTGGTTGAACTCACCTCCCAGGTTCAAGCAATTCTCCTGCCTCAGCCTCCCAAGTAGCTGGGATTACGGGCACCCGCCAGCATGCCCGGCTAATTTTTTTTTTTTTTTTCGTATTTTTAGTAGAGACAGGGCTTCGCCATGTTGGCCAGCCTGGTCACGAACTCCTGAACTCAGGTGATCCTCCTGCTTCAGTCTTCCAAAGTGCTGGGATTACAGGTGTGAGCCACCACACCCAGCCTTAATTTTTGTATTTTTAGTAGAGACAGGGTTTCATCAAGTTGGTCAGGCTGGTCTCGAACTCCTGACCTCAGGTGATCTGCCTGGCTCAACCTCCCAAAGTGCTGGGATTACAGGTGTGAGCCACCACACCCGGCTGAAGATACCATTTTCAGAGCCAAAAATAGGGCCGTGGGCAAGTGTCTGTATTACCAAGGTCACGGGCTGTCCAGGATGGTGGGTGGGTTATGGATGGTTCCTGGAAGTGGGCAGGCTCACTACCCAGACCCCAGACTCCAGGAGGCTCAGTCTGCCTCCCCTCAGCTGCAGGAGTGGGCACTAAACCAAGAAAATGGGAGCAACGAGTGGTGGCTTCACAGCCAGTAAGAATCCCCAAAGCTGGGCGCAGTGGCTCATGCCTGTAATCCCAACACTTCGGGAGGTCAAAGCGAGAGGATCACTTGAGGCCGGGAGTTTGAGGCTGCAGTGAGCTATGACTGTTCCACTGCACTCCAGCTTGGGTGACAGAGGAAGACCCTGTCTCAAAAAAAAAAAAAAAAGCCCTGAGTTGCCAACATGCCCACCCCCCACCCTCCACGCCCATCCTCACGAAAGTTTCTAGAGCTCTTGGCAGCCCCAGGCTGGTGGACACAGCAATACCAGCATAAACCGGGGGGGAGCTATGTCCCTGAGACTGGGTTCCCCCCTGGGGAGGGACACCGGCCAAGATCTCTCCCCTGCCCCCACCAGGTTCTCCTGGGGTCCTTCCCTTAGGAAGCTCTTCTGGTTGCCATCGCGACCAGGCTGACCCCAATTCTGCATTTGCTGGGATCTACCTGAACACATCGTGAGGCTTGGAGGTTACTCCATGTGACGCCAGGAGCTCCAAAGAGCAGACACCACTGCTGCGTTCTCCTCTCTGTCCCTGGGGGGCCATCAACCATTCTCACAGCTCCCCACAATCAACCACTGGTCAGCCTTCACCGCACTCTCTCCTCCACTGCGGTGTTGCAGATGCTCTGACCACTCTCCCTTCCCTACCCGCCTGTTCCCCGTCCAGCAAACGCTACTACAAAGCCTCCCACTGGCTGTGGGGCCAGCATGGGCCTGTCCAGCCTCCCGAACCAGGAGCAGGAGACCAGGGAGGCTCCAGGGGCATCTGCGGGAGGGCAAGGAGGCCCAGACCAAGAGTCATGGATGTGGATTTATTTATTTATTTATTTATTGAGACGGAGTTTCGCTCTTGTTGCCCAGGCTGGAGGGCAGTGGCGCGATCTCGGCTCACTGCAATCTCCACCTCCCGGGTTCAAGCAGTTCTCATATCTCAGCCTCACAAGTAGCTGCACCCGCCACCATGCCTGGCTAAATTTTTTTTTGTATTTTTAATAGAGAAGGGGTTTCACCATGTTGCCCAGGCTGCTCTTGAACTCCTGACCTCAAGTGATCCTCCTGCCTCAGCCTCCCAAAGTGCTGGGATTATAGGCGTTAGCCACTGCGCCCGGCCAGATGTGGTTTTAGATCTTGATCCTCATAACTCTAGAACCTTAGTCAAGTGTCTTCCCAGCCCTGAGCCTCAGTTTCCCCATCTGAAAAAGAAGAAGCCAGTATATTCTGAGGTTCCTTCCAGTTCTAACATTCTATGGCTCCCTCCATCCAAGAGGCTCAGGAAACGAGGAGGGGTTAGGACGCCCAAGGAAGGGGAAAGAGGGGGGCCCCACTGGAGCCCCTGGTTCCAGCCCTAGGCACAAGTCAGGCTGGCCAACGTGACAGACCGAAACTCACTATCCGTAGAAGGGATGGTGGCACTAACTAGAACAAATGAGATGGTGAACTCCAAAAGGAGTTACTCTGGAAAGGCCAGTTTCAGTCCAGGCCCCTCTTTACCTGGGGTGTAATATACATGCAATAAAAGTCATTCTTTCAGACATACAGTTCTATGAGTTTTCTGTTTCGTTTGTTTGTTTTTTGTTGAGACGGAGTCTCACTGTCACCCAGGCTGGAGTGCAATGGCGCAATCTCGACTCACTGCAGCCTCCGCCTCCCGGGTTCAAGCGATTCTCCTGCCTCAGCCTCCTGAGCAGCTGGGACTACAGGCACCTGTCACCACGCCTGGCTAATTTTTGTAATTTTAGTAGAGATGGGGTTTCACCACATTGGCCAGGATGGTCTCAATCTCCTGACCTCATGATCTGCCTGCCTTGGCCTCCCAAAGTGTTGGGATTACAGATGTCAGCCACTGCACCCAGCCTTTTTTTTTTTTTTTTTTTTTT
>NW_012118666.1:384259-384961 GCF_000951035.1 Colobus angolensis palliatus
TGTTGGGATTACAGATGTCAGCCACTGCACCCAGCCTTTTTTTTTTTTTTTTTTTTTTTTTTTAATATTTCAAAAAGATAGAGACAGGGGTCTTGCTATGTAACCCAGGCAACATAGTCTGGTCTCAAACTCCTGGACTCAAACCACCCTCTCACCTCAGCCTCCTGAGTAGCTGGGAATGGGAATAGAAGCGCAAGCCACCGTGCCTGGCTAATTTTTTAAATTTTTTTTGTAGAGATGGGGTCTCGCTCTGTCACCCAGGCTAGAGTGCAGTGGCACAATTATAGCTCACCGCAGACTTGAACTCCCGGCCTCAAGCAGTTCTCCCAGCTCAGTCCCCCGAGTAGCTGGAACTACAGTTGTGTGCTACCACACCTGGCTTTTTTTTTTTTTTTTTTTTTGCTGTGTATGCTGGTCTCAGATTCCTGACCTCAAGCAATCCTCCTGCTTCAGTCTTCCAAAGTGCTGGGATTGCAGGCATGAGCCACCCCCTCTGGCCACATTTCTATGAGTTTTCACAAATGCAGGCAGTCAGGTAACTGGCACGGTAATCAAAACACATTTCAGTTCCATCTCCTCAAAAAAGTCTCCCACTCCCAGGCAAACCCTGTCCCTAATCTTGCATTTTCCAGAACATCGTATGAATAGAACCAGAGGCCAGGCGCAGTGGCTCATGCCTGTAATCCCAGCACTTTGGGAGGC
>NW_012118666.1:385530-387742 GCF_000951035.1 Colobus angolensis palliatus
CTCCAGCCTGGGCGACACAGCGAGACTCCGTCTCAAAAAAAAAAAAAAAAAAAATTGCTTGAACCAGGAAGTCGGAGGTTGCAGTTAGCCGAGATCGTGCCACTGCACTCCAGCCTGGGCAACAGAGCAAGGCTCCATCTCAAAACAAACAAACAAACAAAAACCCCACATATGAACAGAACCAGGTTGGAAGTGGCCTTTCCAGTCTGCTTCCTTCCCTTAGCACAATGCTTGTGAGGTTTCCCTGTGGTGGTGTGGTATCCATCATTCATCCTTTTTCACTGCTGACTAGTATTCCACAGTACAGATGTTCCAGTTTGTTTATTCACTGGGCAGTTGGACATCTGAATTGTTTCCTGTTTGGGACAATTATGAATAAAGCCACTATACATATTCCTCTTTAGGTTTTTATGTGAACCTGAGATTTCATTTCTCATGGGTAAATACTTAGTCATATGGTAGATGAAGGCTTAACTTTATAAAGGAGCCGTCAAAAACCCACAGAGACAACCATTAGCAATTACCAGGGGCTGGAGTCGGGGGTGCTGGGAATAGAGAGACCGCTAATGAGGTAACAGGCTTCTTTTCAGTGATGAAAATGATCGGAATTAGATGGTGGCAATGGTCACACAACTTAATGAAGGTACTAAAAATACTGCATAGCGTTATTTTAAAATGGTGAATGTGGCCGCATATGGTGGCTTATGCTTATATATCTCAGCACTTTGAGAGGCTGAGGTGGGTGGATTGCTTGAGCCCAGGAGTTCAAGACCAGCCTGGGCCACGCAGCAAAACCCCATCTCTACAAGAGATACAAACAAAAATTAGCCAGGCATGGTGGCACAAACCTGTAGTCCAAGCTACTCAGGAGGATGAGGCAGGAGGATAGCTGGAGCCTGGGAAATGGAGGTTGCAGTGAGCCATGACTGCACCACTGTACTCCAGCCTGGCCAACAGAGCAGGACCCTGTCTCTAAGAAAACTAAATAAATAGGCCGGGCACAGTGGCTCACGCCTGTAATCCCAGCACTTTGGGAGGCCAAGGCAGGTGGATCTCGAGGTCAGGATATCGAGACCATCCTGGCTAACACAGTGAAACCCTGTCTCTACTAAAAATACAAAAAAAAATTAGCCAGGCATGGTGGCACATGCCTGTAGTCCCAGCTACTCGGGAGGCTGAGGCAGGAGAATGGCATGAACCTTGGAGGCGGAGCTTGCAGTGAGCCAAGATTGCACCACTATGCTCCGCACTCCAGCCTGGGCGACAGAGCGAGACTCCGTCTCAAAAAAAAAAAATAAACTGAATAAATGAAATGGTGAATTTTATGTTGTAATGATATCATAATAAAGAATAAGAATACGATAATTTTTATATTTTTTTGGTAGAGACAGGGCCTTGCTAATACATATGCCCTGTCTCTATCAAAAAAAAAATTTAAAACTTAGGTGTGCTGGCTTGGCACCTGCAGTCCCAGCTACTTGGGAGGCTGAGGCAGGAGGATCCCCTGAACCCAGGAGTTTGAGGCTGCAGGGAGCCACGATCCCACCAAAGCACTCCAGCCTGCTGGGTGACAGAGCAAGACCCTGTCTCAAAAAAAAAAAAAAAAAAGTAGAAACACCTCAAATGTCTATAACTGATGAACAGATAAACAAAATATGGTATATCCATTAAATGAAATATTATTTGGCCATATAAAGAAAGGCATATTGACTCACACTACAACGTGGATGAACCTTGAACACACTATACTCACTGAGAAAAGGCCAGACTCAAAAGACCACATATTACATGATTCCATCTACAAGAAACGCCCAGAATAGGCAAATCTACAGAGATGGAAAGTAAATTAGTGGTTGCCAGGGGATGGGGGAGGAGGGAATGAGAGCTGACTGCTTAATGGGTGGAGATTCTTAGGATGATAAAAACGCTCTGAAATTAGACTGCACAACTCTGTGAATATATTTTTAAAAAAACACTGAATTATACACTTTAAAGGAATAGTTTTAAAATAAACTTACAAAAAAAAATCCAACATGGTAGAGAACAGAATCAAGTCCCGGGAGACATCACTGAGCCCCGAAAAGCATCACCACACACTCCTACCCCAGCCTCCAAATACCTACTCACAGGTACCCGTCCCATCCTCCAAATACCTTCCATATTTTCTTATGAGGAATAAATACACTCCTCTTTGTTTAACTGTCAGGTTTAA
>NW_012118666.1:388723-396726 GCF_000951035.1 Colobus angolensis palliatus
TGCATGCCTGTAATCCCAGCTACTCGGGAGGCTGGCTTGAAACCAGGAGTTGGAGGTTGCAGTGAGCCGAGATCACACCACTGCACTCCAGCCTGGGTGACAGACTGAGACTCTGACTCAAAAAATAAAAATTAAAAATTAAATACAAAATAAAATACAAAAATTAGCTAGGTGTGGTAGTGCATGCCTGTAATCCCAGCTACTCGGGAGGCTGTGGCAGGCAAATCGCTCGAACCTGGGAGGCGGAGGTTGCAGTGAGTTGAGATCACGCTACTGCACTCCAGCCTGGGTGACAGAGCAAGACTCCGTCTCAACAACGAAACAAAATAAATAAATAAATAAATAGTCCAGAGGATTAACTGTTCTGGCACTTCACACTGGCGCTGTCTGTCCACATCACCTGCCTTTCCTGGAGGGAAACGCCCCAACTTGGGCTGCACCCGGCTCAGAGAGACAAGGTGCCCCCACTGTCATCGCCACTGCCCTCCAGATTGCCTCTGAACGCCACAGCCAGGCTGGCAGAAGCAACTCCTGGTGTGGGTAGAGGAGCGCCAACGAGAGCTGGGATTGAAGGATGGAGGGGGGCCGGGCACAGGGGCTCACCCCTGTAATCCTAACACTTTGGGAGGCTGAGGCGGGCGGATCACTTGAGGTCAGGAGTTCGAGACCAGTCTGGCCAACATGGTGAAACCCCATCTCTACTAAAAATACAAAAACTAGCTGGGTGTGTTGGCAGGTAGTCCCAGCTACTGGGGAGGCTAAGGCAGAACTGCTTTAACCCAGGAGGCAGAGGTTGCAGTGAGCCGAGATCATGCCACTGCACTCCAGCCTGAGCAATGGAGTGAGACCCTGTCTCCAAAAAAAAAAAAAAGGGGTGGAGGAGGCCCCCACCCTTCACGGGCTCCCACCCCGAGCTTGCTTCTAATTCACTTGACAAGGTTGCGCAGGATGCCCTCTCCGCACCAAGCAGGGTGCTAAGAAGGGCAGGGATGTGGAGAACAACACAATGATGGGGCCCTGACCCACTGGAAGTCACACTCTGTCTGTGAAGGTGACGGACAAGCACAAGGGCAATTAGAATCTTGTTTGTGATGCGGGCTGTGGCTGGGGACACAGGCAAGAGGCACCTAATGTGACCTGGAGGGGGAGATGAGGTCAGGGAAGCTCTGCAGAGAGAAGTGACATCCCAGCTGAGACCTGCAACGAGAAATCAGCCCAGGGGCACAGCCAGGGAGCATTACACACGCTTCAGGGGAGAGGCAGCAGTGTTCCAGGAAGCGAGACAGAGCACAGTACATTTTAGAAACGATGAGGCTCATCGTGGCTGGCACAGACAGACATAGGCAGGGCCTGGCCATGCCCAGTCTGCAGCTTTTCCAGGAGCCATGGGAACCCCTGAGCTGCCTGGGAGTGAGGCCATCAGATACAGATCTTCACCTGGAGTCAATGCAGCAGCCCCACCGTCACATCCTGTCTCTGGCCCCATACTTCTGTCCAAATCTCCGTCCTCCAGGGCTGTGCAGAAAGTCACTTCTCCTGCAGGTTGCCATCAACAATACCTAGGAGTGGCATTGTCTCCCATCCCCTAAGCAGCCACAGGTATCCCCCACCCCAGAACAGGGCCTGGCCTCTAACAAGTGGGATGGCTGACTGTGACCTTGAGGGGCTAAGGGGTCGGCAGGCCGAGGGTAGAACCAACCAGTTCTACCTTTTGAGGTTTTCCCAGTCTGCAGAAGCAGAAACCGAGGCATGCTGGCCAGGTGCGGTAGCTCACGCCTGTAATCCCAGCACCTTGGGAGGCCAAGGCAGGTGGATCACTTGAGGTCAGGAGTTCAAGACCAGCCTGGGCAACATGGTGAAACCATGTCTCTACTAAAAACACAAAAAATTAGCCAGGCGTGGTGGCAGGCACCTGTGATCCCAGTTACTCGGGAGGCTGAGGCAGGAGACTCACTTGAATCCAGAAGGTGGAGGTTGCAGTGAGCCGAGATCCTGCCACTGCACTCCAGCCTGGGAGACAGAGCAAGACTCTGTCTTAAAAAATAAATAAATAAATTGAGGCATGCCACACCCCACACCCCACACCCCAGGGACAGAGGGGTGTGTCTCAGACAGGCAGAAGATAAGAACAGATCTTGGAATGAAGGGGTCCAAGGTTCGCTGTCTGGGGAAGTGGGGCTCCCATGGGGCCAGCTTCTGGGGTCATCACGGGACAAGCTGAAAAAGTGTTATTCACTGAGATGGTAGCTAGCTCCCCGCAACTGAATACACCGATTTTCCCAAGAACCTGGCAATACTATATAAGAAAACTATCCTTGTTTGTTCAGATGAGGCTCAGAGAGGTACAGTCACTTGCGTGTGGTCACACAGCAGCTCAGCAGTCAGGCTGGGATTTGAACCTAGGTGTGTCTAGCTTCAAAGACCCTGATGGTTCCACTGCACCCTGCTGTGAAGTGAGGGAGCCCCGGCCCTCTCCTTTGGATATGCTGAGAAGAGAATATCTCAGGGAGCTGCTAGCCCGGGGCAGGTGGGTGGGTGGACCAGGATCAAAGAGGGAGGATGTGGTTTGCCCACCTGCCCAGAGGGCTGCACCCACAGCTGGGAGCCAGGGTGTGCACTGGGAGCAGGGGTAACCACCTCTTTCTCCAAAGCCCTGCCTCTCCCCACCTGGCCTCACTGCAAGAAGCAGCCATGCCTGAAAAACCAGCTCCTGGATAAACATGAGAGAGACATCAGACTGAGAGAGTCATAAGACCCCTTGGAGCTGCCAGGACCACCCTGGAGCCAGGTGGGTGGGCGGGGGGTCTTGTCTGCTGCAGGGAGCCACCCAGGAGCACCCAAGGGCCTTCCTTCCTGCATAGGGCTAACCTCTTTCCAGGCTTCCCACCAAGTGCTGGCCCCAGGGTCCAGCCTTTGAGGACTTCTGGGGACTCGGTAGGGGTGGGAGGCAAGGGTTGGGTACGGGGGAAGGTGCTTTTGGGGCAACCTTCCTCTGAGAGGGGCTACAGTGATTTCACAAATAGCAAATTAAATAACAAAGTAAAAACCAGCTGGGCACAGTGGCTCGTGCTCACGTCTGTAATCCCAGCACTTTGGGAGACCGAGGCGGGTAGATCACTCGAGGTCAGGAGTTCGAGACCAGCCTGGCCAACAATAGCGAAACCCTGTCTCTACTAAAAACACAACAATTAGCTGGGCATGGTGGCAGGTGCCTATAATCCCAGCTATTCGGAAGGCTGAGGCAGAAGAATTGCCTGAACCCAGGAGGCAGGGGGCTGCAGTAAGCCGTGATCACACCACTGCACTCCAGCCTGGGTGACAGAGGGAGACTCTGTCTCAAAAACAAACAAGTAACAACAACAAAAACAACACAGTAAAAAAAAAAACCCAAATCTCTCAAGACACCCACGTAAGACATGTGATCACCCAGGAACCTCCGTCTCCTTAGGAAGCTGAGAGCCCTGGGAAACTCATGGATTTGCCAATGGGAAACTGACAAACTCTTGCTGGGGTCCCCTGTTGCATTCACGCCCACCTGGCAACCCTGGGGAGGTACTTGCTGTGGTTCCATTTTCTAGAAGGTCCAACTGAGGCTCAGCCTCAGGCTAGTGACAAGCTGGAGTCCATGAACCACCATAATCTAGGCGCTGGCCACATAGGGGTTCACCAGAACAGCCACTGTTCACACAGGGCCAACCTCAGGTGGCAATGGGTTCTAAACATTTAGCGACCAGAACTGTATTTAGAGCTCTAACAGGTAACTCCAGTAAAAGTGGTCCTACGGCAGGGTGCGGTGGCTCACACCTGTCATCCCAGCACTCTGGGAGGCCAAGGCGGGTGGATCATTTGAGGTCAGGGGTTTGAGAACAGCCTGGACAACATGGTGAAACTCCACCTCTACTAAAAATACAAACATTAGTCGGGTGTGGTGGCACGCATCTGTGATCCCAGCTACTGGAGAAGCTGAGGCAGGAGAATCACTTGAACCCAGGAGGCGGAGGTTGCAGTCAGACGAGATGGTGCCACTGCACTCTAGCCTGGGCGACAGAGTAAGACTCTGTCTCAAAAAAAAAAAAAAAAAAAAAAGTGGTCCTACTCTGGCCCAAAGGGGCACAGGAGGTTTGAGCCTCACATGTCCCCACCTCCTGCTCCTTGGTGGCCCCAGGGGCTCTCCAGGGCTCTGTGGTAATCCACACGCTCACACTACCCTCAGCTGAGTCTCACAGCCCTGCAAACCTAGTGTTCTGTTCTCCCATTTAAAGATAAACAGGCCAGGCGCAGTGGCTCACCTCTCTAATTCCAGCATTCGGGAAGCTGAGGTGGGAGGATCACTTGAACACCGGAGTTCGAGACCAGCCTGGGCGACATGGCAAGATCCCCATCTCTACAAAATAAAAAAATCAGCTGGGGCTGGGCCCGGTGGCTCAAGCCTGTAATCCCAGCACTTTGGGAGGCCGAGACGGGCGGATCACAAGGTCAGGAGATCGAGACCATCCTGGCTAACATGGTGAAACCCCATCTCTACTAAAAAACACAAAAAACTAGCCAGGCGAGGTGGCGGGCGCCTGTAGTCCCAGCTACTCAGGAGGCTGAGGCAGGAGAACGGCATAAACCCGGGAGGCGGAGCTGAGATCCGGCCACTGCACTCCAGCCTGGGCAACAGAGCGAGACTCCGTCTCAAAAAAAAAAAAAATAATAATCAGCTGGGTGCAGTGGCACGTGCCTGCAAACCCAGCTACTTAGGAGGCTGAGGTGGGCGAATCACTTGAGCCTAGGAGTTCGAGACTGCAGCAAGCTATGATCGCGCCACTGCACTCCAGCCTGGGTGACAGAACGAGACCCTGTCTCAAAATAATAAGAAAAGATGAACAAACCAAAGCCCAGAGATGTGACATCACTCAGCCAGCCGTGTTCCGTTTGATCCTAACTCATGTTCCTGCCTGTAACAGCGGCTTCACCACCCTCCTTCCCTACCCCAAGAAGTCCTACTCTTATTTCATGCAAACATGGAATTTCTACCCCAAGCAAAACAGCTGCAGGAGTGAAGACCAGAGACTCACCACCAGGAACCCCCAGACTCCCAGAGGGTGGGGGTACATAAGATCATGGGCAAGATACCCCAGGGCACAGACAACTCCCCTCCCTGGCACCACCCTCCACCTCCAGCTGTCCTGGCCCCGTAGCCTCAATTATTCCAGAGCCCACCTGGATGGCTGCGGGAGGATCACATGGGGCCAGAGGCCCCGAGGGCAGCGGCAGGCAGGTGTAATTTCATCGCGGGGCTCACAGTATGAGTCACCAGAAACAGAAGATGAAATTCCAGCTCTGAGGACAGAGATGAGCAGCTCCCCTGGCTTGGGGTCAGCTCTCGATGTGTGTGTGGGGGGGGAATGATGGGGTGCAGGCCACAGGCCCCCTGCCAGCCAGATGGTGCCTTTGTGAAAATGAGAAAGAGGAACCACCTTCTTCTGGGGGGTCCCGGGCTGATGCAGGGCCGGCCAAGCCAGTTTGCTAGATTTCCCTAGAGAGGAGAGTGGCTAGAGGTATGTGGCATATCCACACTATGGAATACTGCTCAGGAACCAGAAGGGACCAGCTACCCATGCACTCAGCAATGCACATAAATGCATTGTGCTGCATGAAGCCAGATTCAGAGGTTGTGGACTACAGGATTCCATTTATGTGACATTCTACAAATGGAAAACCACATACAGAAGACAGATCAGTGGTTGCTGGGTTGGGACAAGAGACAAGGATAAACAAACAGGCTTCAAAAACTTTTAGGGGTTACAGGATTGTTCTAACTCCTGGGGTCAAGCAATCCTCCTGCCTTAGCCTCCCAAGTAGCTGGTACTACAGGCACACATCACCACACCCAGTTAATTGCTGTTTTTTTTTTTTTTAAGAGACAGGGTCTTGCTATGTTGCCCAGGCTGGTCTCAAACTTCTGGCCTCAAGCGATCCTCCCACCTCAGCCTCCTGAGTAGCTGGGACTACAGGCATGAGCCACCTCGCCGGCTAATTTTTGTACTTCTTGTAGAGACAGGGGGGTTCGCTATGTTGTTTAGGCTAGTCTCAAACTCCTGGCCTCAATCCATCTTCTTGCCTCAGCCTCCCAAAGTGCTGTTCTATGTCTTGATGGGGGTTGGACGACATGAGGGTATGAGCCAGGCAAGTTCCTGGTATAGCATAGCCCTCACTCCTCAACAATATTTATAATAAAATATAAAGTGGGGCTTGGACATGGTGGTTCATGCCTGTAATCCCAGCACTTTGGGAGGCCGAGGTGGGCGGATCACTTGAGATCAGGAGTTCGAAACCAGCCTGGTTAAGATGGCAAAACCCCATCTTTACTAAAAATACAAAAATTAGCTGGGTGAGGTGGCATGCACCCACAATCCCAGCTACTCAGGAGACTGAGGCAAGAGAATTGCTTGAACCTGGGAGGCAGAGGTTGCAGTGGGCTGAGATCACACCACTGCATTCTAGCCTGGTGACAGAATGAGACTCCATCTCAAACAAATAAATAAAATAAAATATAAAGTGGGCCCTTCTCATGTGCCAGCCGGGGGCTAGGGACCAGGACCTAATGAGACCCCCTCAGGCCTGACACCTGTGCAAGGTTCTCATTGGCTGGTGGAACAACAGACGGATGGACGAAAAGATACAGACTTGCTTTAATGGTGGTTCTGCCAGGAGCCAGAAAATGCACCTTGAGACCCTGCTAGACCCCAGCCAGCAAAGAGGCCTATCCTTAGCCAACCATCTAAGAGGCAGGCAGCCTGGAGGGTCTCCCCTCTGCCACGGGGAACAGGAGGGGAAAGGGCCAAGCTGCTCCCCACTCACCTGCCTCCCCAACCATGCAGCCTCTTCTGCATCTTCAAGCGCCCAGGACCCCCAGCCCTCAAACAAGGCCCTCCTGCCCTGTCTCCACCACAGACCTGCCCCCAGAGGGCCCACACACCCACACTGTAGCATCCCCACAGGGCCACGCCAAGTCCCTTGGACTACATACAGCACCACCCTGAGACCCAGGCAGGTTGGGGAGTGCCATCTCCCTTTTACATCCAAGCAAACTGCCCAGGCGGGTGGAAGGTGGACATGGACCCCATGACCCTGGCCCCTTACTTCCCCCCCATGCCCCCCACTCCAGAGGCTGCAGCACAGGTGCTGGGAACCTGCCTCGGGTGGCAGCGTGGCAAAGGTGCAGGAATTCCCAGCAGCCTCTATGCTGTGGGGTCAGTCCCTCAAGTCCACAACCGCCCCCGCCGGCGGGGTCTCCCAGCCTTGAAAGGGAGGCATTGCAGATACTTTCCCAGCACTCAGGCCTTGCCAATCCTACCTGAAAATCTTACTTGGTGTCTAATAGGGTGTTTCCAGCAATTTCCCACCCCCTCCTCCCAGCATCTCTAAATATACCGTATGGACCACATTGGCCAGAAATCCCTGAAGATAAGGACTTCCCAAACTGGGGATCCCTGGGCACCCCTCAGGCCACCTAGACTACACTCTCTGTACTACCCAGGCCAGGAGGAGATCTAGACCCTCCAGTCGCAGGCTAGAGAAGGCCCGACCAAAGACATTAGAAGGACACTGCCTGTAATCCCAGCACTTTGGGAAGCTGATATGGGAGGACTGCTTGAGGCCAGGAGCTTGAGACCAGCCTGGGCAACGCAGCAAGACCCCATCTCTAAAACAAAAAATATATATATTCTTTAAATTAGCTAGGTGTGGTGGTGCACACCTGCAGAGGCTGAGGTGGGAGGATCACACCGAGCCCAGGAGTTGGAGGTTGCAGTAACGTAGGATCACGCCACTGCACTCCAGCCTGGGAAACAGAGTGAGACACTAGAATAGGCCGGGCGCGGTGGCTCAAGCCTGTAATCCCAGCACTTTGGGAGGCCACGATGGGCGGATCACAAGGTCAGGAGATCGAGACCATCCTGGCTAACACGGTGAAACCCCGTCTCTACTAAAAAATACAAAAAACTAGCCGGGCGAGG
>NW_012118666.1:396975-402661 GCF_000951035.1 Colobus angolensis palliatus
AAACGGACCGTGCTGGCCGGGTACAGTGGCTCACTTCTGTAATTAAAGCACTTTGGGATCACTTGAACTCTGGAACTGGGCAACATGGCGAAATCCTGTCTCCACCAAAAATACGAAAAATTAGCCAGGCATGGTGGTGTGTGCCTGTGGTCCCGGTTACTCGGGAGACTGAGCCAGAAGGATCGCTTGAGCCGGAGGGAGAAGATGCAGTGAGCCGAGATTGCGCCACTGCATTCCAGCCTGGGTGACAGAGTGAGACCTCATTTCAACACAAATTAAAAAAAAAAAAAAAAAGGCCATGATTCAGTGAATCAGCTCCACTGGATTCAAACTCGCTCCAGATCATCCCCGGGGCCTCCACTGAGCCCTGACCCCAACTCCAGAGTCAGCCACACACACCTCTGGCCCCTCCCCAGCCTCCATCCATCTCACCACCCCAGAGGCAGCAGTAGTAGGGTTGGCAGATAAAATGCAAGACCTCCAGTTCAGTCTGAATTACAGATCAACAACGGGTAACTTTTAGCTAGAAGTTCATCCCAAATATTCCATTAGTCCTTGCTTGTCTGAAATCCAATTTTAGCTGGGCATCCTTATTTTTATTTGCTAAATCTGGCAACCCGAAGCAGGTGGTCCTGAAGGAGGGCGACAGGTGGGCACACAAATAGCTCCGGGTCAGCCAGGCCCCAGCTCAGGGGCCAGAGGGAAGGGTGTTTGAAATGAGAGTTCTGTTCACCGCCTGAGACACTCCCTAAGATTGTGTAAGATAAAGTACATCCTCACCCATTTCACCTATCTTATTACCTATCTTATCTTTTTTTTTGAGACAGAGTTTCGCTCTTGTCACCCAGGCTGGAGTGCAGTGGTACAATCTTGGCTCACTGCAACCTTCACCTCTTAGGTTCAAGCAATTCTCCTGCCTCAGCCTCCTGAGCAGTTGGTATTACAGGCGCCTGCCACTACGCCTGGCTAATTTTTGTATTTTTAGTAGAGGTGGGGTTTCACCATGTTGGCCAGGCTAGTCTCAAACTCCTGACCTCAGGTGATCCACCCGCTTTGGCCTCCCAAAGTGCTGGGATTACAGGAATGAGCCACGGTGCCCGGCCCTAACTTATCTTAAATGGGCAAATTTCAGGGCAGGAACCCAGGTTCCTACAGCCCTGGCCCCATTCTGCACAACCCTCCATACTCATGAAGCCACAAACCTAGGTGCAGATTGGCCCAGAGAGAAGGGAGTGGGACCGAGAATGGATCAGTTCTGCAGGATGAAGGGAGAGAGAGCTACCAAAATAGGGTGGGTGAAGAGTAACGAATAAGGCCAGGCCTGGGGGCTCACGCCTGTAATCCTAGCACTTTGGGAGGCGAAGGAGGGCCAATCACTTGAGGTAAGGAGTTCAAGACCAGCCTGGCCAACATGGTGAAACCCTGTCTCTACTAAAAATACAAAAATTAGCCAGGTGTGGTGGTGCATATTTGTAATTCCAGCTACTCGGGAGACTGAGGCACGAGAATCACTTGAACCCAAGAGGTGGAAGTTGCAGTGAGCCGGGATCGTGCCACTGTACTCCAGCCTGGGCAACAGAGCAAGACTCCATCTCAAAAAAAAAAAAGGTGCTGATGGACCAGGGGGCTTTCCTGAAAAGCTTTCTGCCTCCAAAACCCACATTACAAGATGCCCTACAGGCCAAAGCCCCTTTGCCACACCTGGAGATACCTGGCTGAAAACTTCCAAAGTAGGCCAAGAAAGTGACAGGGTCCCGCCTCCCTTCCGGAGTATGGAGCCTGGGCAGAAAGCACGTTGCTATGAGATGAGGCTGAGGGGATTCCAAGAGGCCAGGCCCCTCCTGCCCTACCTGGAGCCCCCAACACCTACACCTTGGAGTCTGTTACCCCCTCACCAGCAATCACCTGTCACAACACACTGTCTTCTGGCCAGGTTCATGCGTCCCCTTCTCCCCCAGAAAACCATCCTTCCCACCACTCCACCTCTGCTATGAATTCCTTCGGGGAATTCCCTTCCAGTCACACTAAGCGTCCCTGTCCTAGCGGCCCCACATTCTTCTGGAAGCCCTTCAATCAAAACTGAACTCAGGGCCAGGAGCGGTGGCTCATGCCTGCAATTCCAGTACTTTGCGGGGCAGAGGCGGGCAGATCACTTGAGGTCAAGAGTTCTAGACCAGCCTGGCCAACATGATGAAACCCCATCTCTACTAAAACTACAAAAATTAGCCGGGTGTGGTGGAGCATGCCTGTAATCCCAACTACTTGAGGCAGGAGAATCGCTTGAACCCGGGAGGCAGAGGTTGCAGTGAGCCGAGATGGCGCCACTGTACACCAGCCTGGGCGACAGAGCGAGACTCCCTCTCAAAAAAAAAATAATAATAATTTAACTCAGCATGGATCCCAAGCCCTGGGTCCTGCTCTGCTCCTCTGTTTGTAAATTGGTCCTGCCGGTCTCGTTCCACGGATGTCTCCTGAAGCTTCTGCAGGCCCCATGGAGCTGGGCGTACACCCCTGGCTTGTCCCAAAGAACCTGGCTGTGGCCCTGGCTGCCATGCATCTGAGAGAGAGAGACTTACAAACGGCGAGAGTCAGAGAACTGAGAGATACAGAGAGGATGACATTGGGGAGCAAAGCCTGTGAGGTTAAGGTTGGGAGAAGACACAGGCTGGGGTTGTGGGGAGAGAGGGGGCCCCAGGAAGTTCAGAGAGAGACCCTGGGACTCCTATCAGGGTGGGGAACTTGCCCCAGACACGAGCATTTAAGAAAAATAGGAGAGAGTCTGCTCAGCCATTTAGGTCAAGGCTCAAGAGCAGGATTTCATTCATTCATTCAACATTCATTCATTCATTCATTCAAACATGTAGCCATTTAACAAGCATTCGAGGAGCAAGCCTCCATCCCTACCTGTTCCTAGTGCAACTGTGGAGACAAATGTAAACATCTGAGTAAGATCAATGTTGAGACAAAGGAAGGAAAGGATGTTGGCTGGGTGTGGTGGTTCACTCCTGTCATCCCAGCACTTTGAGAGGCCAAGGTGGGAGGACTGCTCACGCCCAGGAGTTCGAAACCAGCCTGGGCAACATAGCAAGACTCCATCTCTACAAACAATAAAAAATCAGCCAGGTGTGGTGGCGCTTGTCTGTGGTCCCAGCTATTTGGGACGCTGGGGTAGGAGGGTGGCTTGAGTCCAGGAGTTCAAGGCTGTGGTGAGCTGTGATCACACTACTGTACCCCAGCCTGGGCACAGAGCAAGACTCTGTCTCAAAAAAAGAGAAAGGATGTCATGGGGATACACAGGTGGTACCATGGCCAGCCCTGAGGATGAGGAAGTCTTCAGCCCAAAGACACCACAGCCAAGCCAAGTCCTGAAGGAGGAGAGGAAAAGAGGCAAACTCAACAATCCTGATCCCCTACCCTAGCCAGGCAGGGCCATTAAAGGAAGCCCCCCAGACTCCTCAGGGGAAAGAGCAAGAAGAACCTTCGAGAGAAGAGGAACAGTGTGTGTGCAGAGGCCAGGGGTGGGAGGAAGCCAGGTCATTCAGGAAAATGGCAAGACTACAGGATTTTTTCTTTCTTTTTTTTTTTTTTTTTTTTGAGATGGAGTCTTGCTGTGTTGCCCAGGCTGGAGTGCAGTTGCGTGGTCTTGGGGTTCCGAGCAGCTGGGATTACAGGTGCCTGCCACCATGCCCAGCTAATTTTTTGTATTTTTAATAGAGATGGGATTTCACCATGTTGGCCAGGCTGGTCTCAAACTCCTGACTTCATGATCCACCCACCTCAGCCTCCCAAAGTGCTGGGATTACAGGCGTGAGCCACTGTATCCAGCCAGACAACAGAATTCATGAATGGGCTGAGGAAGCAGTGAGTGGTCAAAGAGAGACTGGACCCCGAATGAGAATCATCTGAGAGCTGCGGTCTCTGGTTCCAAGGTCATGCTTAGGACGTGAATGTCCCAAGCCATCACCCACCATTCACAAGACCCCAGGTCCAACAAGCAAGCTGACACCAAACTGTGGATGGCCTGGCCTCTGGAGTCAAGCAGGCTGCAGAAACAGCTACCTCCAAGACCCCTAGATTACAGCTGCCACTTAGACTATTGCCAAACACCAAGCGCTGACGACTACCACCTCATCAGAAGGTTAGCCGGGCTCCCGAGAGGCTGCCTTCAACGAACAGATAAAAATTACTTGTGATTAGCATATTGCAAATAAATGACCCTTCTCCCAGCATCGAGAGAACAGTCCTTTTAAGTAGGTTTAGCGTGTCCCCTACAAAGCCTTCTTCAAGACCCAGTTTTACAACCATCGGTCCTAAGTTCTCGAACATTTTAAGAGTGCAGACTCTGAGTGGCTGCGGAGTTTCAACCCTTCCTTCCTAGTTTCCTCTGTGGGGTCCTGTGGGACCCTCTGAGTCAGAACTGCCGATTTCTAGGTCACCCTCAGAGCAGGCTGTGGAAGAATGAGGTGTGGACTTGAGCCTCCCACACCCCAGAGGCAGGATGGGGGTTCCGATACCCTGTCACCTTGGGGCCAAGCCTGTCCCTTGGTCCGCAGGTGCCTGCTCAGAAGAGGTCAGAGTCTATCTCACACCCTCCTGGGCCCCAAATAGGGCGGTTCATGATGGCCACCTAACTACCTTATACCTAACCCCTCCCTGCCAGCAGCCACCAGCCTCCAGCCACCTCCTCCTGCTTAGAATAAATAATCGATGCTGGTGCCTTTCCCCTCTGGAATGACACTGCTGAAATAAATGAGCTGCTTGGGGCACCTTCCAAGCCCCAAGGCCCCAGGCCAGTGCCAAGGAGTCAACAGTCCTGGCCACGGGGCAGCCAGACACACAGAGGCCGACCATAGCAGCGGCAGGCCAGGGTAGCTTCTAGACACCCCTCTCCTCTTCTAAGAGAAACCCCTGCAAATGCCCACTCCTCCAAAAACTGTGGGGGCCTGCCCTCCACTCCCACCCGCCAGGCCCAGGGCCATCCCCAGGGTACCCCTTGGCACATTCTCCATCCAAGAGCCAGTACTCCCCCACGGGCCCTGCAGCGAGACCCCTACGTCCCAGTACCCTCGCTTCAGCTGGGATGGGGACCCAGGAGACTCCCACCACAGGACCTTGGTCCTGGGAGGCAGGGTCACTAGGCCAGACGCCAGAGCTCCATCCCCCTCCAGCACTGCCAGGAGGGTGGAACTGTCTCTCAGCGGCACAGCGTCCCCCTTCCCTGGGCCCACGCCAGGCGGGGCAGGGTCTCACTCTCTGGCTGCTGGCCAGGGGTGCGGAGCCCAGGAAAGGTGTCAAGCCCATCATGCCCAGGGTACTTAGGATGGGGCGGCTGGGTGTTCAGCACCCTGTGGCCCCTCCTCTGTCCTCTCCACCCATCTGCAGGAACTCAGAGACCACCCACAGATCGAGTACCCCCAACTTACTCCTCTGAACCCTTTGTGCTCCCCCCACTGCCACCTTCTGAGTCCCCTCCACCCGGGGTTCAGCGGCCACCACCACATAGGCCAGCCCCCTCCCCGGGGCGGCGAGGGGGGGTCCACAACAGGAACCACCCTGCTGGGGCAATCCTGGCTGGGCTGGACTCCGCCTGGGAGTTGGGGGCGCGGGCCAGGGGCTGGCCCAGCACGGGAGAAGGTGGAGGGGGGTGAAAGGCGGGGACCGCGGCCTTCCCAGCCCCCTCAGCTCC
>NW_012118666.1:403691-406194 GCF_000951035.1 Colobus angolensis palliatus
CGCGCCCCCGCCTACCCCCACCGCCCCCCACCACCACTGGGAGAGCAGCGGGGCGCAGGGGGCTGGGGCTGGAGAGTCAAGGTCACCCAGCTGGAAAGTGCAGAGGCCCTGAGTATCCTGGCCGGTCACTCCCGCCTGGCCCGGGTTCTAGTCCTAAAGCTTGGGCCAGGTACCTCTTACAGCCTTTGTCCCCCTCCCGCCCGTGAGATGTGCAGGAAGGCAGTGACATGCCGAAAGTCGCAGCAGAGCCAACTGGACTCTTGGTCCCATCTTGTCTGATGGGACCTTCCTCTGAGAGGCTCTTACCCCTGTCCACCCGCCCCCCGCGGTCTCCCCCCACCCTGCCCCGCTCCCACCAACGACACACACACCACAGCAGCGCTGCTACTGAATCAGAGCGCACGCCTCCCATCCGGCCCCAAAGCCATAAATCCTAATTCAGCACAAGGAACACAGTCCTTCCCCCACGTGGTGCCCTGAGCCCTGAACTAGGCCTTGGCTAGGCTGGGCATGGCAGGGAGGGAGGGACTCACCCCAGGCAGGCCCCAACCCCAGGGAGCTTCTGGCTTAGAAGGACAGCCAAACATAGATCGAGAATCTCCCAGGTCCTGGCAAAACCCACAAAGTCTCCCCACAGCCTCCTGGCCAAACTGCCTTTGCAAAGATTATGACAGTGAGAGAAGTTTAGCGTGGCTGACTCCATCTTGCTTCCAGCTTCACGGGCTGGCTGTCCTCACTCATTCCGGGGCATAGGCCAAGCTAACCAGGGTAGGAATTTAGTTTATAGTTCAACTTTGAAGCAAGGATGATAATAGTTACTCCTTAAACCTAACCTGCTCTTTACTCAAGACCAAAGCCACCTTTGTAAAACTAACTAAAGGCCATGAGATTAGGATTATAGGAGGGGCCTGCATGCTGCTAAAACCTACCCATCGTTTTTATAATCTGACTGCTCAGGAGTCATGTGGCCAGAGATCACAAGATTTCTGAGTTCCCCACTTCCTCCTATAGATAGCATCTCTATTGTGGAAACTGAGATTGGTTTTTGGAGATGTTTTTCAGACTTTCGCATTCTGGCAACCGACTGACTCACCTGGACCTGTGTGACTCATGACTCAGCCCATCCTGTGGCCCCCACTCAGAGACCGACTCAGTGCATAAGGACCGTTTGCCACACCCCTGTGATTTCATCCCCAACCAATCAGCAGTACCCATTCTCTGGGCCCTTGCCCACCAAATTATCCATAAAAACCCTAGCCTCTGAGTTCTTGTGGAGATTAATTTGATTAATAACTCCAGTCCTACTGCTTGGCTAGCTCTGCATTAATAAGACGCTCTTGGCTAGGCTCAGTGGCTCATGCCTGTAATCCTAGCACTTTGGGAAGCCAGGGTGGGTGGATCGCTTGAGGTCAGTTCAAGGCCAGCGTGGCCAACACAGTGAAATCCAGTCCCTAAAAATACAAAAATTAGCCAGGTGTGGTGGCGCATGACTGTAATCCCAGCTACTTAGAAGGCTGACGCATGAGAATCACTGGAACCCAGGAGGTGGAGGTTGCAGTGAGCCGAGATTGAGCCACAGCACTCCAGCCTGGGTGACAGAGTGAGACTCTGTTTCAAAAATTAGGCCAGACGCAGTGGCTCACGCCTCTAATCCCAACACTTTGGGAGGCCGAGGTGGGTGGATCACCTGAGGTCAGGCATTCAAGACCAGCCTGGCCAACATGGTGAAACCCTGTCTCTACTAAGAACACAAAAATTAGCTGAGGGTGGTGTCAGGCACCTGTAATTCCAGCTACTTAGGAGGCTGAGGCATAAGAATCACTTGAACCCAGAAGGCAGAGATTGCAGTGAGCCAAGATCACACCACTGTACTCCAGCCTGGACGACAGAGTAAGACTCTGTCTCAAAAATTAAAAAAATTAAAAAACATAAAACTATTTATCTGCTGCAATACCATGGTCTCAGTGAATTCTTCTTGTGCAGTGGCAGGAACAACCTGTCAGACAATTACACTGGGGTCCCTCCTGGACACACACCAGGAATTTGGTGAGGGTTAACTTTGGCTAACCAGGTCTCCTCTGGGAAACCCACAAGCCCATCAGACTGAGAGCTCCTCCCAGGCAGGCCACATCTGCAGTGCCCAGCACAAGGCAGGGCACAGAGGGGCCCTCATGCCCGCAGAGGGTGTTGGGCAGTGTCAGGGTTGGGAGTGAGGTCACCAATGCTCCCTCCATCCCACGCCGCCCTCCTGTTGTAAGGAGGCCTGGGACATCTCAAGGCACCCTCCTTCGTGCCCCCTGACCTGAGACCCGGGTCATCTCCCACCCTGCCTCTTTCTCTTTTCCTTTTATTTTTTTTCCTGAGGTGGAGCCTCACCCTGTCGCCCAAGCTGGAGTGCAATGGCGCGATCTCGGCTCACTGCAACCTCCACCTCACGGTTTCAAGCGATTCTCCTGCCTCAGCCTCCCAAGTAGCTGGGATCACAGGTGTGCACCACCACGCC
>NW_012118666.1:412969-415659 GCF_000951035.1 Colobus angolensis palliatus
GGCTAATTTTTGTATTTTTAGCAGAAACAGAATTTCACCACGTTGGCCAGGCTGGTCTCAAACTTCTGACCTCAAGTGATCCTCCTGCCTCTGTGTCCCAAAGTGCTGAGATTACAGGTGTGAGCCACAGCGCCCGGCCTGCTAGAATACTTATTTCCGAGGGCTGGGCACAGTGGCTCATGCCTGTGATCCCAGAACTTTGGATCCAAACCTTTGCTTTCCATTAGCGAATGAGAGTGGCCTTTGCATGATGTTTTTGCATTCACTCTGCTTCTACCCAGGTGCTCCTCAGCCTCTAGATCTCAGCCTTCCTGACCACCTTCCCAGGCCGCCCCACCAAGCCTTAGCTCCTCCATTGCTCAGGCCGGAATGCAGTGGTGCAATCATGGCTCCCTGCAGCCTTGACCTCTTGAGGTCAAGCGATCCTACTGCCTCAGCCTCTCTAATAGCTGGGACTACAAGTACACACCACCAGTGTGCTTGTGGACCACCCAATTAGTCCAGCTAATTATTTTATTTTTTGTAAATATGGGGTCTCACCATGTTGCACAGGCTGGTCTCAAACTCCTGACCTTGTGATCCGCCCACCTCAGCCTCCCAAAGTGCTGGGATTACAGGTGTAAGCCACCGCACCTGGCCTCTGCCTCTTTGTCTAATCACCTGTGTGACCTTAAGCACGTCCGTTTTCCTCTGTGAGACTCCACTTCCCTCCTTCTGCAGCTTCTCATTGGACCACGGTGTGGCCCCCATGGTAGATAACTGCCCCTGCTTGTCAAGCATCTCCTAGGTGCTGGCTTTGTGGCATTTTAGTTCTCTAAGCCTTGCGTTAAGCCTGCAAGGTGGGTACTATTGGCCTCATGTTACAGTGGGGTAAAGTCAGGTGCTTAAAGACATAGAGCCCTGGCCGGTCGCAGTGGCTCACGCCTGTAATCCCACACTTTGGGAGGGCAAGGCACTGAACTCCTCACCTGAGGTCAGGAGTTTGCGACCAGCCTGGCCAACATGGCGAAACTCCATCTCTACTTAAAATACAAAACAATTAGCTGGGCGTGGTAGTGCGCACCTGTAGTCCCAGCTACTCAGGAGGCTGAGGCAGGAGGATTGCTTGAGCCCAGGAGTTGGAGACTGCAATGAGCTATGATTGTGCCACTGCACTCCAGTCTGGGTGACAGAGCGAGACTCCATCTCCCAAAACAAACGAACAAACAAAACCTCTGAGTGGACTGCTGGGTCTGGGCGAAAGGATAGAGCTGCCGCACACTGACTCGTGGTGCCCCCATGATGTCTGCACCGGCCCGTGCGGTGTCAGGGCTAAGGCACGCCCTTCATGGACCCAGTTGGTTTCGAGGCCAAATGTTTCCCTGACCCCAAGTCCCACACCCCAGGGCTTGGAGGAACTGAGGCTTGGTAGGGAAGCAGCAGCGTGCGCTCAATACTGCCCTCTGCAGGTAGAATCCGGAACAGGGGTGATTGAAGGGGCGTGCTCCCTGCAGCCTCTGGGAGACCTCTCTGCTTCCTGAGAGCCAAACAGCCAGGATGACCCCAGCCTCACCCAGGCAGAGACCAGGGGGCAGTGTGGTCCAGCCCTCGCTCGGCCACATCTGGGAATGACATCTGGCTCCACATGTGCTGTGCATACTAGGCCAAGTCAACAGGCCACTCTGGGCTTCAGCTTCCTCATCTGTAAAATGCAGCTAAGATAGAACTGGCTTGGTAAGATCGCTGTGACGGTCAAATGACACAATGGGGAAAAAATGTCTTGTGTAGTGTCTGGTGCATAGTAAGCAATCAAGGATAGCTCTTGATTGTTTTACTGGTTGGTTTCATCTAGTAACTTAAGTCTGATTCAGAGTTTTAGCTTGAATTGCTTTTCCTAAGGACAAGGTCACAATCATTTACATTGTTGTTGATTTCAGTTCCTTCTCCTGAGAAGGACAACAACGGCTCCCTTCACTGAGAGAGGAGTTTAGTAGAAAAATGTTCTGTCACTGTACCCCACTGTAGCAAACACGGCCGGGCGCAGTGGCTTAAGCACTTTGGGAGGCCAAGGCAGGAGGATCATTTGAGCCCAGGAGTTTGAGACCAGCCTAGGCAACATAGTGACACTCTGTCTCTAAGGGAGAGAGAGAAAAGAGGGAGGGAGGGAAAGAGAAAAAGAGAAGGAGGGAGGGAGGAAGGAAGGAAGGAAGGAGAGAAAGAGAAAGAAAAGAAAGAAAGAGAGAGAGAAGAAAGAAAGAAACTAAGAAAGAAAGAAAGAAAGAAAGAAAGAGAAAGAAAGAAAGAAAAAGAAAGAAAGAAAGAAAGAAAAAGAAAGAGAAAGAAAGAAGAAGGAAGGAAGGAAGAAGAGAGGGTAGGGAAGGGGAGGCGAAGGGACGGAAGGAGAAGGAAGGGAAAGAGAAGTGAAGAGAAGAGGGGAGGGGAGAGGAGAGGGAGAGGGAGAGGGAGAGGAGGTGAGATGAGATTCTGGCCAGACGCAGTGGCTCATACCTGTAATCCTAGCACTTTAGGAGGCCGAGGCAGGAGGATCATTTGAGCACAGGAGTTTGAAACCAGCCTAGGCAACATAATGAGACCTTGTCAAAGAAAGAAAGAAAGAAGGAAGGAAAGGAGGGAGGGAGGGAGGGAGGGAAGGGAGAAAAAAGAAGGAAAGGCCGGGCACGGTGGCTCAAGCCTGTAATCCCAGCACTTTG
>NW_012118666.1:417496-424532 GCF_000951035.1 Colobus angolensis palliatus
GGTGGCACATGCCTGTAGTCCTAGCTACTCGGGAGGCTGAGGCAGGAGAATCGCTTGAACCCAGGAGGCAGAGGTTGCAGTGAGCCGAGATCGCACCACTGCACTCCAGCCTGGTGACAGAGCCAGACGGTGTCTCCCCAAAAAAAAAAAAAGAAAAGAACATTTTATGTTGCTTGAGTGCCTATTTGATCCTTGTCTGACTCACCAACTCACCTGTTAAACTCTAAGCTCCATGTAAGGGCAAGATTGAGGGGTCTGTGAGCACCTTGGTGTCCCCAGTGCCCGGCACCAACTATGGTAGGCTCTGCAAATGTTTGCTGCACGAACAAATGCATGAAAGAATAAGTGAAAACAGTCTTCATCAGTCTGCTGTAGGGTGACTCATTGGTCTGTTTTTCTCTGTTTCTCTCCACCTGTTTGTTGCTGTCTTTTATGTAGTCCTCTCATACCGTAAGATATAGTGGGGTAGCTGGGCACAGCAGTTCACGCCTGTAATCCCAGCACTTTGGGAGGCCGAGGCAGGAGAATCGCTTGAGCCCGGGAGTTTGAAACCAGCCTGGGCAACATGGTGAAACCCCATCTCTACTAAAAATACAAGACTTAGCTGGGAGTAGTAGTGTGCGCCTGTAATCCCAGCTACTTGGGAGGCTGAGGGAGGATGGCTTGAGCCCGAGAGGTGGAGGCTGCAGTGAGCCAAGATCACAACAAGGCACTCCAGCCTGGACGATAAAGCCAGACCTTGTCTCCAAAGAAAAAAAAAGTAAAAAGATGTAAGGGATATAGAGGGGGTTCTGTTTCTAGTCCCTTGTTTCTGCCTTGGCCTCTGATCCTTGCTGTCCGGCCCTCTTGCTTCCAATCTTTCTGCCTTTGTCTGTCTGTCTACATCAGCTTTCTGTCATTCCCTGGCCTCCATCTCTGAGCCTGTACCTCTCCCAGCTACCTCAGATCTGTTGTCTCTCTCTGTCTCTGGGTCTGCGTCTCCCCTGGGGTATCTCTGAGCTTCTCCACTGTGGTTAGTTCTGCCATCTCTGTCTCTCTCTATCTCTGGAGGTCTCCATATTCCCTGCTTTCTATCTCCCCGCCATCCCGCGTCTCTGGCTCAGTCGCCTCTGCCTCTCGGCGTTCCTGCGCCCGGTACCACTGCCTCATTCTTCTCCGATTCTCCTCCGCTGCAATCTTTAAAGAACAGAGAGAGGCATGTCATTGAGCTGGGGCCGTCTCCATGGTTGCAGCTGTGGAGTAACTGAAAGATCAATTTGGAACGACCGTCTCCGCAATAATTGCACCTTAATAGTTTGTGTGAGGCATAGCGGGGCTCCGTGAGAGGTGGTCACGACAGCCCCAGGACCCTGGCAGGAAAAGGCCCACCTGGAGTCATGGTCAGTATCCCTGGGCCGGACCTCAGGAGGGAATACTTGGCCAGAAGCAGGAGGGGCTGAATGGGAAGCGGGAGACCCGTCTCACTCCCACACCCTCCCAGAGGTGTCCCTGCCGTCTGCTCTTACCCGCTGCGCCTTGATCCTGTTTGTAATTTATGCTTATGATCAGAATTATCAGCAATAATGGTAACATGATTATAATTGCCAAGCTGCCTGGCTCAATTGCAGCGCTGTTGGTAAATATTGTGATAGGAAGTAGCGTGAGGTCACTGCCTCCCAGAGCTTGAAGGAGGGGGTGGAGACAGGAGTGCCCTGTGCCTGGGGTCCTGTGGCCCCGTGGCTCCTCCCCTGCTCCCAGCCTGACTCTCCACCTGCTGCAAAGGATCCTTTTTTTTTTTTTTTTTTTGGCCAGGTGCAGTGGCTCACGCCTGTAATCCCACACTTTGGGGGCCCCAGGCAGGCGGATCACTGGAGGTCAGGAGTTCAAGACCAGCCTGGCAAACATGGTGAACCCCTGTCTCTACTAAAAATACAAAAATTAGCCAGGCACGGTGGCACACACCTATAGTCCCAACTACTGGGGAAGCTGAGGCAGGAGACTTACTTTAACCCGGGAAGTGGAGATTGTAGTGAGCCGAGATAGTGCCACTGCACTCCAGCCTGGGTGACAGAGCAAGACTGTCTCAAAAAATAAAATAAAATAAAATAATTTTATAAAGATTTTTTTTTTTAAGAGATGAGGTCTTGCCTTATTGCCCAGGCTGGTCTCAAACTATTGAGCTCAAGCAATCCTCGTCATCACAGCTCACAGCAGCCTGAACCTCCCAGGCTAAAGTCATCCTTCCACCCCAGTCCTCTGAGCAGCTGAGACCACATGCATGCCATCACGCTCAACTAATTTTCGTATTTTTTGTAGTGATGGGGTCTTGCTATGTTGCCCAAGCTGGTCTTGACCTCCTGGCCTCAAGCAATCCTCCTGCCTTGGCCTCCCAAAGTGCTGAGATTTCAGGTGTGAGCCACGGTGCCCAGCCAGCCCAGGCTGGTCTTGACATCCTAGGCTCAAAAGATCCTCCCTCCTTGGCCTCCCAAAAATCCTGGGATTACAGGCATGAGCCAACCGTGCTTAGCCAGACACCCCTGTTTTTGGGTTTTTTTGTTTTTTGTTTTTTTGAGACAGAGTCTCACTCTGTCACCCAGGCTAGAGTGCAGTGGTACAGTCTCGGCTCTCTGCAACCTTTGCCTCCTGGGTTCAAGCGATTCTCCTGCCTCTGCCTCTGGAGTAACTGGGACTACAGGCACGCACCACCACGCCTGGCTGCTTTTTCTATTTTTAGTAGAGATGGGGTTTCACCATTTTGGCCAGGCTGGTCTCGAACTCCTGACCTCAAATGATTGATCCACCTAGGCCTCCCAAAGTGCTGGGATTACAGGCGTGAGCCACCGCGCCCAGCTATGCCCCTGTTTTATAGCTGGGGACACTGAGTCTTAGACTCGCCGAGACTCACACAGCAGCGAGTGGCGGGGCAGGAATCTGTCCAGGGCCTGTCTGTGGCAACTTCGCAGCTTTCCTGGGACATGATGGAGCCCGACAGGGCCCCCAGTCCCTGACATGCTGCATTATTCATAAACCCGACATTCCCCCAGGGGTAAACATTCAGAAGGAGCGTTTCAAATCCACTTTTCAAATCCACTTTCCTGCTCTGAAAATAAATAAATGAGCAGAGAATGCAGGCTCACATGGAGGCGGTGGGGCCACGACTCCTCAGAGCCCTGGGAAAGCCCACAGACAACCTGTTTCTGATCCCTCGGCCGAGGCCCCCACCCAGGGACAGCATACCCCCTACCCTCCCAGGTAACCCTGGCCCTGGGACTTAGCACAACCCAGGGATCCTCCAGGAACTAGGAAGCTGGTCAGGACTACAGAGACCACCTCACCTCCTCGCAGGGGTGGACAGACACTTAACTGGTGCTTTTGCAACTTAAAATGTTTTTTAGAGACAGGATCTCACTCCGTCACCCCAGCTGGAGTGCAGTGGTGAAATCACAGCTCACTGCAGCCTCAAACTCCTGGGCTCGAGTGATCTTCCTGCCTCAGCCTCCTGAGTCGCTGGGACCACAGGCATGCATCCCCATGCCTGGCCCATTTAAAAATTTTTTTAGAGACAGGGTCTGGCTATGTTGCCCAGGCTGGTCTTGAAGTCCTGGCCTCAAGGGATCCTCTTGTCTCAGCCTCCCAAAGTGTTGAGATGACAGGCATGAGCCACTGCTTCCAATCCAAAAATTAATATTTTTTGAGACAGGGTCTCAACTCAGGTACCTAGTGGAGTGGAGTGGCGTGATCACAGCTCACTGCAGCCTCAACCTGTCAGGCTTAAGCCATCCCCCCACCCTAATCTCCTGAGCAGCTGGGACCATATGCACACCACCATGACCAGCTTTTTGTATTTTTTGCAGAGATGGGGTCTCGCCATGTTGCCCAGGCTGGTCTTGAACTCCTGGCCTCAAGCAATCCTCCTGCCTTGGCCTCCCAAAATGCTGGGATTGCAGGCATAAGCCACCATGCCTGGTCAAAAAAATCTTTTAAGGAGGCACAATGCTCCTGTCTGTATGATCTGGAAGTTGTCCCCACAGCCCCCCGTCCCTGAGCTGCCTGCACCTTTCCACCATCCCCTTGAGAGGCGCATGTGACAGAGAAGGCCTCTGCAGTAACATAACTAGAATGCAGAAGGGGACTCCTGAGAAAAGGAAAAAGGAAACTTTTGGGGGAGAGTCTCTGGGAATGGGAATGCCCAGGCAGTCATGGGACCAGAGGGTGCAACAAAGATGAAAGTGTTAATTTAGGCCGGGCGCGGTGGCTCATGCCTGTAATCCCAGCACTTTGGGAGGCCAAGGTGGGCAGATCGCCTGAGGTCAGGAGCACGACCTGGCCCCGGCCCTGGACCCCTGCATCTTAAGTGGCCCGGGGGGAAGGCATTCCAGGAACCTGAGAGGACAGACATAGCAGATGTCTAGACCTCAGCCTGGAGACCCCCTGAGCCAGGGCTCAGGGGTTAGGCAGACAGTGCTCCAGGGTCGAACTGGAAGCTCAAGTCCAGATACATTCAGCTCACAAAGTCTCAGTGGAGCGGACCTGCCCCCACTGGTCAACTCATCAGGCTCAGCACCCCACTACAGTATCTGCCTGGAGCAGGGCCACTTTCTTCCTTTCTTTTTTTTTTTTTTTTGAGACGGGGTCTTGCTGTTTCGCCAGGCTAAAGTGCAATGGCGCAATCTCAGCTCACTGCAATCTCCGCCTCCTAGGTTCAAGCGATTCTCCTGCCTCAGCCTCCCAAGTAGTTGGGGCTATAAGCGCATGCCACCACACCCAGCTAATTTTTTTGTATTTTTAGTAAAGATGGGATTTCACCATGTTGGCCAGGATGGTCTTGAACTCCTAACCTCGTGATCCACCCTCCACGGCCTTCTGAAGTGCTGGGATTACAGGCGTGAGCCACCAGGCCCAGTCGTGCAGGGCCACTTTCTAATTTGTTCAGAAACTTGCTCTGGTTTGCCAGTCCCCTGACTGCTGGGACCTCCTTAGAGGTGCTCCGTAATTCTTTTGGACCTCTGGGTCTCCTGCTCAAGTTCCCTGAAAGCAACATTCTGCTCTGAGAAACAGTCTGTCTAGGTCCTCTGCATGCGAAGCCCTGTGGGACCTGTGGGTTCCTGTTATCTCTGAAGGCTGAAATTATCTCTCTCCAACTTCTCACACCCTTCCACCCTGCCCCATGAAGGCAGAGCTCTGGTCTGTCTTGTTCTCTGATCTATGTCTTGCATCTAAAACACTGCCCAAAGAAGCTCAATAGATTTTCCAACAGATTTTGAGACAACTTCACTCTGTTGCCCAGGGTGGAGTACAGTGGCATGATGTCGGCTGACTGCAACCTCTGCCTCCTGGGTTCAAGCGATTCTCCTGTCTCAGCCTCCCTAGTAGCTGGGATTACAGGCATGCACTACCACGCCTGGCTAATTTTTGTATTTTTAGTAGAGACGGAGTTTCGCCATGTTGGCCAGGCTGGTTTCGAACTCCTAACCTCAAGTAATTCACCTGTCTCATCCTCCCAAAGTGCTGGGATTACAAGCATGAGCCATCACACCCAGCCAAGTTCAAGAGATTTTTATTGATTAAATGAGGGGTGGTGTGTGGGCCTATCTATGGCCTTTCTATGATTTGAATGATGGTATTCCCTCCAGAATTCATGTTGAACATCTCCATTGCAGTGGTGTTGGAAGGTGGGGCCTTTTGGGGTAAGTGATTGAGAGCTTTACCCTTATGAACTCATGAGGGCTCTACCTTTGTGAATGAATTAGTGCCTTAGAACTAGCACAGGCCCTTTATTGCCCATCCAGCTCTTCTGCCATGTGAGGACATGTGTTCAAGGCACCATCTTGGAAGCAAAGACTGGGGCCATCCCCGGACACTAAACCTGCTGGTGCCTTGATCTTTGCATTCCCAGCTTACAGAGTATTAGAAATACATTTCTACTATTTATATAGATTATCCAGTCTCAAGTAGTTTATTATAGCAGCACAAACAGAGTGAGACAGAAATTGGTACCAGGAGTGGGGTGTTTGTATAACCAACACCTAAAAATGTGAAAGTAGCTTTGAAACTGGCTAATAGGTAGAAGCTGGTCTGTAAAGGGCTATTCTGGTGAAGGCTCAGAAGAAACAGAGAGCTGCAGGGACAGACTTAATGTTCTTAGAGATTACTTAAGTGGTCATAATCATAACGGTGGTAAAAATGTGGATGGTAAAGGCAATTCTGATGAGGTCTTAAACAGAAATGAGAAATATTTTATTGGAAACCAGAGAAAAGGTCATCCTTGTTACAAAATGGCAAAGAACTTGGCTGAATTTTGTCCATGTCCTAGTGCTTTGTGGAAAGTAGAATTTAAGAGTGATGAACTAATATATTTGTTGGAAGAAATCTCCGAGCAAAGTGTTCAGGGTGCTACATGGTTGCTCTTAACTACTGATAGTAAAATGCAAGAAGAGAAGGATTAACTAAAGACAGAATTTATAATCAAAAGGGAGGCAGAATAAAGATTTGAAAAATTATCAGACTGGCCAGGTTATAAAAGTGTGTTTAAGACAAAATACCCGGTGGCTCACGCCTGTAATCCCAGCACTTAGGGAGGCTGAGGTGGGTGGGTCACGAGGTCAGGAGTTCGAGACCAGCCTGACCAACATGGTGAAATCCCGTCTCTACCAAAAATAGAAAAATTAGCCAGGTGTGATGGTGTGCACCTGTAATTCCAGCTACTTGGGAGGCCAAGGCAGGAGAATCCTTGAACCTGGGAGGCGGAGGTTGCAGTGAGCCAAGATCACGCCACTGCACTCCAGCCTGGATGACAGAGTGAAACTCCATCTCAAAAAGGGAGAGAGAGAGAGAGAGAGAAACACTGATGGTAAAAAGATTAGTATGAGGCCGAGCATGGTGGCTCACACCTCTAATCCCAGCACTTTGGGAGGCCAAGGCAGGTGGATCACTTGAGCACAGGAGTTTGAGACCATCCTGGGCAACATGGCAAAACTCTGCCTCCACTAAAAATACAAAAATTATCAGGGTATTGCGGCTCATGCCTGTAATCTCAGCTACTCTGGAGGCTGAGGCA
>NW_012118666.1:425469-426671 GCF_000951035.1 Colobus angolensis palliatus
TTAGTAGAGACGGGGTTTCACCGTGTTGGCCAGGATGGTCTCGATCTCCTGACCTCGTGATCTGCCCGTCTCGGCCTCCCAAAGTGCTGGGATTACATGTTCTTTTTTTTTTTTTTCAATCCTTTCTTTCTTTCCTACTTTCCCCTTTTGGGATGGAAACATCTGTCCTGTACCTGGCCCACTGTTGTCTTTTGGAAGCACTTTACTTGTTTGATTTCATAGACTCAGCAGGAGAACAATTTGCCTCAGGATGAAACACACCCTAGCGTCTTACCCATATCTGAGGTAGGTAATATTTAGATGGGACTTTGGACTTGGACTTTAAAGTCGATGCTAGAATCCGTTAAGACTTTTCAGGGCTACTGGGATAAAATGAGTAGTTTGTTTGTTTGTTTGTTTGTTTTGTTTTGTTTTGAGACAGGGTTTTACTCTGTTGCCCAGGTTAAAGTGCAATGGCCCGATCATGGCTCACTGCAGCCTCGACTTCCTAGACTTAGGTGATCCTCCCACCTCGGCCTCCCAAAGTGCTGGGACTACAGGCATGAGCCATTGTGCCTGGCTGGAATGAATGTACGTCACATGTGAATGTGAAAAAGACATGAGTTTTGGGGGCCCAGGAGCAGAATGCTGTGATTTGAATGATGACGTCTCTTCCAAAATTCACATTGAGACTTACTCATTGTGGCGATGGTATTGAGAGGTGGGGCCTTTTTGGGAAGTAATGAGGTCATGAGAGCATGAGCCTACAGATTAGTGCCTTATAAAAGGGCTGGAGGGAACTAGCTTAGGCCCCTTTGCCTTTCCACCTTCTGTCATGCGTGGGCAGAGTTCATCCCCCATGCATGGTGCAGCCAAAAGGTGCCATCCTGGAAGCGGAGACTAGGGCCTTCCCCAGGCAGCGACTCTGCTGGCTCCTTGATCTTGGACTTCTCAGCCTCTAGAACCATGAGAAAATAAATTTCTGCTCTTTATAAATTCCCCAGTTTCAGGTATTTTGTCTTTTTAAATACTTTTTATTTTGTGTTTTTATTTTTTTTATGTTATTTATTTATTTTTCTTGAGATGGAGTCTCTCTCTGTCACCCAGGCTGGAGCACAGTGGCACGATCTCTGCTCACTGAAAGCTCCGCCTCCCGGGTCCACACCATTCTCGTGCCTCAGCCTCCCGAGTAGCTGGGACTACAGGCGCCCACCACCTCGCCC
>NW_012118666.1:427216-439278 GCF_000951035.1 Colobus angolensis palliatus
TCACTCTGTCACCCAGGCTGGAGTGCAGTGGCATGATCTCAGCTCACTGCAACCTCCTACTCCCGGGTTCAAGGGATCCTCCCACCTCAGCCTCCCAAGTAGCTGGGACTACAGGCATGCACCGCCACACCAGGCTACTTCTTGTATTTTGGTGGAGATGGGTTTCGCCATGTTGCCCAGGCTGATCTCAAACTCCTGGGTCCAAGGGATTCCCCCATCTTGGCCTCCCAAAGTGATGAGATTACAGGTGTGAGCCACTGTGCCCAGCCTCAGGTATTTTGTTACAGCAGCACAAATAGCCTGAACTCAGAGCGCTAGGGAGGCATGATTTTCCGTGGGTCACTGGGGCCAGTCCTGGAGATGCTGTTGGGCAGATACACATGTCAGCACCAGCCAGCACTCAGAGAACCCTGAGGGTCTTTGACAGTGGCCACCTGGGTAGGTGTCCTCCCTGCCTTCTTGTCTGCCCGGCAATGCTCTGTTCACCTCTGCGGGCTCAGCTCCCAGGACACTGCCTCCAGGAAGGAGCCCCTGATCTCGGGCTGGTCAAGTGCCTGTCTGGGCCTTCCAAGCCCACAGTGCTTTCAAACCATCTGCCTTCCCATTGGACCATGAGGTTCTCCAGCAGGGGCCCTGTCTGAGGGCTCTCTGGTCTCAGCATACGGCCTGACCCAGAGTCTGAGGCTGCCAGGGCTTCGCTGGAGCAAGTGGCTGAAGGCAGGAGCTGTGAGAGGCGGGCAAAGGGGCTGGGGGCTCAAGAGGGACACCAGGGCGGGAGTCTGACTTTCAGCTCCTGGTGTCTACTCGGGAGAAACAACTCAGAAGGCCTAGAGAGGGATTGCTGTCCAGGAGCTGTCTCTACTGCTGGCTGGTTCAGGTTCCTCCCTGGAATACCTTTGTAAGAGTCGGTGTTCTCCCTGTCCCTATTTAAAAATTAAAATTAGGCTGTGCGCGGTGGCTCACGCCTGTAATCCTAGCACTTTGGGAGGCCGAGGCGGGCAGATCATCTGAGGTCAGGAGTTCGAGACCAGCCTGGGCAACATGGTGAAACCCTGTCTCTACTAAAAATACAAAAATTAGCTGGGCGTGATGGTGGGCACTTATAATTCCAGCTACTCGGGAGGCTGAGGCAGGAGAATCACCTGAACCTGGGAGGCGGAGGTTGCGGTGAGTGGAGATTGAGCCACGGCACTCCTGCCTGGGTGACAAGAACGAGACTCTGTCTCAAAACAAAAACAACAACAACAAAATTAGGCCCAACCCCTAGGAAGACTTACCAGCCACACTCACCTTCCTGGGCTGGTTGGAAGCCCCGGGTTTCTACAGGCTCAGGTTCCCAGCTGCCCTGTCCCTCACATGCTTGGTGTTACCCAGCTGGGCTCCCTAACTGGGCCACCACTGGGAAAGGTGCTGGGGGGTTAGATGGAGTCACCCCTGTGTGTGCCCCATTTCTGTGGACCCCACCTGCCCTGTGTACACTTGCGTATCTGATGCAGTCACGGGATTTTCTGCCTATCACCTTCTCTGCCCAAACCTCAGTTTCTTTATTAATTCGTTTGTTTAGAGACAGGGTCTTACTCTGTCACCCAGGCTGGAGTGAAGTGGCTCCATCATAGCTCACTGTAGCCTCCACCTCTTAGGCTCAAGTGATCCTCCCACCTCAGCCTCCTGAGTGGCTGGGACTAAAAGCATGCGCTCAGCTAATTTTATTTTATTTTATTTTTGTAGAGATGGAGAGTCACTAGTTTGCCCAGGCTGGTCTCGAAATTCTGGGCTCAAGCGATCCTCCCGCAATGGCCTCCCAAAGCGCTGGGATTACAGGCGTGAGCCCCGCACCTGGTCCTCAATCTTAGTTTCCTATACTTAGGATGGGGATGGTTGTCCCATATCTGGGGAGTGTCAGGTGGGCCAGCCACAAGGCCAGGAGAATGAGATGCCTCTGTAAAGAGGACAGAGCCCTTCCTCCTCAGCCAGCCTCAGCTCTGCCGCTCACATGCCTGGGCTCCCTGGTGCCTGGGATCCCGGCCTGCCTTAAATGTAGCAGAAAATGTGCCACTTCTTTACTACAAGCCCCAGGACAGGGTGGGTCTGGGGGCAGGAGGCCCCTCCTTCTTCTAGTGTGCCAAGAACTGAATAAAGAAGTAAAAGAAAACCATCTGACCGGGCGTGATGGCTCATGCCTATCGTCCCAGCACTTTGGAAGGTTGAGGCGGAGGTCGAGGCATGTGGATCACTTGATGTGAGGAGTTCAAGACCAGCCTGGCCAACATGGCAAAACCCCGTCTCTACTAAAAATACAAAAATTAGCCAAGCGCGGTGGCAGGTGCCTGTAATCCCAGCAACCTGGGAGGCAGAGGCAGGAGAATTGCTTGAACCCAGCATCTGAGTAGAGATTGCACCACTGCACTCCAGCCTGAATGATAGAGCAAGACTCTGTCTCAAAAAAAAGCGAAGAGGGCCGGGTACCGTGGCTCATGCCTGTAATCCCACACTTTGGGAGGCCGAGGTGGGCGGATCACGAGGTCAGCAGTTTGAGACCAGCCTGACCAACACGGTGAAACTCCATCTCTACTACAAATACAAAAACTAGCCGGGTGTGGTGGCAGGTGCTCTATAATCCCAGTTACTCAGGAGGCTGAGGCAGGAGAATCGCTTGAACCTGGGAGGCAGAAGTTGCAGTGAGCCGAGATCGCACCATTGCACTCCAGCCTGGGTGACACAGCGAGACTTCATCTCAGAAAACGAAACAAAACAAAACAAAAAAAAGAAGAAGAAAAAGAAAACCACTGAAGACATGCTTCTCTATTCCTACCCTGAATGGTGCAGATCCAGGGCCAGGGTTGGCTACATCACTGAAAGTGATGGACGGAAAGTGTGGGGCACATTGTTCAAAAAGCAGGAAAAATGTGTCCTCGAAGGTACTAAAATACAAAACTTTTTCCTTTTATCCTTGGTCTGAATCTCTAGACATCATGATTTTGAAAAATTTGCTATTTGCTGTTTAATGTCGTTCTTAGTATAGAAACATTAAAATGCTAAATGATTAGTCTTTTACCATTTCATTCTTTACCAGTTATCTTTATATCATTCAATGCTGGCTTAGGTGTAGCTATAAGAGCCTTTTACTCGTGAGCAGAACCACTGAATCTGCACAATTCATATTGTGCCCCGTCTGCAAAAATGTGTTTCTTTTTTTTTTTTTTTTTGACAGTCTGGCTCTGTCGCTCAGGCTCCCTCTGCCTCCCGGGTTCAAGCGATTCTCCTGCCTCAGCCTCCTGAGTAGCTGGGATAACAGGTATGCGCCACCATGCCCAGATAATTTTTGGTATTTTTTAGTAGAGACGGGGTTTCACCATGTTGGTCAGTCTGTTCTTGAACTCCTGACCTCTGGTGATCCACCCGCCTCAGTCTCCCAAACTGCTGGGATTACAGGCCTGAGCCACCGCGCCCGGCCCAATTTTATTTTTACTATTTTTATTTTTTTTGGAGACGAAGTCTTACTTTGTCACCCAGGCTGGAGTGCAGT
This sequence comes from Colobus angolensis palliatus, assembly GCF_000951035.1. Taxonomy (NCBI): domain Eukaryota; kingdom Metazoa; phylum Chordata; class Mammalia; order Primates; family Cercopithecidae; genus Colobus; species Colobus angolensis. The sequence continues at coordinate 430,743 of NW_012118666.1, forward strand.
GGTGTACTCTCGGCTCACTGTAACTTCTGCCTCCCAGGTTCAAGCAATTTTCGTGCCTCAGCCTCCTAAGTAGCTGGGATTACAGGTGTGCACCACCACGCCTGACTAATTTGCTTGTATGTTTAGTAGAGATGGAGTTTCACTATGGTAGCCAGGCTGGTCTCGAACTCCTGACCTCAGGTGATTCATCTGCCTCAGCCTCCCAAAGTGCTTGGATTACAGGCATGAGCCATACGCCCAGCCAAGTTCTGGTTTGAATACAAAGTTAGGGCCTTCAGGCCAACCGCGGTGGCTCATGCCTGTAATCCCAGCACTTTGGGAGGCTGAGGTGGGAGGGTTGCCTCAGGCTGGGAGTTTGAGACCAGCCTAGGCACCATAGAGAGACCCCATCTCTACAAAATATACAAAAAATTCGCTGGGTGTGGTGGCGAGTACCTGTAGTCCCAGCTGCTCAGGAGGCTACAATTCGAGGATCACTTGAGTCCAGGAGTTTGAGTCTACAGTGAGACATGATCGCACCACTGCGTTCCAGCCTGGGTGACAGAGCAAGACCGTATCTCAAAATAAAATAAAATAAAATAAAAATAAATAAATATAAAAAATAAGGTCTTCAAGGCTGTCAATGGCCTCTTTTTTTTTTTGAGACAGTCTCACCCTGTAGTGCAGTGGCACGATCTCAGCTCAGTGCAACCTCCACCTCCTGGATTCAAGCAATTCTCGTGCCTCAGGCTCCCAAGTAACTGGGATTATAGGTGCGTACCACCACGCCCGGCTAATTTTTGTATTTTTCGTAGAGAAGGAGTTTCGTCATGTTGGCCAGGCTGGTTTTGAACTCCTGACCTCAAGTGATCCCCCACCTCAGCCTCCCAGGGTGCTGGGATTACAGGCGTGAATGGCCTCTTGACAGAACATGTTTACCTAATACCTGTTTTGAGTCACAGGTCCAAGCTTCTGCATTAGGCTCCTGGTTGCTGTCCTTCTCCTCTTCCTGCCTGGAAATCAAGCAGCTGCTCCACTCCTGCTACTTATAAGCTGTGCCACCTTGGGTGGCCACCTCCCCTCTCAGAGCCTCAGTTTCCCCAGAGTGACAGCAGTGGTTGCTGAGAGCTGCCTGACCCCCTTGTGAGCTCGCCGTTTGTCAGGCCACAGAAGCAGAGTCCTCTCTCGTCCGCCACTTTGCCACACTTGGGGACATTTAGGGAACTATTGGCGCTCAGGGTCCTGTAGGTAGCATTGGCCCTGGGCCTGGGGCAGCTCGGCCCCCTTTCTGGGGTCAGGGGATGGCGTGAATCCCAAAGTGTATTTTTTTCCGCTGACACAGCCGTGTTTTCAGCGCTGGCATTGTGCTTGCATTTAGGTCAGGCCTATTTTAATGCCGCTGGGGACTTGTGCCGGGCTGAGACTGCCTTCCAGGGCTGACACAGAGGAGTGCTGGGTTGGTTCCGCCCAGCTGGGCTGCTGAGGGTTCAGAGAGGATGGGTGGATGAAGTGAGGAGGGAGGTAGGTAAGGAAGGAGGCAGGAAGTGGCAGGTGACCTCAACCCCCAAACCCTGGCCCATCTGGGGCCCCTGCACCCTCTCCCTTTTTTTCTTTTCTTTTCCTTTTTTTTTTTTTGAGACAGAGTCTCATTCTGTCACCCAGGCTGGAGCAAAGTGCCACAATCTCGGCTCACTGCAACCTCTGCCTCCCGGGTTCATGCGATTCTCGTGCCTCAGCTTCCTGAGTAGCTGGGATTACAAGCGCCCACCACCACACTAAGCTAATTTTTTTTTTTAATTTTTATTTTTAGTAGAGATGGGGTTTTACCACATCAGCCAGGTTGGTCTCAAACTCCTGACCTCAGGCGATTCACCCGCCTCGGCTTCCCAAAGAGCTAGGATTTCAGGGATGAGCCACCGCGCCCGGCCACACGCCTCCCTTTCTGGCAAGGATCCCCACCCCCACATACACACACTTAGTCTGGTGGGAGGAGAGTCCTACACTGGGCCTCAGGGGACATGGTCAACATTCCTCCAATGTGGGGTATGATTTTGGCAAGTGATGCCCTCTCCTGCCTCGGTTTCCCCATTTGTCCAAGGAAGAGTTGCTTTGATGACGCAGCCCAGCTCCTCTGGGACTTTGACAGCACCGGCTGCCAGGCATGGTGGCTCACACCTGTAATCCCAGCACTTTGGGAGGCTGAAGCAGGAGGATCGCTTGAGGCCAGGAGTTTAAGACCAGCCTGCGCCACACAGCGAGACCCCATCTCTACTAAGAAATTAGCTAGGCGTGGCCAGGCACTGTGGCTCATGTGGGTAATCCCCAGCACTTTGGGAGGCCGAGGTGGACAGATTACCTGAGGTCAGGAGTTCGAGACCAGCCTGCTCAATATTGCATAGCCCGGTCTCTACTAAAAATACAAAAAATTAGCTGGGCGTGGTGGTGGGTACCTGTAATCCCAGCTTCTAGGAAGGCTGAGGCAGAAGAATGGCTTGAACCCAGGAGGTGGAGGTTGCAGTGAGCTGAGATCATGCCACTGCACTCCAGCCTGGGTGACAAGAGTGAAACTCCATCTCAAAAAAAAAAAAAAAAAAATTAGCTGGGCGTGATGGCATGTCCCTGTAGTCCCAGCTACTCAGGAGGTGGAGGCAGGAGAATCGCTTGAGCCCAGGAGTTCGAGGCTGCAGTGAGTTGTGATTGCACCACTACACTCCAGCCTGGGTGACAGAGCAAGATCCTGTCCTAAAATAAATAAATAAATAAAAATAACAAAAATAAAAAGAGTCCAGGCTGGTATCCCAGCACTGCCCCTTGCCAGCTGTGTGACCTCATCAAATTATGAAACCTTTCTGTACCCTAATGCCCTTGGCTGCAAAATGAGGATAAAAATAGAACCCATTTCACAAGGCTTTTGGGAGTGAGATGACATCAGGCCTGTAGCCGTGGTATGTGGCCCCCTGCTTGGAACTCGGGAAGTGCTGGGTTGAGAAGCATCTAGTGGCGTCGATGTTATTTTCTCATCCTCCCCAAGGTGCCCCGCGCCTGCCCAGCCCATGCTCAGCCCAGGGCCCCGAGCCGAGGAGCCCGGGTGTTCATTGATATTCCGGCCACCAGCATCCTTACCGGGCCTGAGTAAACCTAACCCGCGTCTATCGCCAGATCTGGTAATTAATACTCTTGACGGTTTTTATTGGAATGAAGCAGGATCTGTGCATGACTTGGTTTTTAATTAATAACCAGCCTCCCTCCACACATCCCTCCCATCCCCCAAGTGCCCTTGAGGACAGGATGAGGTGTGGGGCAGAGGGGGCAGGGGGCAAGTCACCAGGGCCTGGTTCAGCTGTCTCTGAAGGAAAGGTCCAGGGCAGGGAACGGGGAGGCAGCCCTGGGGTCGTCTGCCATCAGATGCCCTGGACATTGGGCAAGATGGAGGAGCTGGCTCTCAGCTGGGCTAGGCCCAGGCGATGTCCTAGACACAGCTTTTGACCTCAAAGAACACGTAGTCTAAGACATCCAAACCCACAGACACATCAATCCAAGAGCATGTGCTATAGGAGAAGCCTCTGGAAGGTGCTGGAGAAACAGCAAACCCAGGCCAGGCGTGGTGGCTCATGTTTGTAATCCCCACACTTTGGGGGGCCGAGGTGGGTGGTTCACTTGAGGTCGGGTGTTCGAGACCAGCCTGGCCAACATGGTGAAAGCCTGTCGCTACTAAAAATACCAAAATAAATAAATAAATAAAAAATAATTAGCTGGGCATGGTGGTGCATGCCTATGATCCCAGCTACTCGGAAGGCTGAGACAGGAGAATCGCTTGAACCCAGGAGGCAGAAGTTGCAGTGAGCTGAGATAGCACCACTGTACTCCAGCCTGGGTGACAGAGTGAGACTCTGTCTCAAATATAAATAAATAAATAAATAAATGCAAATATAAAAATTAGCCAGGTGTGGCGGTGCACACCTGTAATCCCAGCTACTTGGGAGGCTGAGGCAGGATAATCACTTGAACCTGGGAGGCGGAGGTTGCAGTGAGCCGAGATTGCACCACTGCACTCCAGACTGGGTGACAGAGCGAGACTCCATCTCAAAAACAACAGCAAAAAACCAAAACAAACACACAAAAAAAGTAAAACTAGAAGCAACCAGCTTGACCTGGAGACACCAGAAAGTTCCTTTGAGCCAGGGCTTGAAAGATGATGTAGCTGTTCTGGTGACAAAGAGGAGCTGCTGTTCCAGGTGGCAGGAACGGCCTGTGCTAAGGCTCAGAGTCAGGGTGAGCCTGGGGGATCCCAAGGGAGGTGCTGGCAGATGGAGCTCCTGGTAGCAGTGAGATGTGGTGGGAGATAAGGCCCAGCAGGACAGGCCTTGAGTGTAGGACCAAGAGGCCTGTCTTTGTCCTGAGGGCAATGGGGGAGCCTTAGCGGGTTATATACAGAGGACTGACATGGTCATATCTAATTAAAATTTGTTGTCTATATTTTTATATGAGACAGGGCCTTGCTCTGTCACCCAGGCTGGATGCAGTGGTGTGATCTCAGCTCACTGAAGCCTCCACCTCCTAGGCTCAAGTGATCCTCTGGCCTCAGACTCCCGAGTAGCTGAGAATACACATACTTACGACCACACCTGGCTAATCGTTGTATTTTATTTTGTAGAGACAGGGGTCTCTGTTGCCCAGACTGGTCTTGAATTCTTGGGCTCAATCGATCCTCCCAAAGTGCTGGGATTACAGGGGTCAGCTACCAATCTGATTGTTAGATTTGTTGCTTAGGTGTCCAGAGCATGAAAGGGCTGTACTACAGGAACTAGAGCGGGCAGGAGTGCAGTGGGGGTCACAGGCTGTTAGAGCCAGGGTCCATGCTCAGGCTGCAAGGCCTGATGACCCTTCAGGGGTCCAAGAGCCTGGACCTCTTAGGACAAAGGGCCTGACTGAGCCCAGGAGAACTGCTTGAACCTGGGAGGCGGAGCTTGCAGCGAGGTGAGATCTCACCACTGCACTCTAGCCTGGGCAAAAGAGCGAGACTCTGTCTCAAAGCAAAAGAGCGAGACTCTCAAAAAAAACAGCAAAGCCAGAAGCAACCAGCTTGGCCTGGAGGCACTAGAAAGTGCCTTTGAACCAGGGCTTGAAAGATGATACAGCTGTCCTGGTGACCTTTGCCTCTCTGAGCCTCCGTTTTCCCATCAGTGAATTAAGGGGGTGGGTGGTGTGATCACTATGGAGCTTTGTTCACCTCCGGTTCCGAAACCACACACGATCTCCTTAGCCTCCCAACCAATGTGTAAGGGTAAAGTGCATGATGCGCACATCTAACAGATGAGGACACAGAGACTCAGGGAAGGGGAGAGATTTGCCCAAGGCCATTCAGGGCTTCAGTGCTGGAATTAGACCTGGTCCCTGTATCTCACACAGCAGGATCATGCAGGCTTTATGAGTTCCTAGAGTATTTGGGGAGAGCAGATCCTCATGGGAGTACAATAAGAGGAAAAGTGGGGCAAGCCAGGGCCATGGTCCCTGAGGGCGGGGGCCACCAGGAAACATTTCCTTTCTGTTCTCCAGATCTCAGCCCCAACCTGCCTCTTCCAGGAAGTCTTTCTAGATTTCTTGCTTCTCTGAGCTACTTCCTCCCCTCCTGTCTGCATTGACCATATGACCTGAACCTCTCAGGTGATTCCCTTCTCACAGGAAGCTCCCATCTCCCTCCCTGGACTGTGGCTTCATCAAGAGTTGGGATGGAGGCTGGGCGCAGTGGCTCACGCCTGTAATCCCAGCACTTTGGGAAGCCAAGGTGGGAGGATTGCTTGAGCCCAGGAGTTCCAGACCAGTCTGGGCAACATAGCAAGACCCTCATCTCAATTAAAAAAAAAAAAGAAGAAGAAGAAGTGGCCGGGCAAGGCAGCTCACTCCTATAATCCCAGCACTTTGGGAGGCCGAGGCGGGTAGATCGCTTGAGATCAGGAGTTCGCGACCAGCCTGGCCAACACGGTGAAACCCTGTCTCTACAAAAAAAAATTAGCTGGACATAGTGATGCATGTCTGTAATCCCAGCTACTCAGGAGGCTGAGGCACAAGAATTGCTTGAACTTGAGAGGTGGAGGTTGCGATGAGCTGAGATCGAGTCACTGCATTCCAGCCTGGGCGACAGAGCAAGACTCCGTTTCAAGAAAAAAAACAAAAAAGAGTTAGGGTGGACTGACTTCCTTCCTTCCTTCCTTCCTTCCTTCCTTCCTTCCTTCCTTCCTTCCTTCCTTCCCTCCCTCCCTCCCTTTTTCCTCCCTCCTTCCCTCTTTCCCTCCCTCCCTCTTTTTTTCTTCTTTCTCTCTCTTTTTCTTGACAAAGGCTTGCTCTGTCACCCAGGCTGTACTGCAGTGGTGCAATCTCAGCTCACTGTAGCCTCGATCTCCTGGGCTCAAGTGATTCTCCCACCTCGGCCTCCTGAGTAGCTGGGACTAGTGGCGCACACCACCATGCACGCCTAATTTTTTATTTTTTGTAGATATGGATCTCACTATGTTGCCGAGGCTGGTCTCAAACTCTGGCCTCCCACCTCGGCCTCCCAAAGTGCTGGGATGACAGGTTTAAGCCATCTTAGCCGAGTCCCTTTCTTTCTCAGCCCCTGTGCCTCCTAGTCTCATATGTGGCCTAGCACAGACCTGGGGAAACAGGATGGGCAGTCCCTGAATACCTGCATCTCCTTTTTAAAATAATAATAATTAATTTTAATTATTGTTATTTAATTAATAATTATTATTTAGATAAATTTAGATAAATAATAATAATAATTATTATTATTTAGATACAGGGTCTTGCTATGTTGCCCAGGCTGGTGTCAAACTCCAGAACTCAAGCGATCCTCCCATCTCAGCCTCTCAAAGTGCTGGGATTACAGGTTCATTTCCAACACACAGGAGGACTTTAATAGCTCCACATGTACTGGACACAGGCGTGGTGCCTGACCAGTGGGCGCTGACACAGGTCACCTTTCCTCAGTAGGGCTGGGCACTCCCAGAGGGCAGGGACCGTGTTGTCTTCCCTTTATGGCCCACGATTCCTTCCCCGGGAGTTCCCTGTGTGGGGCTGAAGTGACTGACTGTTGGTGCTCCATAAGGCACTTGGGGATGTGAAGTCACTTTGCTTCTGAGGTCCACGTCTCCGCTAGCATCACATAGAGCACCTGCTTAGGGCAGGGCACAGTGGCAGACCCTGGACACAGAGGAAACAGCTCTGTTCTCTCGGAGGGAGTCTGGCTGAATGCCGGAGGAACCCTCAACCACTGAGGGGTGGAGCTGACAATCAAACACCCCAGCTACGAGCCTGAGGCATCCTGTCCCCAGCCTCATGGAGAGTTCCCAGCAAGACCCATCCCCAGCTGCCCCCAAAGTTCACCTGCTCATAAACACACTCTTTTTTGTTTGTTTGCTTTTTTTTTTTTTTTTGAGACAGAGTCTCGCTCTGTTGGCCAGACTGGAGCGCAGTGGCACAGTCTAGGCTCACTGCAACCTCTTCTCCCGGGTACGAGCAATTTTCCCGCCTCAGCCTCCTGAATAGCTGGGGTTACAGGCACCTGCCACCATGCCCAGCTAATTTTTGTATTTTCAGTAGAGATGGGGTTTCACCATGTTGGCCAGGCTGGTCTCGAACTCCTGACCTCAGATGATCCAACAGCCTCGGCCTCCCAAAGTGCTGGGATTACAGGCGTGAGCCACCACACCCAGTCCTTATAATTTTTTAACTTCCTGTAGAGATGGGGTCTCGTTCTGTTGTCCAGCCTGGTCTCAAATGCCTGGCCCCAAGCAATCTTCCCATGTCAGCCTCCCAAGTAGCTGGGATTAGAGGTATGAGCCACTGCGCCTGGCTGAGGGAGGGTTTTGGAGAAGAAAGGGCAGAAGTAAACTGAGAGAAGGACTGGGCAGTGTGTCCAGTGGCTCAGAGCAGCTGCTCAGCTCCCTCTTCAAGGAGAAGTGTGACATTCCATGGCAAACTGTGACAAATCCACCTCTCCAAAACCCCGTTCAAGTTTGCTGTTCTCACAGAAATAGGAAATTCTGCCATCTTTGTTTGGATTCCTCAAAAGCAGAGCCAGAGAATTTGGGTGCAGTGGCTTGGGAGGTGATCCCAGGACACCTGTGAGGGGTGGGACAGGGAAGAAGCCACTAAAGGGGGCATTTACGACTGAGCATGGTGGCTCACACCTATAGTCCCTGCACTTCGGGAGGCAGAGACGGGAGAATCGCTTGAGCTCAGGAGTTCAAGACCAGTCTGGGCAACATAGTGTGAACCCATCTCTATTAAAAATTTTAAAAATTACCTGGGTGTGGTGGCTCATACCTGTGGTCCCAGCCACTCAGGAGGCTGAGGTAGGAGGATCACCTGAACCCAGGAGATTGAGGCTACAGTGAGCCGTGATCGCGCCACTATACTCCAGCCTGGGTGGCAGAGTGAGACCCTGTCTCAAAAAATAGTGATAGTAAAAAATAAAATTTTAAAAATAAAAATAAAGGCCGGGGCCGGGCGCGGTGGCTCAAGCCTGTAATCCCAGCACTTTGGGAGGCCGAGGCGG
>NW_012118666.1:440213-442720 GCF_000951035.1 Colobus angolensis palliatus
TTGGTAGAGACTGGGGTCTTGCTATGTCTCCCAGGCTGGCTTCGAACTCCTGGGCTCAAACGATCCTCCCACCTCGGCCTCCTAAAGCACTGGGATTACAGGCATGAGCCACTGCACCTGGCCAAAATTTTTAAAATTAGCTGTGCGTGGTGGTGCATGCCTGTAGTCCCAGCTACTCAAGAGGCTGAGGCAGGAGGATTGCTTAAGCCCAGGAGGTCGAGGCTACCTCCAGCCTGGGCGACAGAGTGACAGCCTATCTCTAAAAAAATAAAAATAACAACACACAAACAGGGCTGGACACATAGAGTTTTGTGAGGATTGAATGAATGCCTGGAAGGTTAAGAAGTAATCACTGAGAAAAATAAGGACTTTTAGGCTCAGAAAATGAAAGAGCCAGGTCAGGCACGGTGGCTCACGGCTATAATCCCAGCAATTTAGGAGGCCGAAGAGGGCGGATCACTTGAGGTCAGGAGTTGCAGCCCAGCCTGGCCAACATGGTGAAACCCCATCTCTACTAACAATACAAAAATTAGTTGGGCATGGTGGCCTATAGTCTCACCTATGTGGAAAGCTGAAGCAGGAGAATTGCTTGAACCCCGGAGGCAGAGGTTGCAGTGAGCCGAGATCACACCACTGCACTCCAGCATGGGCATGGAGTGAGACTCTGTCTCAAAAAAAAAAAAAAAAAAAGCCAGCAAAGATTTAAAATCAAGAGTTTTCTTTTTAATCATGATAAATAGTTAAGATGAAAGAAATTAAAAGACTAGCACCAATAAGATGAATACTTTATAAACGGGAGGGCTAATGTGTATTCCAAAGTTAAAATCAGCAAATACAAAATTAAAATGAAAAGCTATGAAGTTGGTCTTAAAAGTAACTCTCCACAAGCGATAAAAGTTTAGAAGTTCAAAATAATGATAAAACAAAGTGACAACGTAAATGTGATTTAAGAAGATAGACAATCAATGCCTCAGATCTGGGATTAAAAGATTAAAAACACGAACATTAAAGATGTAAGTCTGAGAAGACGGAGATGACCACCCAGGAGATGGAGGGACGGTGCAGGGAAGGGGATCGCAGATGAAGAACTGGCATTAGGGAGAAAAAATATGATGTTTCTTTTCTTTTCTTTTCTTTTTTTCTTTAAAAATATATGGGGTCAGTCCAGGCGTGGTGGCTCATGCCTGTAAACCCAGCACTTTGGGAGGCCGAGGTGGGCGGAACATGAAGTCAAGAGATTGAGACCATCCTGGCCAACGTGGTGAAACCCCGTCTCTACTAAAAATACAAAAAAATTAGCTGGGCGTGGTGGCAGGCACCTGTAGTCCCAGCTACTCGGGAGGCTGAGGCCAGAGAATCTCTTGAACTCAGGAGGTGGAGGTTGCAATGAGCCAAGATCGCACCACTGCACTCCAGCCTGGCAACAGAGCAAGATTACATCTAAAAAAAAAAGATACAGGTCTCTCACTATGTTGCTCCAACTCCTGGGCTCAAGTGATCCTCCTGCCTCAGCCTCCCAAAGTGCTAGGAATACAGGCATGAGCCACCGCACCTGGCCCATATTTCTTTTCTGAACAAGATATAAACTTTCAAGTAAAGAGGACAGAAAGAGAGAGAGAGAGAGAGAGAGAAAGAAAGAGAAAGAAAGAAAGAAAGAAAGAAAGAAAAGAAAAGAAAAGAAAGAAAGAAAGAAAAAGAAAGAAAGAAAAGAAAGAAAGAAAGAAAAAGAAAGAAAGAAAGAAAGAAAAAGAAAGAAAGAAAGAAAGAAAAAGAAAGAAAGAAAGAAAGAAAAAGAAAGAGGAAGGAAAGAAAACAGAAACAGAAAATCTATTTTTTTTATTTATTTGTTTGAGACAGGGTCTCGCTCTGTCATCCAGGCTGGAGTGCAGTGGCATGATCATGGCTCACTGCAGCCTTGGCTTCCCGGACTCAGGTGATCCTCCCACCTCAGCCTCCCCAGTAGCTGGGATTATAGGCATGTGCCACTACACCCGGGGTTTTGCCATGTTGCCCAGGTTGGTCTCGAACTCCTGAGCTCAAGGAATCCTCCTGCCTCGACCTACCAAAGTGCCGGGATTACAGGTAAGCCACCGTGTCCAGTACAGAAAAGTTGTTTCAAAGAAAACAATTCTGGCTGGGTGTGGTGGCTCACACCTGTAATCCCAGCACTTTGAGAAGCTGAGGCAGGTGGATCACTTGAGGTCAGGAGTTTGAGACCAGCCTGACCAACATGGCAAAACCCTATCTCTATTAAAAATACAAAATCAGCTGGGCATGGTGGCGCATGCCTGTAATCCCAGCTACTTGGGAGGCTGAGGCAGGAGAATTGCTTAAACCCGGGAGGCGGAGGTTGCACTGAACAGAGAGATTGCGCCACTGTACTCCAGCCTGGGCGGCACAGCGGGACTTTATTTCAAAATAAAGAAGGAAAAAGAAAGAAACAAAAAAGAGAGAAAGGAAAGGAGGAAAGGAGAGAAGAGGGGAGGGGAGGAAAGGAGAGAAGAGGG
>NW_012118666.1:443971-447660 GCF_000951035.1 Colobus angolensis palliatus
CCCCAGCCTGGGCAACAGAGTGACACCCTGTCTCACACACACACAAGGAAAAAAACACAAAATTTCACTTAGGAGAAATAAGTTCAAGAGATCCAAGTATAACCTGGTGGCTATCCTTGGTAACGATGTGTTCTAAACTTGAAAAGTACCCAGAGAGTGGATTTGAAGTGTTCTCAGCACACTCCTCACAAAAAGATAAATGAGGTAATGCATATGCTAATTAGTTTGATGTAGCTGGTCCACACTTTATGTGTATTTCAAAACATCATGTTGCACACCATAAACAGATACAATTTTTGTCAATTAGAAAAAGAGGTTAGAGATATGCTGGAGTGCACACAGCGTGCTCCCTTCTAGGGAGAGAGGTGTGAACCAAGTTCCCGATGGGCGCGTCTCTGCAGGCCATGGAGAAAAAGTGTGTGTGTGCATGTGTGTATGTGTGCACAGGTGTGGATGTATATGCTTGTATGTGCGTGTGTGTATGTGTATTGTTTGTGTGTATATATGTGTATCTGTTTATGTGTGTGTGTATATGTCGATCTGTGTGTAATGTGTGTGTGCATGTGTACATGTGTGTATGCGTGTGTACATGTGTGTTTTTGTGTCTCTGTATGCATTTGTGTGTCTGTGTACATGTATCCATAGTGTTTGTATGTGTATATATGTGTGTATATGTGTGCCTGTAACACCTGCATATGTGTGTAGGTATGTGTGTATATGTATATGTGTACGTGTATGTGTATGTATTTGTGTGTGTTCATGTCTGTAGCGTTTGTGTGTTTATGTGTATGTATGTGTCTATGTGTATTTGTGTGTGTATGTGTCTGTAGTGTGTATGCATGTATATGTGTGTATATGTGTGTGTAACACCTGTATATGTATGTATGTGTGTATGTGCATATGTGTACATGTATGTGTATTTGTGTGTCTGTGTACATGTGTGTGTTTGTGTATGTGTATGTCTATGTGCATGTGTGTATATGTATGTGTATATGTGTGTGCATATGTATATTATGTGTATATGTTTGTGTGTATATGAGTGTCTGTGTAACACGTGCATAAGTATGTATGTGTATACATGTGTATATGTGTACATGCATGTCTGTGTACATCTGTAGTGTTTGTGTGTATGTGTATGTATTTGTGTGTCTGTGTACATGTATCTGTAGTGTTTGTGTATGTATGTGTCTATGTGTATGTGTGTATGTGTTTGTATGTCTGTGTCTACATGTGTATGTGTATTGTTTCTGTTGTATATGTTTGTGTGTGTATATGTGCATCTTTGTGCAACATGTGCATATGTATGTGTGTATGCATACGTATGTGTACATGTATGTGTGTCTGTGTTTCTGTATGTATTTGCGTCTGTGTACATGTGTCTGTAGTGTTTGTATGTATGTGTATTGTTTCTGTATGTATATGTGTATAGTGTGTCTCTGTGTAACACATATGTATGCACATGTATATGTGTATGCACATATGTATATGTGTACATGTATGTGTATATATTTCTGTGTACATGTGTCTGTAGTGTTTGTGTATGTGTATATGTGTATATGTGTGTGTATGTGTGTACATGTGTGTCTGTGTGTATATATATGATGTGTACGTGTACATGTGTCTCTGTGTCTGTGTGTTTGTGTGTGCCTGCATGTGTGTGGTCACTTGGAAAGGCCTGAGGGTGTGGTGTTGGAGGCAGGATCTGAGGCCTGAACTGGGGGCCGGGGACAGAGCCCAGAGTGTGATGAACATGACAGACTCCAGGCGGCGGACCTGGTGCACGGCCGTGAAGGTGCTCCTGGTGAACTCCAGGCTCGGGGCTGCTGGGAAACTGAGGCACAGTCGTGCGTGGGACCAGCCGGAAGAGGCAGCTGTGGCAGCGGGAGAGGGCAGCTGGGAGGGGGTCTAGGCGGGGCTGGAGCCGCCCTGGAGGCAGCAGGTCCTTCCCTCTGCTGGTAGCTCCAGAGAAAGGGCCCAAAGCCTTGCCCAAGGTTCCAGAGAAGCTTCTAGAACTGAGCATCCTGGTTATTTGTCCTATACCATGTTCCTCCTGAATTTACACTGGACCCCAACTTCAGTCTCAAGACACTTCCCAGCCTCTCTTGGGGAGTGGGAGCGGGATCAGGGTTTGTGGCCAGCTGAGGTCGGCAAGGGGGACGCGATGAGGGGGTTCAGGACAAAGAAGGCAGGCCAGGGTCAGCACTGTGGAAGGAGCCCAGATCGCGGGGAGGGGAGGCAGCGCTGTGTAGGAGGAGGGAGGCCAGGGTAGTCGTGGCCCGGTGCGGTCTCGGGGAGGGAATGAATGTCCACGCCCTGGCCGGCCTCTCTCCCAGAGATGGAAGCATGGACACACACGCATACTCACAGAGAGGCCTGAACCAAGTCTGGCAGGCCACGGGAACAGGGAGCTCTGGGGCCAGGAGCCGGCACACCTGGGTCCCCGTTGGTGCTCTTGCGTGCAAAGCTGGCCTATGTCTCCCTCTGCAGCCCTAAAGCCCAGCCTGGATCAGAGGGTGGAACGGACAAGCCGCGGTGAGAGGGCCGAGGGTGACACCTGGTGGTGAGTTTGAGGCATCACAGGCAAGACTTGGCTGGTAGGCCTCTTGCCGCCCAGCGGTGCGTGGTGTCACCCACCCCGCCAGCCTCCCCTCCTGTTCTTCACCCCAGGGCTCCACAAAAGGAGAAGGCCAATGTCTCCTCATCGGACCTGGAGGGTTTGATCAATGTTTCCCCGGCAGACAGAGCAAAGAGAAGTGGGGCAAGAGAAGTCCAAGTTTTTTTTTTTTTTTTTTTTTCAGAGTCTTGCTCTGTCACCCAGGCTGGAGTACAGTGGGGCTCCCTGCAACCTGCACCTCCCGGGCTCAAGCAGTTCTCCTGCCTCAGCCTCCCGAGTAGCTGGGCTTACAAGCATGTGCCACCACGCCCGGCTAATTTTTATATTTTTAGTAGAGATGGGGTTTCACGCTGGTAGCCAGGCTGGTCTTGAACTCCTGACCTCAAATGATCTGCCTGCCTTGGCTTCCCAAAATGCTGGGATTATAGGCGTGAGCCATTGTGCCTGGCTAATTTTTTATGTTTTGTAGAGACGGGGTTTCACCATGTTGGCCAGGCTGGTCTTGAATTCCTGACCTCAGGTGATCCACCCTCCTTGGCCTCCCAAAGTGCTGGGATTACAGGCGTGAGCCACCGCGCCTGGCCTAGAAGTCCCCATTTCTGAGCTCCCCTCAACATCAGACAGACACTGTGTTGGAGGGGAGAGTTGCACAGGTTGTCACCATAACCCCATGCCATGGAGATGCCTTTCAAAGGCCAGTGCTGTGCACCTCGGGGTGGAAGGGTCATGAGGACACCCCCTACCCCGCTTCAGACCACACTGGTTCAATCCCCACCCCTAAAACACTGATGCTCCAAGCTTTAGTCTTCTTCCCAAAGCTGGACCCAGGGCCACATCCCAGGAGTGACCCAGAGAATGATATCCCCCCACCCCTACCCAAACCATGATTTCCAAGATTTCCCGCTGGGACCCCCATGCCTGAGGCTTATGCTCCCACTTTATAGATGGGAAAACTGAGGCTGGGGAGGGAAGGGCTTTGCCCAGGGCTACAGGCTGGTTACTGCCCAAGTCAGAGTCGAGACTTGGGTCGCTGCAAGGTGCTGCCTTTTTTTTTTTTTTTGAGATAGGGTCTTGC
>NW_012118666.1:448179-464489 GCF_000951035.1 Colobus angolensis palliatus
CATCTTCAGACTTCTTTTACTCCTTCAGTGGAAATGTGGTTTCTTCAAAAAATGCTACATATATGTGTGTGTGTGTGTATATATTAAACAACATATATTAAACATATATATTATTTATATATATATATATCTGGTAGAGATGGCAATCTCACTATGTTGTCCAGGATGGTCTCAAACTCCTGGTCTCAAGCGATCCTCCCACCTCGGCCTCCCAAAGTGCTGGGATTACAGGCGTGAGCCACCACACCTGGCTGATGCTGCCTCTTGATCACAGATCTACAGTCCTGTGAGTTATAAGGCAATACTAGGCAATTCACCTACATCAGAACGTATAAAAGGAGGCCCCAGCTGTCGGTGCTGAGAAACAATGAGAGAGGAGAATTGCTTTAGAGCACTGTCTTAATCTTGCGCTGCTGAGGTTCTAGGAGGGATAATTCTTTGTTCCGGGGCTCTGTCCTATGCATCGTAGGGTATTTAGCAGCATCCCTGGCCTCTGCTCCCTACATGCCAGTAACATGCCCCTGTTGTGACCACCAATAACGTCTCTCGATATTGCCAAATGTCCCTTAGAGGGCAGAGTAGCCCTGGTTGAGAACTACAGGCTTGGACAGAGCTGTGTGGCAAATCCCACCTTCCAGGCAAGGGTGGGGTTACTGTCTCCCACCTGAAGCCTCGTAGGCGGGGTGGGCTGTAAGAAGACTCCTTGGAGAGCTTATTAGCCCTCCCTGGCAGTGGATGGGTGCCTAAGATTTTACGTCCTGAATTGAGGCTATGTTTGCAATTCTTTTTTTTTTTTTTGGAAACAGGATCTTGCTCTGTTGCCCAGGCTGGAGTGCAACGGCGTGGTTATAACTCACTGCAGCCTTGAACTCCTGGGCTCAAGTGATCCTCCTGCCTCAGCCTCCCTAGTAGCTGGGACCACAGACATGTAGCACCATGCCCGGCTAACTGGTTTTTTGTTTTTATTTTTGTTTTAGATTTTGGGGTCTGGCTTTGCTGCCCAGGCTGGTCTTGAACTCCTGACCTCAAGCGATCCTTCCACCTCTGCCTCCCAAACTGCTGGGATTATAGCCATGAGCCACTGCATCCAGCCTTGCCCACTTTTTGAGAGGCTGATGAAGTGTAAGGGCCTGTCCAAGCTTTTCTCCAGTAATAGGGGCAGGACAACCCCTACTTGGAGAGGTTTAAGGACAAATTGAGAGAGAAAAATAAAGTTGCTGTTAAGATTATGCCCTGTGAATCCTGCTCAGATATTTGTCTTTGGCATTCTGCCAATTATATTTCATGCACTGTATGTAGATGTGTATTTCCTTTTGTATTTATTTATTTATTTATTTATTTTTGAGATGGAGTCTCTGTCACCCAGGCTGGAGTGCAGTGTCACAGTCTTGGCTCACTGCAACCTCCACCTCCCGGGTTCAAGTGATTCTCCTGCCTCAGCCTCCCAAGTAGCTGGGATTACAGGTGGTACCACCACATCAGCTAATTTATATATTTTTAGTAGAGATGGGGTTTCACCACGTTGGCCAGGCTGGTCTCGAACTCTGACTTCAAGTGATCTGCCTGCCTCTGCCTCCCAAAGTGCTGGGATTACAGGCGTGAGCCACCGCACCCGGCCTGGATTTCTTTTTATTTATAATGTTTGGAGTTCTTCTTCTTCTTTTTTTTTTTTTTGTTTTTTGAGATGGAGTCTCACTTTGTCACCCAGGCTGGAATGCAATGGCGCGATCTCAGCTCACAACAACCTCCACCTCCAGGGTTCAAGCGATTCTCCTGCCTCAGCCTCCTGAGTTGCTGGGATTACAGGTTCCCACCACCAAGCCCGGCTAATTTTTGTATTTTTAGTAGAGACAGGGTTTCACCATGTTGGCCAGGCTGGTCTTGAACTCCTGACCTCAAGTGATCCGCCTGCCTCGGCCTCCCAAAGTGCTGGGATTACAGGTGTGAGCCATCCAGCCACGCCTGGTCTGGAGTTCTTTGTACTTTGTATTCACCTCTTTCATCAATTCTGGAAGTTTCTCAGCTGTTTCCTCTTTAATGCTTTTCTTCAATTCTATTTTCTTTGCCACCCGATTAGACTTAATTTTCTTTGGGTCTTACTTATTCAGCAAATATTTGTTGATCATGATTCCAGACACAAATCTAGGCATTTGGAATATGTAAGCTCCCCATGCGGTTTACATTCTAGATTCTTTTATTTTTCACATTTTTATTTAGAGACAGGGCTTCACTCTGTTGCCCAGGCTGGAGTGAGATGGCATGATCATAGCTCACTGCAACCTCCAATTCCTGGGCTCAAGCGATCCTCCAACCTCAGCTTCCAGAGTAGCTGGGTCTATAGACATGTGCCACCATGCCTGGCTAATTAAAAAACAAACAACCAAAAAACACATTTGTTTATAGAGATGGGATCTTGCTATGTTGCCCAGGCTGGTCTGTAACTCCTGTGCTC
Organism: Colobus angolensis palliatus; assembly: GCF_000951035.1. NCBI lineage: Eukaryota > Metazoa > Chordata > Mammalia > Primates > Cercopithecidae > Colobus > Colobus angolensis. The sequence goes on from NW_012118666.1 coordinate 450,632, forward strand.
AAGTGATCCTCCCATCTCAGCTTCCCAAAGTGCTGGGATTACAGGTATGAGCCACTGTGCCCAGCCATCACGCCACCTTTTTTGCATAGCCCACACTAGATAAAGATCATCACCATACCGGGGTTTCTTCTATCCATAATACTTACAATTTTCAAATGTCTGAGATGTCATGTCTTCTAGATTTTCCTGGAAGAATATTTTCTTTTTCAAAAAAGGTCTTGTTCTGTCACCAAGGCTGGAGTGCAGTGACATGATCGTAACTCACTGCAGCCTGCAATTCCTGGGCTCAAGTGCTCCTCCTGCCTCAGCCTCTCTAATAGTAGGGACTACAAGTGCACACCACCATGCCCAGCTAATGGTTTTATTTTTTGTAGAGATGGGGTCTCACCATGTTGCACAGGCTGGTCTCAAACTCCTGGGCTCAAGTGATCCTCCCACTTTGACCTCTCAAAGCACTGAGATTACAGGCACGAACCACTGCACCCACCCCTGGGATAGTATTTCATAAGAGGGTGCTTTATCTGGGTATTTTTCACTATGGAACCTCAAGCAGGGTCTGGGCCATCTTGTCATTTTCCTTTTTCTTTTTTTTGGAGACACAGTTTCACTCGGTCGCCCAGGCTGGAGTGCAGTGGCAAGAACTCAGCTCACTGCAACCTCGTCTCCCGAGTTCAAGTAATTCTTCTGCCTCAGCCTCCAGAGTAGCTGGGACTACAGATGCACACCACCACTCCCAGCTAATTTTTGTATTATTAGTAGAGACAGGGTTTCACCATGTTGGCCAGGCTGATCTCAAACTCCTGACCTCAAGTGATCCACCCGCCTCGGCTTCCCAAAGTGCTGGGATTACAGGTGTGAGCCACCATGCCTGGCCTTTGGTGTTATTATTAACAAATAATAACTTTTCATACTGGTACACATGTGAAATCATGGCAACTATCATAATGTACTTTTTTTTTTTTTGAGACGGAGTCTCGCTCTGTCGCCCAGGCTGGAGTGCAGTGGCCGGATCTCAGCTCACTGCAAGCTCCGCTTCCCGCGTTTACGTCATTCTCCTGCCTCAGCCTCCCAAGTAGCTGGGACTACAGGCGCCCACCACCTCGCCTGGCTAGATTTTTGTATTTTTTAGTAGAGACGGGGTTTCACCATGTTAGTCAGGATGGTCTCGATCTCCTGACCTCGTGATCCACCCATCTCGGCCTCCCAAAGTGCTGGGATTACAGGCTTGAGCCACCGCGCCTGGCCCATAATGTACTTTTTTTGTTTGTTTGTTTTTGGTTTTTTTGAGACAGGGTTTAACTCTATTGCCCATGCTGGAGTGCAGTGATGAAATCATGGCTCACTGCAGCCTTTAACTCCTGGGCTCAAGCTATCCTCTCACTTTGGCCTCCCAAAGTACTGGAATTACAGATGTGTGCCACCATACCTGGCTAGATTTTCCTTTCCTTCTTCCATCTCTCTCCCTCCCTCCCTCCCTCCCTCATTTTCCTTTTCTCTCTCTCTTCTTTCTCTCCTTCTCTCTTTCTTTTAGACAAGGTCTTACTCTTTTGCCCAGGTTGGAGTGCAGTGGTATGATCACGGCTCACTGCAGCCTCAATCTCCCGCACTCAGGTGATCCTCCCATCTCAGCCTCCAAAGTAGCTGGGCATACACCGCAAGCATACACTACCACATCTGGCTCATTTTTTTTGAGCTCATTTTTCTTGCTCTGTCACCCAGGCTTGAGTGCAGTGGTGTGATCTCAGCTCACCGCAACCTCTGCTTCCTGGGTTCAAGTGACTGTCGTGCCTCAGCCTCCCAAGTAGCTGGGATTACAGGCACCCACCACCATGCCCTGCTAAGTTTTAAAAATGTTTTTATATAGAGACGAGGTTTCACCATGTTGCCCAGGCTGGTCTCAAACCCCTAGGCTCAAGTGATCCACCTGCCTCACCCTCCCAAAGTGCTGGGTTTATAGGCATGAGCCATGGCGCCTGATCCGGCTAATTTTTAGTATTTTGTAGAGATGACGTCTCACCGTGTTGCCCAGACTGGTCTTGAACTCCTGGGTTCAAGCAATCCTCCCACCTCAGCCTCCCAAAGTGCTGGCATGACAGGCATGAGTCACCGTGCCCAGCCTTTTCTTCTTCTTCTTTTTTTTTTTTTTGTTTTTTGAGATGGAGTCTCACTGTGTCTCCCAGGCTGGGGTGCAGTGGCATGATCTAGGCCCACTGCAAGCTCCACCTCCTGGGTTCACGCCATTCTCCTGCCTCAGCCTCCCGAGTAGCTGGGACTACAGGCACGCGCCACCACGCCTGGCTAATTTTTGGAATTTTTAGTAGAGACGGGGTTTCACCATGTTAGCCGGGGTGGTCTTGATCTCTTGACCTCATGATCCACCCACCTGGGCCTCCCAAAGTGCTGGGATTACAAAGGTGAGCCACCGTGCCCGGCCTTGAAAGCCTATTTGACCACAAAGTTTGCAACACGTTGTGCTGTTGATCTGATCTCCAGAAAGCCTGCTGCAGGAACCAGAATTTGCCCACTGAAGATGGAAACCTCATCGGACTCATCACAAGTGTGTGAGCGGATGGATTACTGTTTCTGTTGATTTTTTTTGCAGGCCTATTTATCCCTCCAGCAGGTTCAAATGTGAACCCAGGACCAGCCCTCTCCAGCGGCCTTTCAGGACCTATCCTCTGCCTGTCCTTGCTAAGGTGCCTCTCCTGGGACAAGGACAGCCCCAGATGTCTTCAGCTCCAGCCTCTCTGAGGCCGTGCCTACCTGGGAAGCAGTGAGCTGGCAGAGGGCAGGATCGGGGACCATCTCCTGGCACCAGGGTGCCCAAGAATTGGGAGAGATCGGGAGGCCCAGGGTCCCCACGGAGAGGAGCAGACGAGACAACTGCAGGGGTCCTGGACCTGTCACAAGCTTTATTGTCCCGAGCACAGACTCGCCACACTTCAACAATTCCACTGTGGGGAGGGGAGGGGCGCAGGAAGGTCCTGGGGAGGGGACATGGCTGAGCCACGCCCGGGTGGCCACACCAGGCAGGCTGAGAGGCCCACGGAGGCAGAAGCTCCCAGGGAAACCGCTTCTTGGACACCCATCACCAGGAGCCCACCTCCGACGGCTCAGCTTCTCCCAGCGCTCGGCTAGGTGGACCTCTGGCTGTTAGTAGACTAATCGGTGCCCCTACAGATGGGGCAGAGCTGCCTGATTTTGCTAGAAAGAGCTGTATTTGACCCTGGGTTAGGCCACTAAAGCATCGCTTCTAGACAGCTGTTAATAGAACTGCATGCGAGAGCTACCAAAAGCCAACAGGGACTGGGAGGTGGGCTGGGGGGGACCTCCTGCCCGATAGGCTGCATTTGGGCAGGAACGTGAGCGCCACCTACCTGTAGCAGGTGGTACTCACGAGGGCAACCTGGGCCGTTCCTATGAATTGCACACGTGTCCTGTGCGTTTTGGGAAAGCCGGGACGGGGCATCGGGCTTCTCCTTCTGGTCCCCTGATGGGGGAGGCCTCACAGGAAAACACTCCCTGAGCTGCCGGAGGGTGGGGCAGGGCCCCCTGTGCTGATGCCGGGGTGCAAAGCTGTAAGCAACCTGTCAGTCCTCCAGCGGAGAGGTGGAGGCTGCAGGGCCAAGGCTGGCTTTTTCCACCACGCACAGGCCTGGGATAACTGAGCAGGCTTGAGGGGAAGACGGGTGGGGGGGCAGCTAGACTTCTCTTACTCCCAGCCCCTGTTAGGAGATGGGGCTGGAGACGCTCTGTGCAGGTGCCTGGCAAGACCAGGAAGGGATGTTCCATGTGGCACCCACACCCTGAATGCCTGGCTGTGTGTGCTTGTGTGTGTATACAGCACCTCTAGGCTGTAGGAACATTTGCAGTATCTGTGGGCACGGTCCTGCCAGGCCTGGGTCTCAGTCCCAGAAACCAAGTATGTGTCTCTGTGTGGCCTGAGCGTGGTTCACAGCAAACGCCGCCACCCACTCAAACACCGCCACCCACCCACACGGTCATCTGTGCACACGTGGTCCCTCTGAGTGCGTGCGTGTGTGTGTGTGTGTGTGCGTGAACATGGTGTGTACATAAGGACCTGCTTAGATGCATCTGCAGGTGGGTGCAGATGTTTGGAACATCTGGTCAACCCCAGGGGAAACCGTATTACTGACCTTTGACCTGCCTAGAGCCTCCACTCTGAGCTGCCTCTGCCCTGGGCTCTGAGTCTGGGTTTGCCCAAGGTCGAGGTGGGAGGTGAGGAGAGGGGCTTCCAAACCTTCGTAACACTGCGTCGCTGGCCTTGGTGACATCTTGGGCCAGCAGCTTAGAGGTGTGTGTGTGTTGGTGTTGGTGGGCAGCGGGAGAAAGATCCTGTTCCCCTGCCCTCCGCCCCCGCCAACACCTTGAACCTGGGGGCCTCGCTGGGCAGGCAGGCTGGCTGAGGGGAACTGGTACCACTGTTTGAAGAAGGTTCAGAAGGTGGGGACAAGAAGCCCTGGGGACTGCCTTGGCCTGGAAGTGGCTTCGGAAAAGGGGCCCCCACTTGGCTCTTAAAGACTGGACGTTCCCCCTTGGTGCCTGCATGGACAAACTTAGCCCCACCCTGCCCCCCTCCCCCCCACCAACCCCTCTGGGGAGACCCGAGGGAGAACGGGCAGAAAAAGAGGACAGGGCCACTAAGATGGTCCTAAGGGCAGCTCCTTCTGGACAGAGGGTCCTGGCCGGATACCCTCTGCCTCCACTGACAAAATCCAGAAGCTGCCGGGCGTCCAGGCCGAAGGTCCCCGGGTCAGGCCGGGACTGTACCGTTCACACTCTCTGTGGAAGGCTGGGCTTGAGGAAGCGTCCTGGTCTGGCAGGGGATCAGGGTGGGGGATTGTCCGCGGCGGTGAGTACGTTATTGTTACAAACACTGTTTTGTCTCCAAAGTGACAGTCCTGGCTCCTGCCGGGAGGAGGTGCTGCCGGGCAGCCACGCAAGGGGGCTCTGGTGTGGACTGGACCACTCCACACGGTATCCCCTCAGGGTCAGTGCTTGTCCTAGAGAGAATAAAGAGCATCATCAGAAAGGGTCTCAGAGAGCCTGGAGGGCCAGGCAGTCAGAGCGGGGTCAGGGAGGAAAGGAGGTGGGGCTGGGTGGGGGAGGAGGGGACACCAGCATAGAGGGAACAGCGCCCGCCAAGGCCCTGAGACAGGAAGTGCCTCCCTGCTGTGTGTTTGGGGCTGAGTGAGACAGCAGGTGGGGTGGGAGGTGCTGATGGAAAGCTGAGGGGAAGAAGCAGGTTTTTTGTTTGTGTGTTTGTTTGTTTGTTTTGAGACAGAGTCTTGCTCTGTCACCAGGCTGGAGTGCAGTGGTGTGATCTTAGCTCGCTGCAACCTTTGACTCCCTGGTTCAAGCGATTCTCCTGGTTCAAATGATTCTCCTGCTTTGGCCTCCTGAGTAGCTGGGGTAACAGGCATGCGCCACCACACCCAGCTAATTTTTGTATTTTTAGTAGAGACGGGGTTTCACCACGTTGGCCAGGATGGTCTTGATCTCCTGACCTTTTGATCCACTCACCTCGGCCTCCCAAAGTGCTGGGATTATAGGCGTGAGCCACTGCGCCCATGAACTGGGATGACCCCATGTGTCTTGCAGGGTGGCCGAGAAAACAAGGCCAGGAGGACAAAATCACGCTGACTCCTCCGAGGCGAGCTCTGCCCACACAACCCTGCCTGTGCCTGGAGCTTGGCAGATTCTGTGGCTACGCTGATCCTGTTTCTAGTGAGCACCTGTGCTCCAGGGGTTCTGCTGTCAGAACTAGGTTCTCTCTCTCTTTCAGTGTTTTTCTTAGAGACAGGGTCTCACTTTATTACCAAGGCTGGAGTGCAGTGGTGCAATCCTAGCTCACTGCAGCCTCAAATTCTTGGACTTGAGTGATCCTCCTGCCTTAGCCTCCTGAATAGCTAAGGCTACAGGCGTGCACCACCACACCAATTTTTAAAATTATTATTACTATTTTTTGGGACAGAGTTTTGTGCTTGTTGCCCAGGCTGGAGTGCAATGGCACGATCTCGGCTCACTGCAAACTCCACCTCCCACATTCAAGCGATTCTCCTGCCTCAGCTTCCCATGTAGCTGGGATTACAGCTGTGTGCCACCCTACCGGGCTAATCTTGTATTTTCAGTAGAGATGGAGTTTCACCATATTGGCCAGGCTGGTCTCAAACTCCTGACCTCAAGTGACCCACTGGCCTCCGCTTCCCAAAGTGTTGGGATTACAGATGAGAGCCACTGTGCCCGGCCTTTTTAAATATATATATATATTTGAGAGAGAGAGGGTCTTGCTATGTTGTCCAGGCTGGTCTTAAACTCCTGAGCTCAAGTGATCCTCATGGCTTGACCAGGAAAAGTGCTGGGGTTACAGGCGTGGGCCACTGTGCCCAACCTGTAACTTTTTTAAGAAGGGAAGAAAACAAAAATCAAAAGAGCTGGGTGAATCCAGAATCAAGTTTGCCTGCAACAGCACCCTCCCTGAGTGACTCTATTGTAAAGCTTCCTGCAGAATGCATCTTTGTCTGTAGTGACGTTTCAAGGATTTTCTCCAGAGAGGTCTGCCTGCACGGGAGGGACCTGGGAGGGCTGAGGCGCCCCTCACCTCTTGTTTCTGGGCTTTGTCCTGCTGGTGGATGCCGTTTGCAGAACCGGAATTGCCAATGATCTGGAAGAGTCAGGGGAGACACTGAGCGAGGCAGCAGTTCCCGATTTGCTCACTAGATGGCGAGGTCTTCCTATGGGACCATCTCAGGCTCCACATTCCAACCCCTTCAGCCTGGGGCTCCCAGCACCCCCAAAGACCAAGCCTCTAGGGGCAAGGCTGCTTCTCCCTTCTTAGTCTAAGCTCCTCAGGGCAAAACCATGTGCCCCTTGAACTGAGGGTTCCAGAGGGCAGGGCACCCTCCCCTTTCAGCCAGGGTTCCAGGGACAGAGCTGCCTCCCCCTTCAGACCGGGGTTCCTGGGACAGAGCTGCCTCCCCCTTCAGACCGGGGTTCCTGGGACAGAGCTGCCTCCCCCGTCAGACTGGCATTCTCAGGACAGGGCTGCCTACCTCCTCGGACTAGGGTTTTAAAGATAAGGCTGCCTCCCGCTTCAGACGGGGACTCCGAGGACACAGCCCGGTGGCTTGCCTCCTGGTGGGCCCTGCCGGCCGCCGCTCACCTGGGCCTTGTCAGGGCAGCTCCTCATGGCCTCCATCAGCTTCTCCACCTGCTGAGCCTGGTCCAGTGCGTCCCGCAGGGCGTCCTCCGTGCTCATCAGCTGGTGCTGCAGCCGCAGGAGCTCGGGCGCCGAGGAGGGGTCGATGAGGGAGTAGCGCCTCTGATCCGACAGGGATTTCTCTTTGTCCTGGAAGCGGCAGGAGAGTGGAAGAGCGCACGAGTGTGTGTGTATGCATGTGCACACACGTGTGTGTGTGTGTTGGTGGGGGTCTCGCCTCTAGGCAGAAAAGTCTTCCAACCTCACTTTGTCTCTGGGTTCCAAGCCTGGGCATCACCCAGAGGATTCTCAGGCCATTCTCAGGCAACTCACAGGAGCATTCTGTGAGGTGCTCCATTGTCTCCAAGTGGGGAACCCAGGATCCCCTCCCTCTGTTTTTTTTTTTTTTGTTTTTTTTTTTTGAGACAGAGTCTCGCTCTGTCGCCCAGGCTGGAGTGCAGTGGCGCAATCTGGGCTCACTGCAAGCTCCGCCTCCTGGGTTCACGCCATTCTCCGGCCTCAGCCTCCCAAGTAGCTGGGACTACAGGCGCCCGCCACCACGCCCGGCTAATTTTTTCATATTTTTAGTATAGGCGGGGTTTCACCGTGTTAGCCAGGATAGTCTCAGCCTCCTGACCTCGTGATCTGCCCGCCTCGGCCTCCCAAAGTGCTGGGATTAAAGGCATGAGCCACCGTGTCCGGCCTTACCTTTAAAAAAAAAAAGAGACTGGGTACGGTGGCTCACGCCTGTAATCCCAGCACTTTGGGAAGCTGAGGCGGGCGGATCACCTGAGGTCAGGAGTTCGAGACCAGCCTGCCCAACATGGTGAAACCCCGTTTCTACTAAAAGTACAAAAATTAGCCGGGTGTGGTGGCTCACATCTGTAGTCCCAGCTACTCAGGAGGCTGAGGCAGGAGAATCACTTGAACCTGGGAGGTGGAGGTTGCAGTGGGCCGGGATCATGCCACTGCACTCCAGCCTGGGCAACAGAGTGAGACTTGGTCTCCACTTCTCCCCCCAACCCCAAAAGAAAAGACTGAGTCTCACTCTATTGTGCAGGCTGGAGTGCAATGGTGCAATCACAGCTCATTACAGCCTCCAATTCCTGGGCTCAAGTGATCCTCCCACCTCAGCCTCCCAAGTAGCTGATACTACAGAGCATGCCACCACACTTGGCTAATTTTTAAATTTTTTTTGTAGAGATGGGGTCTTGTTATGAGGGCCAGGCTGGTCTTGAACTCCTGACCTCAAGCCATCCTCCCAACTTGGCCTCCCAAAGTGGTGGGATTATAGGCATGAGCCATCGCACCTGGCACCCTTCTTCTTACACCGCCCCCACCCAACTGTCTTATAAGGTTCCTCTTCTCCATAGTCACCTCCACCATGGCACCCAGAGCTGTACCTGCCCCAAGGCCTACCAGCCTCTCTCCTGCACAAACTTCATCCTTCAGCACTGCCCAGTCCTGTCTGCTCTGACCCTCCAAACTTCCTCTCCACAGAACCTCCCTCCTGAAATCAAGAGGCTTCTACCCACCCACCAAGGTTTCCCAAGTTCTCCCGTGGACACAGTGCAGGGAGGGGACAAGACAAGAGGCTACCCTGGAAGCAGAGGCCGCCAGTTCCCAAGTAAACTTGACCAACCTGTGCCCTGTGGGCAAGAGTCTGAGCTCAGCACTGCCCACTCCTACAAGGCTCTGGGGAAGCCCCTGGGGGGATTCAAGACTCCCCAGTCCATGCCAACCCCAGGGGCTTATCTTCTGTTGAGCCACAGGGGCTACAGAGGGCGCAGCCACCAAACCCCTGCTAGCCAGATAGGCCAGGACTTGAAGGCCGGCAGGACTCAGTGATCCCCCACAGCCACAGTCTGGGTGTGTGACCAGAGTGATGCTCTTTATCCCTGAACACTGAGGGCCAAGGGCCTGCTCCCAGATACGCGGGAGCTGAGGCCCTCCCTCCAGCCTGTGAACCATCCCCTTGCCCAGGGCTGGGCCCTGCTTTCCTTCCATCACCTCCGCAGTGGCTGAGCCCAGTGGCTGGGCAGGAGGGTGGTGGGGGCTTCAGGGCAGCTTTCTCAGACAAGGGCCTGTCCTCCTGGACCCCATGCCCTCCATATCATGACACTGACCAGGCACAGGCTTGTCCTGAGTGCTCATCACAGGAGGATGGATGCGGATGGGATGGTTTATTCTTTCTTTTTTTTTTTTTTTGAGACGAAGTCTCACTCTGTCACCCAGGCTGGAGTGCAGTGGTGCAATCTCAGCTCACACCAACCTATGCCTCCTGGGTTCAAGTGATTCTCCTGCCCCAACCTCCCAAGTAGCTGGGATTACAGGCGCACACCACCATGCCTGGCTAATTTTTGTATTTTTAGTAGAGATGGGGTTTCACCACGTTGGCCAAGCTGTCTCGTACTCTTGACCTCAAGTGATCCACCTGCCTCAGCCTCCCAAAGTGCTGGGATTACAGGTGTGAGCCACCAGACCTGGCCAAGGGATGGGGATGGTCTTGTCCTATGCTACCAGCATCACCTGCCTACCCTAACCCCAGTCTCTGCAGACTCAGTGAAGTCAGGTTCCTATTCATAACAGAAAAGAAATCTCAGCCAGGCGTGGTGGCTCACGCCTGTAATCCCAGCACTTTGGGAGGCCGAGGCAGGTGGATCACAGGGTCAGGAGATCAAGACCATCCTGCCTAACATGGTGAAACCCCGTCTCTACTAAAAATACAAAAAAATTAGCCAGGCATGGTGGCAGGCGCCTGTAGTCCCAGCTACTCGGGAAGCTGAGGCAGGAGAATGGCATGAACCTGGGAGGCGGAGTTTACAATGAGCTGAGATTGCGCCACTGCACTCCAGCCTGGGCGACAGAGCGAGACTCCATCTCAAAAAATAAATAAATAAAATAAAATAAAGAAATCTCAGCCTCCCAGAATCCCAGGCCTGCTATAGACTTTCAAGTTCTCATCTCCTTCCTGAGACTGATGTGTGAAGCCCCACTGCAGGACCCTGAGCAAGGAACCACTGGCCTGTGGTTGATTACTCCTTTGCACAGGGAGCTCATTACCTGTATTGACTCATCCTGCCTCTGGATAGGTCAGATACGAAGTTTTCCTTTGCACTGTATCACATGGACTGCCACGTAGGCAGCCATGATGTCTGCAAAACTGGCTAGCCAGGGTCCCTCCACTTGCCTATGGTCCTAGAAGATTTCAAATCCTCACTGTGACTCAGCTGTCCCTGGGGTCATTCCAGGAGGTCTCCAGTCTCTACGGCCTGACAGCAAGGTTATCCCAGCCCCACCTGGACTAGTGCCCCTGCCCTTAGGCCACCCCTACCCCACATACCAGCCCGGTTAGCTTTTCACGCAGGCCCCGGATGTCATCCTTGAGTTTCTGCTCCTTGATCCGCCACTCAGCCTTGTGCACCTCGCGGCTCAGGTCCCTCTCTGGCCCCGGGGAGTGACGATTGGCCTCCAGCAGCAACACCCGCAGTTCATTCAGGCTCCTGGGGGTGAGACAGGCACAGAACCACTGCACTCAGCCCCGGCTCCTCCAGCTCCCACACTCTAGCAATTTGCCAAGTGTCCAGGGGCTGACCAGCTACTAGATGGCATCTGTGCCACGAGGAGCCACAGTAGACACAATTCAACCAAGCCCAAGAGGGGCCAGGATTTGGGGCTGGGATAGTCCTGAGGACTTGACCTTTCCTAGAATACTGTTTAAAGTTGTTCTGGGGGGAGTGCAAAGCACGGTGGCTCACGCCTGTAATCCCAGCGCTTTGGGAGGCTGAGGTGGGCGGATCATTTGAGTTCAGGAGTTTGAGACAGCCTGACCAACATGGTGAAACCCCATCTCTACTAAAAATACAAAAATTAGCCAGTCGTGGTGGTGGGAGCCTATAATCTCAGCTACTTGGGCGACTGAGGCAGGAGAATCACTTGAACCTGGGAGGTGGAGGTTGCAGTGAGCCAAGATCATGCCATTGCACTCCAGCCTGGGCGACAGAGCAAGACTGTCTCAAAAAAATAAATAAACAATAATTTTTTTAAAGAAAAGACAATATATTTGTTTAATTAAAACACACACACACACACACAACCCCAAAACATTTACCCCATAAATCTCATGAGGCAAGACATTTTATCTTTGTTTTAAAAATAGAGACAGGGTCTTGCTATGTTTCCCAGGCTCATCTCAAACTCCTGGCCTCATGTGATCCTCCCACCTTAGCTTCCCAAAGTGCTGGGATTACAGGTATGAGCCACCATCCCTGGCCAGCAAGACATTTTAAATATCTGATGTCAAATAGGTTTTATTTCCCATGTCACCTCTTAATCAACTGACAAGAGCTACCTGGAGTACTATGATGAGAATGGTCCTGCAGCCACATCTGGGGTCTGCAGGAAATAGTGCAGTGATTGATTGGTAATGCCTGCCATGGGCACAGGCAGGAGCACACACACCCCTGTGCCCCAGCCTTTTCCCTTGCCTGCAACTACTACAGAGGGGAAAACTCCCTTACTAGGTGGCCACAGGTAAAGAACAGAGGAAATCTGCTGGCATGGCTCCCTTCCCCTTCCTCTTCCTTCCTGCTATGATGTATGACATGATGGCTGGACCTTCAGCAGCCACCTTGCAACCATGAGGCAAGGAGCACTCCTAAAGTGTTGGCACTGAGATCTTAAGCTCCTGAACCAACTGCCAGTCACAGCTACCTCCAGATTTCTTGTTATGTAAGAAAAGGAAATCTCTACTAGTTTAATCTGCTGTTTGATGGATGTGACATCACTCTCAACAAAACATTCCTAGCTGATCTCCCACCTCCATCCTAAGCACTGCAGGAGTGTAGAGGAGCCCACGGTGGCCTGTATCAATCAAGAAAGGCTTCAAGGAAGAGGTGACAATGTGCTAAGCCTTGAAGAATGGACTGGACTTAGCAAAATGACCAAAAAGAAGGTGTCTCTGGCCGGGCATGGTGGCTCATGCCTGTAATCCCAGCACTTTGGGAGGCTGAGGAGGACAGATCACCTGAGGTCAGGAGTTTGAGACCAGCCTGGCCAACATAGCAAAACCCCGTCTCTACTAAAAATACAAAAATTAGCTGGGTGTGGTAGTGCATGCCTGTAATCCCAGCACTTTGGGAGGCCAAGGCGGGCAGATTACTTGAGGTTAGGAGTCAAGACCAGCCTGTCAACATGGTGGAACCCTGTCTCTACTAAACATACAAGCCGGGCGTGGTGGCGCATGCCTGTAATTCCAGCTACTTGGGAGGCTGGGGCAGGAGAATTGCTTGAACCCAGGAGGCAGAGGTTGCATTGAGCTAAGATCACGCCACTGCACTCCAGTCTGGGTCACAGAGCAAGACTCCGTCTCAAAAAAAAAAGAAGGAGAAGAAGAAAAAAGAAGGTATCCCAGAAGGGAGGAATCTCATAACTGATGAAAGCTGAAGGATGGAAGGAAGCCGCTGACAGCAGGGAGATGGGCAAGAGTCCAGGCTCTGGGAAAGTGGAAATGTGGCTTCAGATGACAGGGAAAATTCATAGACAACGGATGAAGACCCAAAACTCCAAGAAGTTCTATCGGACTCAGCGGAGGGGCATCCTGCGGCTGAGACAGAGCAGAAAGCTTCCTCAGAGAAGGTGAGACCAGGCTGGGCACCAAGAATAACTTATCCACTTAGGATGGGAGACAGAGGAGGGAAGGCAGCCCTGGAACCCTGGCCAGGGGCCTGGCTGATTTGTTCCTACTGGAAAAGGCACAAGCGGCACCTGCAGAGGGCGATGTTGTTCTGGAAAATTCGCAGATTGCCTCATCGCATCTGTTTTCCCTCCTGGGCAGGGCTAGTTTCTAGAAAGGTGCTAGATTTGTAGCAAATGTAGCTAGAGCAACTCCTACTCTGTGTAGAAGGAAAGGAGATAGCGTTTCTTCTTTTACAAAAGGATGTCCATGCTTCAAAGAGATTCCTTTAACTTGGGTTGAAGTGCAAATGCTGGGCCCGCGCGGTGGCTCACGCTTGTACTCCCAGCACTTTGGGAGGCAGAGACAGGCAAATCATTAGAGGTTAGGAGTTGGAGACCAGCCTGGCCAAAATAATGAAACCCTGTCCTTACTAAAAATTAGCCGGGCATGGTGGCAGGTGCCTGTAATCCCAGCTACTCGGGAGGCTGAGGCAGGAGAATCGCTTGAACCCAGGAGGTGGAGGTTGCAGTGACCTGAGATCACGCCACTGCACTCCAGCCTGGGTGGCAAAGTAAGACTCCGCCTCAAAAGAAAAAAAAAAAGGAAATGCTTACAGGGGCTGGGGGACCCTGTCCAGGAACTGGGAGTAAGAAAAATAATGAAGGGAAAGTGGGGCCTCCCCAGGAGACTCAGGGGGCCCACGCCCATCAGAAGGGGGCAGGGGCTCCCAACTATGCTGGGGTGACTGCCATGCTGGAAGTCTGCCCTGTGTTGTCAGGTCTTGCCATTTATTATATTTTTAATTTTATTTATTATTATTTATTTTTTTTCTTTTCTTTTTGAGACGGAGTCTTGCTTTGTCGCCCAGGTTAGAGTGCAGTGGCGTGATCTCGGCTCACTGCAAGCTCCGCCTCCCGGGTTTACGCCATTCTCCTGCCTCAGCCTCCCGAGTAGCTGGGACT
>NW_012118666.1:464539-465322 GCF_000951035.1 Colobus angolensis palliatus
TGCCACTATGCCCGGCTAGTTTTTTGCATTTTTAGTAGAGACGGGGTTTCACCGTGTTAGCCAGGATGGTCTCGATCTTCTGACCTCGTGATCCGCCCGCCTCGGCCCCCCAAAGTGCTGGGATTACAGGCATGAGCCACTGCACCTGGCCAATTTATTATTCTTATTATTATTGAGACAGAGTTTCACTGTTGTTGCCCAGGCTGGAGTGCAATGGCACGACCTCGGCTCACTACAACCTCCACCTCCTAAGTTCAAGCAATTCTCCTGCCTCAAGTAGCTGGGATTACAGGCGTGCTTCACCATACCTGGCTAATTTTTGTATTTTTAGTAGATATGGAGTTTCACCATCTTGGCCTGGCTGGTCTCGAACTCCTGGCCTCAGGTGATCCACCTGCCTCGGCCTCCCAAAGTGCTGGAATTACAGGCGTGAGCCACCGCACTCGGCCTTTTATTTACTACTTTTTGAGACAGGGTCTCACTCTGTCGCCCAGTCTGTGGTGTGATCATGGCTCACTGAGCCTCGACCTCCTGGGCCCAAGTAATCCTACTACTGCAGCCTCCTGAGTAGCTGGGACTACTGGCGTGTGCTCCATGCCCAGCTATTTTTCTTTTTTTTTGTAGAGATGGGGTCTTGCTATGTTGCCCAGGCTGGTCTTGAACTCCTGAGCTCCAGTGATCCTCCGGTCTCCGCCTCCCAAAGTGCTGGGATTTCAGGTGTGAGCCACCATGCCTGGCCAGATCTTCCCATTTTTTAAGGGAATGTGGAGAAATCTGGATTTT
>NW_012118666.1:466262-468673 GCF_000951035.1 Colobus angolensis palliatus
GTCTCACTCTGTCACCCAGGCTGGAATGCAATGGCACAATCTCGGCTCACTGCAAGCTCCGTCTCCCGGGTTCAAGCGATTCTCCTGTCTCAGCCTCCTGAGTGGCTGAGATTACAGGCACACGCCACCATGCCTGGCTAATGTTTTGTATTTTTAGTAGAGACGGGGTTTTGCCATGTTGGGCAGGCTGGTCTTGAATTCCTGACCTCAGGTGATCTGCCCACCTCGACCTCCCAAAGTGCTGGGATTACAGGCATGAGCCACCCCGCCCTGGCCAGAAAATAGTTACTTTTTATCAAAAGCATGCTACTTATGTTACATGCAATTGGCCTATTATTTTATTTTTTGAGACAGGGTCTTACTGCCACCGCCCAGGCTGGAGTGCAGTAGCGAGACCTTGGCTCACTGCAGCCTCGACTTCCCACCTAAGGTGATCCTCCCACCTCAACCTCCTGAGTAGCTGGGATTACAGGTGTGTGCTACCATGCCCAGCTAAATTTTGTATTTTGGGTAGAGACGGGATTTTACCAGGCTGGTCTCAAACTCCTTGGCTCAAGTGATCCCCCTGCCTCAGCCTTCTAAAGTGCTGGGATTACAGGAGTGAACCACCATGCCCGGCCTGGCTTCTTATTTTAAGATTGATTCGTATCTTACAATTTTTCAGTCTTAATTCTAATGTGGTAAATATAGAATAAACAAAAGCTCTTTGGGGATCCTCAATAATTTTTAGGAGTTTAAAGGGGTCCCTGAGACCAAACATTTTGGGAGGCATTAATCTTTTCTTTCTTTCTTTTTTTTAAGAGATAGGGTTTTGCTCTATGGCCCCAGCTGGAGTGCAGCGGTGCGACATAGCTCACTGCAGCCTGGAACTCCTGGGCTCAAGAGCTCATCCTGCCTCAGCCTCCCAAGTAGTTAGGACCATTGGTGCATACCACCAGGCTTGGCAAAAAACAAACAAACAAAAACAAAAGCTTTATTATTATTATTTTTTTTGAGATGGAGTCTTGCTCTGTCACCCAGGCTGGAATGCAGTGGCACGATCTCAGCTCACTGCAGCCTCCTCCTCTCGGGTTCAAGGAATTCTCATGCCCCAGCCTCCCGAGTAGCTGGGACTACAGGCACACACCACTAGACCCAGCTAATTTATGTATTTTTAGTAGAAACGGGGTTTCACCATTTTGGCCAGGCTGGTCTTAAACCCCTGACCTCAGGTGATCTGGCTGCCGCGGCCTCCCAAAGTGCTGGGATTACAGGCATGAGCCACTGTGCCTGGCCCTACTCTTTTCTGCATGCTCTGCTTGGAGAACCGTGTGGAGGCTTTGGAGACTTTGTCGGAGTTTAGAGGAGAACAGGGTGATTGCTGGTGATCAGCCACCTGGCCCACCAGCTCTGCCCCTCTCTGCCCCGGGATAACATGAGCTAATGTCAAGAAGTGGAGCAAAGGCCAGGGACACAGGGAGGACCCAGCCGGCCCCACGGTCGCCTCACCGCTCCTTCCGCAGCAGCTCCTGGCTGATGAGAACCAGTTGGCCCGAGGCATCGTGAGTCTTCCGGGACACGGTCTCCAGCTCCGCCTCCAGGCGCCGCTTCTCCTTCAGGAGGGCGTCCACCTTCTTCTCGCCCGACTTACACTTGCTCTCCAGTGCTGGGGTCAGCGGGCAGGGAAGGGAGGAAGAGGATTGGGAACATGTGAGCTTCCGTCCCACCCAAGGGCAAAGCCCTGGGCAGGACGCTGATTCTCCCAGGGGATGAAGGTGACATATGCCACTGCATAGTTTTGAGGTTTTTTTTTTTTTTAGAGATAGGGTCTTGCTCTGTCACCCAGACTGGAGTGCAGTGGCACAATCATAGCTCATTGCAGCCTCCAACTCCTGGGCTCAAACCATCCTCCTGCCTCAGCCTCCCGAGTAGCTAGGACCACAGGAGTGTACCACCATACCTGGCAGAGTTTTTTGGAGATGAAGTCTCACTCTGTCACCCAGGCTGGAATGCAGTGGTGCAATCTTGGCTCACTACAACCTCCGCCTCCTGGGTTCAAGCAATTCTCCTGCCTCAACCTCCCAAGTAGCTGGGACTACAGCCATGCGCCACCACATCTGGCTAATTTTTGTATATTTATTAGAGATGGGGTTTCGCCATGTTGGCCAGGCTGGTCTTGAACTCCTGAGCTCAAAAAATCCACTGGACTCAGCCTCCCAAAGTGCTGGGATTACAGATGTGAGCCACAATGTCCGGTCAAATTTTTTTTTTGAGATGGAATCTTGCTGTTGTCGGCCTGGAAGTGCAATGGCACCATCTTGGCTCACTGCAACCTCTGCCTCCCGGGTTCCAGCAATTATCCTGCCTCAGCCTCCTGAGTAGCTAAGATTGCAGGCACCCACTACCACGCCTGGCTAATTTTTTTTTTTTTT
>NW_012118666.1:469946-478491 GCF_000951035.1 Colobus angolensis palliatus
AAAAATTAGCTGGGCATGGTGGTGCGTGCCTGTAACCCCAGCTACTTAGGAGGCTGAGGCAGGAGAATCGCTTGAACCCGGGAAGTGGAGGTTTCAGTGAACTGAGATGCACCACCGTACTCCAGCCTGGGTGACAGAGTGCGACCCTGTCTCAAAAACAAAAACAAAAAAAGAGAGAGAGAGAAACCAGAAAGTCTTCAGGATCAGTAAGAGGGAACCTAGGATAGAATTTCAGGGTGCAGAGAACACAGAGTGGGCTCTGGGGACAGAATCTGGTGGGGAGGCATTATAGGATGGACTGTGTGTGGGCCACTCACTGCTCCCCAGGTACATGTCTGTCTGGTGCAGGTGACCTGGCCCTAGCCCTTTTCTTTCTTTCTCTCTTTCCTTTCTTTCTTTGTTTTTTGAGAAGGAGTCTCACTCTGTTGCCCAGGCTGGAGTGCAGTGGCGCCATCTCGGCTCACTGGGAGCTCCACCTCCTGGGTTCAAGCGATTCTCTTGCCTCAGCCTCCCGAGTAGCTGGGATTACAGGTGTGAGCCACCACACCCAACTAATTTTTGTATTTTTAGTAGAGATGGGGTTTCACCATGTTGGCCAGGCTGGTTTTGAACTCCTGACCTCAGGTGATCTGCCCGCCTCAGCCTCCCAAAGTGCTGGGATTACAGACATGAGCCACCACGCCCGGCCAGCCCTTTTCTTCTCAAAGCAGAGTCGGGGAGGGGACCCTGAGCCAGGCACTGACCCACTCCACGCTCAATTGGCAACTGAAGTGGCACGGCCCCAGTGAAAGCCCCCCGCATCTGCCCTGCGGGAGGGAGACTTACCACTTACTTGGGCCCTGAGCATCTCCATCTGGGAGGTCAAGGCTGTCACCTCTTTGTCCCTCTTGTTCAGCTTGTCCTGCAGGCCTAGGGGAGACAGGAGAGAGAAGCATCAATGATCCTGGACCAAAGCAGCAGTGGGCAGGGCCGTGGCCCTCCCATAGGAGCTCTGTGACGGGGTCACACTTGGCCTCCAGGGTCCAAGTTCTTCCTCACTCCAGCCATCTCGCTGGGTAACCCGCCCTGGAGACGAGGACCTGACACTAGCCGGGCATGGTGGCTCACGCCTGTAATCCCAGCATTTTGGGAGGCTGAGGCCGGCGGATCACCTGAGGTCAGGGGTTCAAGACCAACATGGTAAAACCGCGTCTCTACTAAAAATACAAAAATTAGCTGGGCGTGGTGGCAGGTGCCTGTAATACCAGCTATTAGGGAGGCTGAGGCAGGAGAATCATTTGAATCCGGGAGGCAGAGGCTGTGGTGAGCCGATATAGCGCCGTTGCACTCCAGCCTGGACAGAGCAAGACTTGGTCTTGAAAAGAAAAAATAAATAAATAAAGAGGCCAGGCACGGTGGCTCACGTCTGTAATCCCAGCACTTTGGGAGGCCGAGATCACCTGAGGTTGGGAATTCAAGACCAGCCTGACCAACATGGAGAAACCTCATCTCTACTAAAAGTACAAAATTAGCCGGGCGTGGTGGCACATGCCTGTAATCCCAGCTACTTGGGAGGCTGGGGCAGGAGAATCGCTTGAACTTGGGAGGCAGAGGTTGCGGTGAGCCGAGATCACACCACTGCACTCCAGCCTGGACAACAAGAGTGAAACTCTGCCTTAAAAAAAAAAAAAGAAGAAGAGGACCCGACACTATGGTCTTAGATAACCTGTCACAGCCTTAGTCCCCTCAAGTGAAAAACAGGAAGAACAATAACAATGTCCTCGGTCACCAGTCATGTGTATTCAAGCCTGGGCGCTCCTCATAGCCATAAAGGACAGTATGGATGCCAAGTACCTGGAAACATCTCCACCTTCTGCAAGTTAATTTATAAAGGGAATGTAATACCACTAAAAGTACCAACACGATTTTAACTTTTTTTTTTTTTTTTTTTTTGAGACAGGTTCTCATTCTGTTGCTCAGGCTGGAGTGGAGTGATGCAATCACAGCTCACTGTAGCCTCAACCCCCTGGGTTCAAGTGATCCTCCTGCCTCAGCCTCCCGAGTAGCTGGGACCACAGGCATGTACCACCACATCTGGCTAATTTTTTATTTTTATTGTTTTGTTTTTTATTTTTTTGGAGACAGAGTCTCACTCTCTCACCCAGGCTGGAGTGCAGTGATGCCATCTCAGCTCACTGCAACCTCCACCACTCAGGTTCAAGAAATTCTCCTGCCTCAGCCTCCTGAGTAGCTGGGATTACAGGCATGCATCACCACACCTGGCTAACTTTTTTTTTTTTTTTGTATTTTTAGTAGAGACAGGGTTTCACCATGTCCTCCAGGCTGGACATGAACTTTTGACCTCAAGCAATCCGCCCACCTCGGCCTCCCAAAGTGCTGGGATTATAGGCGTGAGTCACCGTGCCCAGCCTAACTGTTTATTTTTTGAAGAGACAAGGTCTCACTATGTTTCCCAGGCTGGTGTTGAACTCCTAGGCTCAAGTGCTCCTCCTGCCTCGGCCTCCTAAAGTCCTGGGATTACAGTGTGAGCCACTGCGCCCAGCCTGATTTTAAATTTTGGTGGAACTAGATGTGCCGATTCTAAGTCACTTGTTAAAATGAGCAAGAACACCCAAAAGAGTTTGGCAGTTTCTCAAAAATTTAAACATGGAATTACCATATGAGGCCAGGTGCGGTGGCTCACGCCTGTTATCACAGCACTTTGGGAGGCCGAGGCAGGTGGATTGCTTGAGGCCAGGATTTCAAGACCAGTCTGGCCAACATGGCGAAACCCCATCTCTACTAAAAATACAAAAATTAGCCAGGCGTGGTGGCACGCACCTGTAATCCCAGCTACTCGGGAGACTGAGGCAGGAGAATTGCTTGAACCTGGGAGGCAGAGGTTGCAGTGAGCTGAGATTGTGCCACTGCACTCCAGCCTGGGTGACAGAGTGAGACTCCGTCTCAAGAAAAAAAGAAATCTCATATGACCTATCATTCTACTCTCCTAGGTATATACCCCAAAGCACAGAAAACAGGCACTTAACCTCCATGTACTTAACAAGTACATGCACACCTATGTTCTTAGCAGCATTGTTCACAATAGCTAAAGGGTAGAAACAACCCAAATGCCCATCAACTGAGGAATGGATCAACAAAATGTGGTATGTCCATACAATGGAATATCATTTGGTCACAAAAAAGAATGAGGTTTTCGTTTTGTTTTGTTATTGTTGTTGTTTCATTGTTTTTGTCGTTGTTGTTGTTTTTGTTTCTTTGAGATGGAGTTTCGCTCCTGTTGCCGAGGCTGGAGTACAGTGGCATGATCTCGGCTCACCGCAACCTCCGCCTCCCAGGTTCAAGCGATTCTCCTGCCTCAGCCTCCCTAGTAGCTGGGATTACACGCATGTGCCACCACACCCGGCTAATTTTGTATTTTTAGTAGAGATGGGGTTTCTTCATGTTGGTCAGGCTGGTCTCAAACTCCCAACCCCAGGTAATCCACCCGCCTCGGCCTCCCAAAGTGCTGGAATTACAGGTATGAGTCACCGCGCCCGGCATTGTTGTTTTTGAGATAGAGTCTCACTCTGTCACCCAGGCAGGAGTGCAGTGGTGCGATTTCGGCTCACTGCAACCTCTGCCTCCCAGGTTCAAGTGATTCTCTCTGCCTCAGCCTCCTGCGTAGCTGGGACTACAGGTGCACACCACCATGCCCAGATAATTTTTGTATTTTTAGTAGAGACGGGGTTTCACGATGTTGACTGGGCTGGTCTCAAACTCCTGATATGAAATGTTCCAAATAGATAAATCCACAGAGATAGAAAGTAAATTAGTGGTTGTGATGGGCTGGGGAGAGAGTAGGATGGAGAAGCACTGCTAATGGGTGTGGGTTCTCCTTTTGGGGTGATGAGAATGTTTGTTTTTTCTTTATTTCTTTTTCTTTTCTTTTGTAGAGATGGGGTTTCTCCATGTTGTCCAGGCTGGTCTTGAACTCCTGACTTCAAGCAATTCTCCTGCCCGGGCCTCCCAAAGTGCTGGGATTACAGGTGTGAGCCACTGCATCCAGGCCATGAGAATGTTTTGGAAACCAGATAGAAGTGCTGGGTGTACTACATTGTTGACTGCGCTAAATGGCATTGAAGTGTTTGCTTTAAAATGGCTGATTGTATGCTATGTTAATTTTTTTCATTTGTTAATTTTATAACAAACCTGCACATGTCTATTTTATGTTAATTTCAGCTTAATTTTTAAACAATAGCCAAGAGAATTTTGATGAAGCAGAGAAGAACAAGCCATGCCAGAAATTACCACATAGACAAAGCTTGACTAATTAAAACATTATAGAATTGGCACATAAAGAGAATAACAAGTCATTGGAATAGAACAAAAGTCCAGAAATAGAGTCAATTACATAAGTGAATTTAAAGACGATAAGGTTAGTAATTCCAATCAATGACGGCTGGGGGGAGAAAATGACCATTTTCAAAAACAGCGTTGGGATAAGTGGGTATTTCTTTGGGAAAAAATAAAAATGCATCCTTATCTCACACCTTATATAAGGATGAATTATAGATGGATCAGAGATTTCAGCATAGAAAATAGGACAAAAAAGTACCAGAATAAAGCACTGGATACATTTTTAAAACTAAAAAAGAATTGATTTTTTTTTTTTTTTTTTGTGACAGGGTCTCACTCTGTCACTCAGGCTGGAGTGCAGTAGCATGATCATAGCTCACTGCAGCCTCCACTTCCTGGGCTCAAGTGATCCTCCCGCCTCACCTTCCCAAGTACCTGGGACTATAGCTGCATGCCACCATACCTGGCTAATATTTTTGGGGGGTATTTTTTGTAGAGACAGAGTCTCAATGTTGCCCAGACTGGTCTTGAACTCCTGGGTTCAAGCAATTCTCCTACCTCAGCCTCCCAAAGTGCTGGGATTATAAGTGTGAGCCACCGTACCTGGACTGATTTTTAAAATATCTGCAAGGCCAACACCACCATAACAAAAAAGTCAAAAAGCAAACAACAAGGCGGGGGGGGGATGTTTGCAATGTCATACATAAAGAGCTTCTAAAAATCAGCAAAAAGATCAATAACCCAATCAGAAAAAATGGTCAAAAGACACAAATAGAAATGCAAATAGAAGCCAGGTGTGGTGGCTCATGCCTGTAATCCCAGCACTTTGGGAGGCCGAGGCAGGCAGATCATGAGGTCAAGAGTATGAGACCAGCCTGGCCAACACAGAGAAATTCTGTCTCTACTAAAAAAAAAAAAAAAAAAAAAATTAGCAGGGCATGGTGGCAAGCACCTGTAGTCCCAGCTACTTGGGAGGCTGAGGCAGGAGAATCACTTGAATCTGGGAGGTGGAGGTTGTGGTGACCAGAGATCGCATTGCTGCACTCTAGCCTGGACAACAGAGTGAGACTCCATCTTAAAAAAAAAAAAAATGCAAATAGAAATACCTCTTAACTTCATCCATGTAAGAGAAAGGTGAGTTGAAGTTACATCAGATAGCACCTTTTACGTTTCAGATTGGCAAAGATCACAAAGTCTGATCAAACGTTTTGTTGATGGAGTTTGAGGGGCAACAGGCTTTCAACCACAGCTGGTGGGAGTTAAAATTGGTTGAGCCCAGTGGAAGTCAAAGTAATTTACTACAGTGGTGTTTGTAATTGACCAAGGCTGGAAACAATCTACCATCTTTGTAATTGACCAAGACTGGAAACAATCTGTGATTGTTACCGGAAACCAGCTAAATATACAATGGCACCTCCACACAATGGAATATTCTGTACCCTGTAAAAGAATGTACTACTGATAAGGAACCATCTCCAAGATACATTGTTAAGTGGAATAAATCAAGGAGCTGAAAGAATGGAAGGTATGGTACCATTTGTGTCACTTGGTTGCTCATACCTGCATAAAATATTTTTGGAAAGGGGATATAAAGAAGCTAACACTGCACCTTCAGGGAGGGAAGAATAGAGAACAGAGAATACTTTGCCATATGCCCTTTGAACCATTTGAAGTTTAGACCTGTTTTTAAAGTTTAAACCGGCTGGGCATGGTGGCTCATGCCTGTAATCCCAGCACTTTAGGAGGCCAAGGCGGGCGGATCATGAGGTCAGGAGATCGAGACCACCCTGGTCAACACGGTGAAACCCTGTCTCTACTAAAAATACAAAAAGAAGCCGGGCATGGTGGCGCATGCCTGTAATCCCAGCTACTCGGGAGACTGAGACAGGAGAATCACTTGAACCAGGTAGTTGGAGGTTGCAGTGAGCTGAGATTGCACCACTGCACTCCAGCCTGGCGACAGAGTGAAACTCCATCTAAAATAAATCAATAAATAGATAAAAATAAAGTGTAAACTAACTAAATAAATAAAAATAAAGTATAAATGAAACAAATAATAAGATTTGATATTTCATTAAGGTTAATATTCCATTAAATGTTTAAAAAAAAACAAAAACAAAAAAGACAGCAACTTGGGAGGCTGGTGCAATGCCTATCCCTCTGTAAACTGGCCTCCTCCCTTGCAGGAGTACATAGCTCACTGCACACAGGAGTTGACTCTTACCAAATGGCAGATGATGCCAACCAAAATGTGACCCAGCAGGAAGGCAGAGCCAGCCAGCCTCTTCCCAGAGCCCAGAGTCCCGCCCGGCCCGGCAGCCACTCACCCTCCACAGTTTCCTTCGTCCTGATCGTCTCCTCTGAAATGTCATTCGACTCAATCATCTGCAAAAAGAGCCCCTGTAAGGGGGATGCTCGCCTCTGCCCCTTGGCCCCAGCCCCAGCCAGTACAGCAAGCACACCTGCAGTTTGCACGCCCTACCCCTACAAAGGGGGACCTCAGTGACGGACTCAGGGACTTGCTGCGGTTGCAGGGAGTGCAGACGTCCTCAGTCTGACCTCCCTGACAACAGAGGACCCCCATTCTGCACTCAGCTCCGCTGAAGGCTGCTTGTGCAGCTTATACATGAATACCTCCTACCCTTGCTTTGTTGAAAATGTTTATTATATTAAACAGATGGCTCCTCCCCTGCGACGCCTACAGAAATTTGTCCTGGGAATTCGTTTCTCTGTCTCCAAGAGACAAGACTTCTGGACTCAGTTTCTCATCCATCAAACAAACATTGGCTGCTTTGGGTTAGTGTGTGCACAGTGTGCTTGGGGCCACCTCCTGGAGGGACTTCATTAAATGCTAGCTTTTTTCTCTCCAACATTTCTTTTTAATAATAAGCTCAGAGGCCAAAGAAGAAAAGACCGATTAAAAAAAAAAATCAGCCTGGCACACATCACTATGACAAAAGTCAAAACACAACCAATAGGCTCCCTGCCACTCTTGGCAGGAGTTTCCAGTCTCCTGCCCAGGCTGGCTGTCCTCTGAGCCAGCCAGAGTCTGGCACTGCAGATCAGGGCAGCACAGAGCTGAGTAGGCAGTCACCTCCATCATCCTGCCACTCATACTTCTGTTCATACATCCCAAGTCCTATTTGAGTCTCAATTAGTTGTAATGAACTAAGCCCCTTGGATCATAATTTATATACGATGCAGTAATGAGGCACACACTAATTTTTTTTTTTTTTTTTTGAGATGGAGTCTCGCCCTGATGTCCAGGCTGGAGTGCAGTGGCTCAATCTCGGCTCACTGCAACCTTCGCTTCCCGGGTTCAAGTGATTCTCCTGCCTCAGCCTCCTGAGTAGCTGGGATTACAGGCATGCACCACCATGCTCAGCTAATTTTTTTAATATTTTTAGTAGAGATGGGGTTTCACCATGTTGGCCAGGCTGGTCTCAAACTCCTGACTTCAAGTGATCCACCCGCCTCGGCCTCCCAAAGTGCTGGGATTATAGACGTGAGCCACCATGCCCAGGCCCGGCCAAAATTTGTATGTTTTGTAGAAATGAGGCCTCACCATGTTTCATAGGCTGGTCTCCAACCCCTGGCCTCAAGCAATCCTCCCTCCTCGGCCTCCCAAAATGCTGGGATTATAGGCATGAGCACTGCACATGGCCTCCACTGCATAATTTTAAAAGCACCATTGGTCTCAATTGTCCCTACAAGGCAGGTGGCAAGGGGCCTGAGAGAACAGGTACAATAAACAGATCAGTCCTCATCAAGCACAGCAGCCGCTTGGGCTCCTGGTGTGGGGAGTGGGACCACACATGTGTGTTTACGCTGTTGCCTGGATGAGGAAAAGCTTCACCTTCACCATGACCTTGGAGGAGTCTGAGGTCCACCGATCTTTTTTGGGACCAATTCTGCCTTGTACTGGGGGATGGACAGAAGTGAGGGTGGCAACCATTTCCGAGAAGGGGGGCTGTCTCATGCCCACCACCACTGGCGTCCTGGTCAACAAGAAGCAGGGCCATGGGCTGGGTGTGGTGGCTCATGCCTGTAATCCCAGCACTTTGGGAGGCCGAGGTGGGCGGATCACGAGGTCAGGAGATCGAGAACATCCTGGCTAACACGGTGAAATCTTGTCTCTACCAAAAATACAAAAAAATTAGCCGGGTGTGGTGGTGGGCGCCTGTAGTCCCAGCTACTCAGGAGGCTGAGA
>NW_012118666.1:478541-482029 GCF_000951035.1 Colobus angolensis palliatus
GGAGTCTTACTCCGTCGCCCAGGCTGTAGTGCAGTGGTGTGATCTCGGCTCACTGCAACTTCTGCCTCCTGGATTCTGAAGTGATTCTCCTGCCTCAGCCTCCTGAGTAGCTGGGACTACAGGCACCCGCCACCACGCCTGGCTAACTTTTTGTATTTTTAGTAGAGACGGGGTTTCACTATGTTGGCCAGGTTGGTCTCAAACTCCTGACCTCGTGATCTGCCCGCCTCGGGCTCCCAAAGTGCTGGGATCACAGGCGTGAGCCACCGTGCCCGGCCACTAAAATAATTTTTTAAATTCCCGTATTTACTACATGAGACCAAAAATCCAGTTGTCCTTAGACCTAAACCTCTGAACGTGGGGACATACGCATTTAGACTGAAGCCCAGTGTGTACAGAAAATCAACAGATGGGCTTTCCTTTTTTCCAGACGGAGTCTCCCTCTGTTGCCCAGGCCGGAGTGTAGTGGCACGATCTCGGCTCACTGCAACCTCCACCTCCTGGGTTCAAGCCATCCTGGCGCCTCAGCCTCCCGAGTAGCTGGGATTACAGGTGTGAGCCACCGCGCCTGGCCAATAGATGGGCTTTCTGAGGTCACTACTATTCCTTGGCCTAAGGGCACCTGTGAGTGAAGGGCAGTGACTGGGGGAGGCGTCCTCAGGTCTCTGTCCCCCATGCTCTGTGGAATCACAGCAGCCTCAAAGCTCCCTGCTCAGGGAATTCAGTTCCTGAGTTGCAGGCTGTTTCTGCCTGCCCTGAGCAGCTAATCAGGCCATGTGCACATAAGCTAATTTGGGTTTCTTCCTTTCCTTTCAGCCCAGGATCCTGGGAGAGCAATTGCTCAAGAAAAAAAAAAAGCCCTCCCTGGAGAAGGGGCAGGAAGGCTGTTGCAATGGACCTCAAGGCATGATGCAGAAAGATTTCCTTTTAGACAAAAAGCACCCTGGAATCAGAAGTCCTGAGAACTTACTGCCCACATGCTACATTCTGGGTTTTTTTGTTTGTTTCTTTTCTTTTTTTTTGGAGACGGAATCTCGCTTTGTCACCCAGGCTGGAGTGCAGTGGCCGGATCTCAGCTCACTGCAAGCTCCGCCTCCCGGGTTTATGCCATTCTCCTGCCTCAGCCTCCCAAGTAGCTGAGACTACAGGCACCCGCCACCTCGCCCGGCTAGTTTTTTTGTATTTTTCAGTAGAGACGGGGTTTCACTGTGTTAGCCAGGATGGTCTCGATCTCCTGACCTCGTGATTCCCCCATCTCGGCCTCCCAAAGTGCCGGGATTACAGGCTTGAGCCACCACGCCCAGCTGGAGTGCAGTGGTACAATCATAGCTCACTGCAGCCTCCAACACCTAGGCTCAAGTAATCCACTTGCCTCAGCCTCCAGTGTAGCTGGGGACTACAGGTACACTACCACTGTACTTGGCTAATTTTTTATTTTTGTAGAGATGAGGTCTAACTATGTTTTCCAGGCTGGTCTCAAACTCCTGGCCTGAAACAATCCTCCTGCCTCAGCCTCTCGAAATGCTGGGATTATAGGTGTGAGCCACCACACCCAGCCCTAAATTCTGGTTTGAATATACATGAGGGTGGCCAGGTACAGTACCTCCTCCCTGTAATCCCACCACTTTGGGAGGCAAAGGCGGGCAGATGGCTTAAGCCTAGGAGTTCGAACCAGCCTGGGCAATATGTTGAAACCCCGTCTCTACAAAATCTATAAAAATTAGCCGGGTATGGTGGGGCACACCTATGGTCCCAGTGACTTGGGAGGCTGAAGTGGGAGGCTCACTCAAACCTGGGAGGTTGAGACTGCAGTGAGCCATGATCATGCCACTGCACTGCAGCCTGGGAGACAGAGCAAGACCCTGTCTCAAAAACAAAACCAGAAAAAGCCAGGGATGGTGGCTTACGCCTGTAATCCCAGCACTTTGGGAGGCTGAGGAGGGTGGATCACCTGAAGTCAGGAGTTTGAGATCAACCTGGACTACATGGCGAAACCCTGCCTCTACTAAAAATATAAAAATTATCTGGGCGTGGTGGTGCACACCTGTAATCGCAGCTACTTGGGCGGCTGAGACAGGAGAATTGCTTGAACCTCGGAGGTGGAGGTTGCAGTGAGCCGAGATCACACCACTGCACTCCAGCCTGGGCAACAAGAGTGAAACTCTATCTCAAAAATAAAAATAAAAATAAAAATAATGTACGTGAGGGAACTGGAAACTCAACAATCCCTGAGTACAATTTGCATGCAGGCAAGAGTCTGCTGCTAGCCATCCCTCCTACGAATTAATTCCTGTTGTCTTGGGTACCCTCTGTCAGCCCCACAGGCAGTGGGGTTGGAGATCTCTGCCACTGAGAGGCTGGGGATCTGGGAAAGTCTTGGTTTGCTCACCTGTGAAATGCAGCCAGTATCAATCTAAGGGTGTTAAGGTGGAATGGAGTCACACAGGGCCTGCATAAGACGTGGTACCCAGAGCCACTCAAAAGGCCCTTCCTGGCCCTGGTGGAGTGGGCACAGCCCACCTGGGTGTTGACCTCCTCAGAGGGGCTGGGAGGATGGGTTCAGCTGAAGGAAGAAGGGGTAGATGCTTAAGGAATTTCTAGATTTGGAGCAAAATTGACATTGGTGACAGCGACCTCTTTAGGGCCACCCCCTCTAGCCTTCCAGACCCCACCCTGGGAACTCCCACATTCTCGGGAAGTACTTGTTGGCACCGTTGCTAAAGTCTCGTTAGGACTGGCAGAAAGGGGGCTGCCACTGCTTCCCCAGGTGAGCTTCTGAGTTGGAGATGGGGTGGATAGGCAGAGTTTCCCTTCAGGTCTGTGCCAGCCCCAGGGCACAGGGTCTGAGGTCCCGGGTCCCAGGAGCCCTGCACCCTAAGACATGTGTGGGTAAATCAAAGCCCGTTCTCTGCACTGAGGTCCCATCTCTCCAGGCCTGCTCTGTAGGGGGGATGCAGCCAGGTCAGCTCAGACCAGCTTCAGTTCTCCCTGGTCACCGGGGCATGCTGCCCCTCTAACAGAGGGCCAAGGAGCTCCTTGGCCAGGTGACCCCTTCCTTGACTGTCCCAGGCATGCTCTCAGGGACAAGGGAAATGGCTTCCTGGGCTATACAACAGAAGTCAGCAAACGCCCAAGCCCTCCCCAGCCCGATCCTCCCACCCCAGCAGGACAGGCAGGTGCCTACGTGGGTGTGCTGGGAGGAGCACAGGGCCTCCACAGCCTGGAGTCTGTTCTCAGCCACCAGGAGCTTCTCCCGCAACCTCTCGGCCTCCTGTTTGCTCTGGGCTTCTGCCCGCTGCAGCCGCTCATAGTCCAGCATCTTCTTCTCGGCCAGCGAGATCTGCTCCTTGAGGAACTCAATGGCCTGCGCCTGGCCCCGGTACTCCACGTCCAGCTTTTCCAGCTCGTGCACGCGCAGCTCGGCATCCCGGCGCTGGTCCTGGGCCTCCTGCAGCTCCAGCCGGTGCTGGCTGGCTTGCACCTCCAGC
>NW_012118666.1:483614-485516 GCF_000951035.1 Colobus angolensis palliatus
TTTTTTTTTTTTTTTTTTAGAGAGACAGGGGTCTAGCTATGTTGCCCAAGCTGGAGTGCAGCCACACAATAATAGCTCACTGCACCCTCAAATTCCTGGGCTCAAGCAATCTTCCTGCCTCAGCCTCAAGAGCAGCTGGGACTCTATGGGCATGAGCCACCATGCCCAACTGAGTTAGTGCTTTGTATTTTTATTAAGAAATTTTTTTGTTGTTGTTAACGTTAAGAGCAGAGGCCAAAGTGAATTTTGCATTATCCTGCCCTAAGAAGGTCCCCAGCCAGGGGGCTGGCTGGAGGCAGTGGCCAAGAAGGGTCCAGTTTAATGCTTAAAGCAGAACAAGGTGCTCCCAGACCCATCTTTCAGCAAAAAACTCTTAGAGGCTCCATTCTCCAAAAAACCACCTTGATCATGTTGATGGTCATAGATAAGAAAATGAGATATTTTCAAGCTTTAAATCTATTACAAGCTTTAAACATTTTATTTCTGAAGGTATCCTTTAGTTCAATAAACCTATTTTTGTTTTGTTTTTGGTTTTTGTTTTTTTTTGAGATGGAGTCTCACTCTCTTGCCCAGGCTGGAGTGCAGTGGCACGATCTCGGCTCACTACAACCTCCACCTCCCCGGTTCAAATGATTCTCCTGTTTCAGCCTCTCAAGTAGCTGGGACTACAGGTGTGCACCACCCCGCCCAGTTAATTTTTGTATTTTTAATAGAAATGGGGTTTCACCATGTTGGTCAGGCTGGTCTTGAACTCCTGACCTCAGATGACCTCAGGTGATTCACCCACTTTGGCCTCCCAAAGCGCTGGGATTACAGGTGTGAGCCACCACGCCCAGCCCTGTTTTTGTGTTTTCATCAGATTGAACCCTAGTTCAAGATGCATTTGGAGGGCTCCTGCCCATCCACGGTGACTGGGTCAGTTTGTGCGTTCAGTCTTCATGCACATGAGTGTGTACTGTACAAGCACATGGTCACTGAGCAATGGCCAGTGTGTGCAAATGGACACTGTGTGTCTCTGGACACCTGCACACATGCAAACAACCACTTGTGCACTGAGGCCAACATGCAGAAACTGACCACTGCTCCTTCCACGCTACATACTGTTTACGGGGTGCTTTTCCAGTAATCACTTGCTGCCTGTTTTAGCTTCCTCTCAGGGGGACTGCTCGGGGGCCAGCTGGCTGTTCTGTTCGGATGTGAATGCCTGCAGGGTGCCGGGTCCCAGGCGTGCATGGTAAGCCTGGAGGGGACTGCGGGGCCTGGAGCAGGGACTCAGAACCATGTCCTAGGACTCTGGAAGCCTCATCCACATGCAGAGCTGTTCCATGGCTCTGGAACCCATCATAGCCCCATTCCCTGAGGACACCTCCGCTCCCCCAAAAGTCCCACCACTTCCTCAGCCTCAGGTCCTTCAGCCCAGCCCCTCCTGCTCCCATGTTTCAGGCTCTCTGGGCGAGAGAATCCGGGAAGAGATTTGCAGTTCCTGACCTCTTTCCTCTCCCCAGCCTCCTCAGCTGGGGAGACAGGAGGCATGGATCAGTGGTTTCTGGGTCTGCCTCCGTAGGGGCGGGACATTCCCAAGGGTCCCAACACTTTGTTGTGGCAATGCATCGGGGCGGGGGGATTGGGGGGTCTCACAGGACGTTCTCAGCTGCTGGGGCCATGAGCTAGGGAGCCAAGTCCCAAAAAACAAAGACCACCCCCGCCCCCCCAACTCCACCCCAATAAGCAACACTGAACCGGGGAACATACGCACATTTCTTTTTGTTTTGTTTTGTTTTTGAGGCGGAGTCTTGCTCTGTCTGCACAGGCTGGAGTGCAGTGGCACGATCTCAGCTCACTGCAACCTCCACCTCCTGGGTTCAAGCGATTCTCCTGCCTCAGCCTCCCAAGTAGCTGGGA
>NW_012118666.1:486091-490963 GCF_000951035.1 Colobus angolensis palliatus
AGGGAGGGGGGCACAGGGAAGAAGAAGCCGGAGAGAGAGAGAAAGAAAGAGAGAGAGAGAGAGAGACGAGGCGTCATCTTCCGTGAACAAGGCGAGGAGAGTAGATTCATGAGCCAGAATTGCTCAGGGAAAGAGAGAGTCTGGGGAGGCGAGGGGCGTGGGGCCTGATGCCCACCCCTTGCTGTGTCCCGGCTGGGTCAGTGCAGGGCGGGGGGTGGGTTGCAGCCATCCTCCCTCGCCGGCCCCTACTTGGGGTAGCAATGGGCATCTCGCTTCTTTTCTGTCACCCCCCTACCCCCAACTAGCAGCCCTTGACCTTGAAGGTCCTCTTCAAGGACCCGCTCCTGGAGAGGGGCCCATCCTGTTCCTGTTCCCCTGCAGGCTGTCACTGGTTGTAGGCAAAGCATCCTGCACACAGGAGACCCCCAGGATGAGGAATAAATAAAGGACCCTGGGATTCCTGCTCGACTTCCCCCCAGGACTGTGCTAAAAGTGCAAGAACCCATAACACGGAAGATGTTTCCAAAATGTACCCGACCCCTCGCGATTCTCTTGGCTCCAGCCTCCTTAGGGGAGGCTGGGCTGTGCCTCCCACCACCGGGCCCCATTGGTGCCCACCCCCCCAGACCCCACAGAGGACGCCTGGTCTCCATAAATCACAAGGGCACTTTTGTCCCAGCTCGACAATATCCGCTTCATCTGCTGACAAAGGCCAGCATTCTCAGGGTGTCAAGACTGGCTTTTGCATTTCACATAACAGATCTTGGAAGGGAAGCTGGGGAGGGTGAGGACATTTGGAGCGGTTTGGAAACCCAAGTTCATCTTAGGGAGAAGCCAGAGGATCCTCTTTATACTCCAGGAGAGAAGAGGTTAAAGCAGCTACAGGGCAGTTCTGAAGGGGCGGGGCTTAGCGAAACAGCATCCAGGTGTGAAACCTGTAATAAAACCCCGGAAGCTTGTCTACTGGTGAAGGTGTAAACGGACATCACCTGATTAGAAATACTCCTGCAATTCATTAAGAGACATTGAGATGATTATGTCCTTTGGCCTATTTTATTTCTTGAATTTTCCTTAAGGAACAACAAAAAAAAGGTTCTGTCTCTGCTCTCCTCTCTCCTTCCATTTCTCTCTCTCCCCTCTCCTTCCCACTTTCTCTTCTTTCTCCCCACCCCACCCCCGTCTCTCTCCCTCCTTCTTTATCCCTCTCTCCCACCCTCTCTCTTTCCATTCCCCTCCCTGTCTCTCTCCTTCTCTCGTTTTCTCCCCCTCCCCTTCTCTTTTCCCCCCTCACTCTCCCTTCCTCTCTCCCCTCTGTGTCTCCCTCCCTCTCTCTTTCTCTCCTCTCCCTCCCGCGCCTCTCCCGCCTCCCTCCTGGCAGCACGTTCCAGTGCCAACAAGAAGTCAGCCTGTCTCTTCCAGAAAATCACAAGCTCCATCCCAGCCACCCCATCCCCGTCGGTGGGCACAACAGCCCTGCCTGGAACCCTCATAGATGGTGCATGATCCTACACACTGAACCAGTAGCCCGCCCAGGCCAGAAAAAGCCTCCAGCTTCCCAGTTTCAAGGGCAACTTCATTTGGTCCCACTCCAAAGGACTCCTCTCACTTTCTTTCTTTTTTTTTGTTGAGACAGAGTTTCCCTCTTTCACCCAGGCTGGAATGCAGTGGTGCAATCGCGGCTCACTGCAACCTCCACCTACCAGGTTCAAATGATTCTCCAGCCTCAGCCTCCCAAGTAGCTGGGATTGCAGGTGCCTACCATCATGCCCAGCTAATTTTTGTATTTGTGAGTAGAGACAGGGTTTCACCATGTTGGCTGATCTCGAACCCCTGACCTCAGGTGATCTGCCCGCCTCAGCCTCCCAAAGTGCTGGGATTACAGATGTGAGTCACCACACCTGGCCCCTCAAAGGGTTTATATTCTGGGGGTGGAGGGGGATGCAAACCATAAAAGAATAGTGAAGATCATTCCAGATTGTGATTTGCACTATGAACAGAGCACTGGGGAGAGAGTAACTGGAATGAAGGTGAAATAGAGGAAACATGTAATTTATAGTGAGTCCTGAAGGACAAGAAGGACTCCTTGTACAAGGCAGGCGCCAGAGGAAGAGGCGCAAGTGTTTCAGGCAGGGGAACTAGCGTGTACAAAAGCTCAGAGGCAAGACACAACTTCTGGTGTTCCAGAAACAGAAAAGCCTGGTGTATGATAACTTAGGGGCAGGGGTGTGAGACAGGGCTGGGACAAGGTGGTGGGTGGGGGGGGTTGGGCCCCGGGGGTCTTCTCTGCTTCTCTGGCCCACTCTACAGAGCCCAGATGATATCTAATGTCACAGTGCTAGGTGTGTCAGCAGGAAAGGGGCAGGATCTGATTTACAGTGTTATTTTTAAACTAGTTTTTTTTTTTTTTTTGAGGCAGAGTCTCGCTCTGTCACCCAGGCTGGAGTGCAGTGGTGGAAGCCTGGCTCAGCAACCTCAGCCTCCTGGGTTCAAGCGATTCTCCTGCCTCAGCCTCCCAAGTAGCTGAGACTACAGGCACCCGCCACCTCGCCCGGCTAGTTTTTTTGTATTTTTCAGTAGAGACGGGGTTTCACTGTGTTAGCCAGGATGGTCTCGATCTCCTGACCTCGTGATTCCCCCATCTCGGCCTCCCAAAGTGCCGGGATTACAGGCTTGAGCCACCACGCCCAGCTGGAGTGCAGTGGTACAATCATAGCTCACTGCAGCCTCCAACACCTAGGCTCAAGTAATCCACTTGCCTCAGCCTCCAGTGTAGCTGGGGACTACAGGTACACTACCACTGTACTTGGCTAATTTTTTATTTTTGTAGAGATGAGGTCTAACTATGTTTTCCAGGCTGGTCTCAAACTCCTGGCCTGAAACAATCCTCCTGCCTCAGCCTCTCGAAATGCTGGGATTATAGGTGTGAGCCACCACACCCAGCCCTAAATTCTGGTTTGAATATACATGAGGGTGGCCAGGTACAGTACCTCCTCCCTGTAATCCCACCACTTTGGGAGGCAAAGGCGGGCAGATGGCTTAAGCCTAGGAGTTCGAACCAGCCTGGGCAATATGTTGAAACCCCGTCTCTACAAAATCTATAAAAATTAGCCGGGTATGGTGGGGCACACCTATGGTCCCAGTGACTTGGGAGGCTGAAGTGGGAGGCTCACTCAAACCTGGGAGGTTGAGACTGCAGTGAGCCATGATCATGCCACTGCACTGCAGCCTGGGAGACAGAGCAAGACCCTGTCTCAAAAACAAAACCAGAAAAAGCCAGGGATGGTGGCTTACGCCTGTAATCCCAGCACTTTGGGAGGCTGAGGAGGGTGGATCACCTGAAGTCAGGAGTTTGAGATCAACCTGGACTACATGGCGAAACCCTGCCTCTACTAAAAATATAAAAATTATCTGGGCGTGGTGGTGCACACCTGTAATCGCAGCTACTTGGGCGGCTGAGACAGGAGAATTGCTTGAACCTCGGAGGTGGAGGTTGCAGTGAGCCGAGATCACACCACTGCACTCCAGCCTGGGCAACAAGAGTGAAACTCTATCTCAAAAATAAAAATAAAAATAAAAATAATGTACGTGAGGGAACTGGAAACTCAACAATCCCTGAGTACAATTTGCATGCAGGCAAGAGTCTGCTGCTAGCCATCCCTCCTACGAATTAATTCCTGTTGTCTTGGGTACCCTCTGTCAGCCCCACAGGCAGTGGGGTTGGAGATCTCTGCCACTGAGAGGCTGGGGATCTGGGAAAGTCTTGGTTTGCTCACCTGTGAAATGCAGCCAGTATCAATCTAAGGGTGTTAAGGTGGAATGGAGTCACACAGGGCCTGCATAAGACGTGGTACCCAGAGCCACTCAAAAGGCCCTTCCTGGCCCTGGTGGAGTGGGCACAGCCCACCTGGGTGTTGACCTCCTCAGAGGGGCTGGGAGGATGGGTTCAGCTGAAGGAAGAAGGGGTAGATGCTTAAGGAATTTCTAGATTTGGAGCAAAATTGACATTGGTGACAGCGACCTCTTTAGGGCCACCCCCTCTAGCCTTCCAGACCCCACCCTGGGAACTCCCACATTCTCGGGAAGTACTTGTTGGCACCGTTGCTAAAGTCTCGTTAGGACTGGCAGAAAGGGGGCTGCCACTGCTTCCCCAGGTGAGCTTCTGAGTTGGAGATGGGGTGGATAGGCAGAGTTTCCCTTCAGGTCTGTGCCAGCCCCAGGGCACAGGGTCTGAGGTCCCGGGTCCCAGGAGCCCTGCACCCTAAGACATGTGTGGGTAAATCAAAGCCCGTTCTCTGCACTGAGGTCCCATCTCTCCAGGCCTGCTCTGTAGGGGGGATGCAGCCAGGTCAGCTCAGACCAGCTTCAGTTCTCCCTGGTCACCGGGGCATGCTGCCCCTCTAACAGAGGGCCAAGGAGCTCCTTGGCCAGGTGACCCCTTCCTTGACTGTCCCAGGCATGCTCTCAGGGACAAGGGAAATGGCTTCCTGGGCTATACAACAGAAGTCAGCAAACGCCCAAGCCCTCCCCAGCCCGATCCTCCCACCCCAGCAGGACAGGCAGGTGCCTACGTGGGTGTGCTGGGAGGAGCACAGGGCCTCCACAGCCTGGAGTCTGTTCTCAGCCACCAGGAGCTTCTCCCGCAACCTCTCGGCCTCCTGTTTGCTCTGGGCTTCTGCCCGCTGCAGCCGCTCATAGTCCAGCATCTTCTTCTCGGCCAGCGAGATCTGCTCCTTGAGGAACTCAATGGCCTGCGCCTGGCCCCGGTACTCCACGTCCAGCTTTTCCAGCTCGTGCACGCGCAGCTCGGCATCCCGGCGCTGGTCCTGGGCCTCCTGCAGCTCCAGCCGGTGCTGGCTGGCTTGCACCTCCAGC
>NW_012118666.1:492678-496743 GCF_000951035.1 Colobus angolensis palliatus
TGAGCCACCACGCCCGGCCTTTATTTTTTGAGACAAGGTCTTGCTCTTGTTTTGTTGCCCGGGCTGGAGTGCAGTGGTGTGATCACAGCTCACTGCAGCCTCAGCTGTCCTGGCTCAAGCGATCCTCCCACCTCAGCCTCCCAAGTAGCTGGGACCACAGGCATGCATTACCATACCTGGATAATTTTTCCATTGTTGGTAGAGACAAGGTTTCCCTATGTTGCCCAGGCTGGTCTTGAACTCCTGGGCTTAATTAATTATCCCGCCCTGGCTTCCAAAGTGCTTAGATTACAAGCATGTGCCACCATGCCTGCCTTATTTTTTTTATATTTTTTGTAGAAACAGGGTCTTGCTATGTTGCCCAGGCTGGTCTCAAACTCCTGGGCTCAAGCAGTCTTCCTGTATCAGGCTCCCAAAGCACTGGGATTACAGGCGTGAGCCACCATGCCCAGCCAACTGTGTGGATTTGGGGGCCAATTCCTGAGATGGGAACTGTAAGGGGGGTGGTTGGTGTTAGGGGAGGCCTGGATAGATGTGGTTAGGACATGTTCCATTTGGGCTGCAGTCCTGGGTTGAATAGTGTCCTCTTAAATTTCATGCCCACTCAGGATCTCAGGATGTGACCTTAGCCAGGCATGGTGGTTCACACCTATAATCCCAGAATTTTGAGAGGCTAGGGTGGGAGGATCGCTTGAGCTCAGAAATTTGAGACCAGCCTGGGCAATATAGTGAGATCCCATCTCTGTAAAAATCAAACAAAATAAAGAACAAATGTGACCTCGTTTGGAACAGGGTCTTGCACATGTAGTTAGTTAAAATGAGGTCATATTGGATTAGGATTGGACTAGAGTGGGCCCTAAATCCAGTGACTGCTGTCTCCATAAGATGGTCAAGTGAAATGCCACAAAGGGAAGGTGGCAAAGTGACAGGAGGCAGGGACTGGCCTGATGCAGTTATACAGGCCAAGGAACACCAAGAGCTGCCGGCAATCCTACTGGAAGCTAGATTGGAATAGATTCTCCAATACCTTGATTTCAGACTTTTTTTCTTTTTTTGAAAAGGAGTCTCACTCTGCTGTCCAGGCTGAAGTGCAGTGGTGCAATCTCGGCTCACCGTAACCTCCGTCTTCCAAGTTCAAGTGATTCCCCTGCCTCAGTCTCCAGAGTAGCTGGGATTACAGGCACCCACCACAATGCCCAACTAATTTTGTATTTTTAGTAAAGACTGTGTTTCACCACATTGGCCAGGCTGGTCTAGAACTCCTGACCTCAAGTGATCTGCCCGCTTTGGCCTCCCAAAGTGTTGGGATTACAGGCATGAACCACCGCGCCCAGCCTTGATTTTAGACTTCTGGCTTCCAGAACTTCGAGGGCATATGTTTGTGTTGTTTTAAGCCACACATTTGCGGCCGTGCGTTACTGCAGCCCCAGGAAATTGATACAGGCGCTTACTTCTTCCTCAATTGGGTGGAGATGTCAAGTGGGCATGGTAGAGGGAGCTTGGGGAAGACTGTGGGACTCATAGGGACTCATCCAGGGCACAGAGGCCACAGTCTGGAAGCTCTCAGGGCGAGTGTGGACAAGGGGTGAAGGGCCTGGGACTGAGCTCTTGGATGGGCCAGTGTTCAGAGAACAGGAAGGAGGAGAAGCCAGCAGAAGAGGCGGGGGCGTTGGAATGGGGGTGTCTCATTGTGCAGCTGGGGGAGTGTGGACAGGAGGGAAGACCATGAGCCTGATAAACTGCTGGAGAGTTCTGCAATAAAGGCAGGCAGAGAGGTGGGGTGATACAGCTGGAGGGGACCAGGAGGTCAAGGAGGGGCTCTGGTTTTTATTTCTGACTTTTAAGATGGGTGGGGGCCAGATGTGATGGCTCATGCATGTAATCTCAGCCCTTTGGGAGGCCGAGGCAGGAGAATTGCTTGAGCCTAGGAGTTTGAGACCCACTTGGGCAACATAGCGAGACCCCGCCTCTAAAAAAAAAAAAAAAAATTAGCCGGGTGTAGGAGCACACGCCTGTAGTCCCAGCTACTTGAGAGAGGCTGAGGCAAAGTCTCACTTGAGCCCAGGAAGTGGAGGCTTCAGTGAGCCCAGATCGTGCCACTGTACTCCAGCCTGGGCAACAGAGTGAGATCCTGTCTCCAAAAAAAAAAGGGTGAGGATGATGAAGGGATGAGTGGGACTTTGGTCATTTTGCCTTCGGGTTGCCATGAATATGATCACAATTCAGTTTGGTACAACAAAACGTCGAGTGGGGATTCTGCAACCCTTTGGACTGAATTAGCTGTCTGTCACTGTCTGTCCCGCCTTCTGCCTCTCCCAGCCAGGGCCGATTGGATCCAGGGTAGGCCCCTATCCAGAGCCAGCCAGCCCATTGGCTACCACTGGGACCAATCAGAGCCTCTCTCGATGACAGCTGGTAGGTAGTGGGCGGGGCTGGGAGAAGAGCAAGCTGGGAGACACAGTGGGAAACAGACAGGAGCCTGACCCCCGACACAGATGGGAGGGAGGCCCCGAGCAAGGGGCACATGGATGGGCTTAGCTCCTGATGCTGCTTCTGGCTCCAGTCCCCTGAACAGCCTGCCCTGCTGTGACCTTTCCTATAGCCCCTCAGTAAGCCCCCATGGTGACTGCAGCTGGCACAGGGGGTCTCTGTTCCTGGCAAACAGAGGTGCTTTTCCCAGAACCCCATCCAACCCCTGCAGGAGAGCAGCTGCCAATGGAAAAGTCAGCCAGGAGCAACCACATGGCCTGCCCCTTGGCTAAGAGGGAAACTTAATCAGAGCATGCTGAGCTGGGCTGAGGCTCTGACGCCTGGTTGTGCCCCAACATCCATTTATTTTTTTTTTTTGAGACAGTCTCACACACACACAAAAAAAGCAAAACAAAACAAAACAAAAAAACAAAAAAAGCACAGGTGCAATCATAGCTCACTGGAGCCTCCATCTCCCAGACTCAAGCGATCCTCTAGCCTCAGCCTCCCCAAGTAGCTGGGACCACAGGTGCACACGACCAAGCTCGGCTAACTTTTAAAATTTTTTGTAGAGATGTGGTCTTGCTACGTTGCCCAGGCTGGTCTTGAACTCCTGGGCTCAAGTGATCCTCTGCCTTGGCCTCCTGAAGTGCTGGGATTATAGGTGTGAGCCACCATGCCCAGCTCCATTGGTCTCTGAGCCTCAGTTTTCCTACCTACAAATTCTGTGACTCAGCAAACTACTTTCAGCCAAAATTTTACCTGGAATCCAAGATGAACGAAGGGGCACCTTCAGGGCTACTGCCTAAGAAGAAGGGACAAGGGACCTCAGCCATTCTATCCTGGGGCCCAGTCCTCCATCTGCCCTGCCCTGGGTTCATCCTGCCCACCCCATCCAGCTACTGACACGGGGAGCACAGCTTCCCTGGGGGGCTCGTGGGGCTGAGCTACTCACACCTCAGACACTAGACCTTTGATCCTTCCCCATTTCCCCCCAACCAGCCCCTTCCCCCAGGGTCCTGGAGTTGCTGCTGGACCTCACGACCATCTGCCCTAGCAGGGGCCAGGGACTGGTGCTAAGAGTGCCCAGGGAAGGGGCCTCTGACTGTTACCTCCAGGTCTCCCTTGGTGATGGACTCCTCCTCCACGCGGAACTGCAGATCCTCCACCTTCCTGCAGGGGAGGGAAAGAGGCGGCTGACCCGGCTTTGCCCAGAGCAACAGGATTCACCAAGTGAGCAATAGCAGAGAAGAGGCGAGGCCATCAGAATGGCCCAGAGTCCAGAGGCAAGGCCATCAAAATGGCCCACAGTCCTGGAAAGCTCTAGATCTCCCAACCTGCTGTCCTGCACTCTAGGAAGAACCACAAATAACTCCAGAATGGGAGTGTTCAAGGCAACACCCTTCCTCCTCAGGGTGGGGGGAAATAAAATAAAGGACAGGGTGGCCCGGGGATGTGAGTGAGAACACTGTTTTCTTTCCTTTCTTCCTTCCTTCCCTTCCCCTTCCCTTTCCCCTCCCTCCTCCTTCTCCCTCCCTTTGCCGTCCCCTCCCCCTCATTTCTTGGAAATTTGACTTTCTTTTCTGTCATCAGTTT
>NW_012118666.1:496808-501545 GCF_000951035.1 Colobus angolensis palliatus
TTCCTTCCTTCCCTCCCTCCCTCCCTCCCTTTCTCTCTCTCTCTCTGTGTCTCTCTGTGTTTGACAGAGTCTCCCTCTGTTGCCCAGGTTGGAGTGCAGTGGCGTGATCTTGGCTCGCTGAAGCCTTTGTCTCCCGGGTTCAAGCGATTCTCCTGCCTCAGCTTCCCAAGTAGCTGGGATTACAGGCATGCGCCACTGGGCATGCAACCTCAATACAAAATTTTTGTATTTTTAGTAGAGACGGGGTTTTGCCATGTTGGCCAGACTGGTCTCGAACTCCTGGCCTCAACTGATCCGCCCACTTCAGCCTCCCAAAGTGCTGGGATTACAGGCATGAGCCTCCACGCCCAGCCGACAACACTGTTTTCATCACTGCGGGGAACAGACACCCACCACAAGGAACAACCTGTGGGGAGGAAGGAAAGAAGAGGGGGAAAGTGGGCTTCCTTTGCTGTTGATCCCGTTCTCATCACAGGCCTCAAAATTGGGGGCCAGAGGCCCAATCCCCACTCCCAGGACTGCCCCTGGATGTGGAATGTCCAGGCATTCCAGGCTGCCCTCAGGGAGACACACTCAGCCACACACCTGTCAAGACAGCGCAGGGGAGAGACACAGGTCCACTCCACCTTACAGCCACACACAGGAGCTCAAAGCTGGGCCAGGCATGGTGGCTCACGCCCATAATCCCAAAACTTTGGGAGGCCGAGGCAGGCGGATCACCTGAGGTTGGGAGTTTGAGACCAGCCTGACCAACATGGAGAAACTCTATCTCTACTAAAAGTACAAAATTAGCCGGGCATGGTGGCGCATGCCTGTAAGCTACTCAGGAGGTTGAGGCAGGAGAATCGCTTGAACCCAAGAGACAGAGGTTGCGGTGAGCCAAGATTGCACCATTGCACTCCAGCCTGGGCAACAAGAGCAAAACTCTGTCTCAGAAAAAAAAAAAAAAACAAACTCAAAGTTGCTCTTCCTAGGGCTTCCTAACAGCTCTCAGCATAGCAATGAGGAATGAGGCCCAGAGAGGGCAAGTGACCTGCCCAAGGCCACACAGCAAGCACAGGACAATACAGAGACTTCCACCCAGGCCCCTTCTGAACACAACTCCATGATGCCTTCAAGATCTGTTTGTGGCTGAGCACAGTGGCTCGTGCCTGTAATCCCAGCACTTTGGGAGGCCGAGGCAGGTGGATCACTTGAGTCCAGGAGTTCAAGACCAACCTGAGCAACATGGTGTAACCCCATCTTTACTAAAAACATAAAAATTAGCCAGGCATGGTGGCATGAGCCTGTAATCCCAGCTATTCAGGAGGCTGAGGCAGGAGGAGAATTGCTTGAACCCGGAAGTGGAGGTTGCAGTGAGCCAAGATCACACCACTGTACTCCAACCTGGGTGACAGAGCAAGACTCCATCTTAAAAAAAGAAAAAAGAAGGCCGGGCGCGGTGGCTCAAGCCTGTAATCCCAGCACTTTGGGAGGCTGAGACGGGCGGATCACGAGGTCAGGAGATCGAGACCATCCTGGCTAACACGGTGAAACCCCGTCTCTACTAAAAAATACAAAAACCTAGCCGGGCGAGGTGGCGGCGCCTGTAGTCCCAGCTACCCGGGAGGCTGAGGCAGGAGAATGGCGTAAACCCGGGAGGCGGAGCTTGCAGTGAGCTGAGATCCGGCCACTGCACTCCAGCCTGGGCGACAGGCGAGACTCCGTCTCAAAAAAAAAAAAAAGAAAAAAGAAAAAAGAAAAAAAAGATCAGTGTTTGTTTGTTGGCGTCAGGCACGTTGCCATGGGAACCAGATGTGTGGGCCCCTACAGCTGTCTCAGGCAGATATAAATACACTCTCATCTCCCTGAATCCGACAGTAACAACAGCTTATGGAGCACAGGTGCTAGCTGAAAGCTCACAGAACAGACCCAAGTAGGGGTGCTGGGGATGGGGCTGGCTGCTGCCTGGGGACAGGGGAGGGAGATGTAGGTATCTGGGCATCATTTAGGAGGTAAAGAGGATCCTGGGCCAAGGCAAACCTCTGTCCACTGTCAGCTTTGTGTCCTACGAGGAGGTGACCCAGGACCGAGTCGGCCAGAGTCCCTGCCGCCTGGTGTCTTTGGTTGGAGGGCTGCAAGGGAGATGGGTCCCGCTTGTGCCTTTTTTTTTTTTTTTTTGAGGCAGAGTCTTGCTCTGTCACCCAGCTGGACTGTAGTGGCGCTGTCTCGGTTCACTGCAACCTCCACCTCCAGGGTTCAAGTGATTCTCCTGCCTCTGCCTCCCGAGTAGCTGGGATTACAGGTGCCCACCACCACGCCTGGCTAATTTTCGTGTTTTTAGTAGAGATGGGGTTTCACCATGTCGGTCAGGCCAGTCTTAAACTCCTGACCTCAGTTGATCCGCCTGCCTTGGCCTCCCAAAGTGCTGAGATTACAGGTGTGAGCCACTGCACCTGGCCAGTTGTGGCACTGAAAGCGATGACACCAGCGAAGCATGCAGCACAGGGCTGACTGACACCTGGACACAGGGCGTTTCAGGAGTCCCTTGGCTGCTGTTTCTCTTAGCCTTAGCTTCCTGGTGTGTAAAATGGGAATGGATACCAAAAATTAGCTGTGCATGATGGCGTGTGCCTGTAGTCCTAGCTACCTGGGAGGCTGAGGTGGGAGGATTGCATGAGTCCGGGAGATTGAGGCTGCAATGTGCCATGGCCAAGCTACTGCACTCCAGCCTGGGTGACAGAGCAAGACTGTGCTCTTTTCTCAAAAGAGAAAAATAAAGGAGGCCGCGCGCGGTGGCTCACGGCTGTAATCCCAGCACTTTGGGAGGCTGAGGCAGGTGGATCACCCGAGGTCAGGAGT
Source organism: Colobus angolensis palliatus (assembly GCF_000951035.1). NCBI lineage: Eukaryota > Metazoa > Chordata > Mammalia > Primates > Cercopithecidae > Colobus > Colobus angolensis. Next base: position 499,650 of record NW_012118666.1, read on the forward strand.
TCAAGACCAGCCTGGCCAATATGGTGAAACCCCGTCTCTACTAAAAATACAAAAATAAGCCGGGCATGGTGGCGCACGCCTGTAATCCCAGCTACTCAGGAGGCTGAGGCAGGAGAATCACTTGAACCTGGGAGGTGGAGATTGCAGTGAGCCGAGATCGCAGCACTGCACTCCAGCCTGGGCAATAAGAGCAAGACTCCACTAAAAGAAAGAAGGGAGGGAAGGAAGAAAGGGAGGGAGTGAGGGAGGGAGGGAGGGAGGGAGGGAGGAAGGAAGGAAGGAAGGAAGGAAGGAAGGAAACAAAAAACAAAAAAACCCAAAAACAAAAACAGAAATGGAGTCGCAGGATAGGAGCTGTGAGCTCCACCCACGGTCTCAGCCCTGGGTTGGGGAGGGGCGCACTGTGTGAACAGTGGAGGGGTGGGACATTTAACCTTCTTCCCGGAGCATGGCTCCCCAGGGACACCTGGTGTGATAACCAACCTCCCTTCCGCCGCTGCCAGCTATTATCTTCTCAATATTCTGCTGGAGAGTGCAGGAACAATGAACTCTATGCAATGAACAAATGTGGTGTTCCAAGGCCGGGCGCAACAGTTCATGCCTGCACTTTGGGAGGCCGAGGAGGGTGGAGAGCCTCAGGTCAGGAGTTCGAGACCAGCCTGGCCAATGTGCCCAAACCCCATCTCTACAACAAATACAAAAATTAACCGGCTGTGGTGGGGGATGCCTGTGGTCCCAGCTACCCAGGAGGCTGAGGTGGGAGGACCGCTTGAACCCGGGAGGTCAAGGCTGCAGTGAGCTGTGATCGTGGCTCTATACTCCAGCCTGGTGAGACCCTGTTTCAAAAAAAGTTTAAATATGTGGTATCCCTCTGTGCCTGGCACCGTGCTGGGTGCTTTACTCCAGTTATATGAAGAGTTCTCCCAATGGCCTGCAGAAGATAGGACCAGTACCTCACTTTACAGATGGGAAGACTGAGGCCCAAGAGCTCATGTCACCAGTCCAGGGTGACACAGCCAGGCGGTGGCAGGGGCAGGACTGGAACCTGGGTCTGCAGTTCCCAAACCTGCCCTCTTCCTCATCCTCCTTAAGGGGAATCAGGGAGAATGTCCTCCCAGGGTGAGGGTGGGCCAGCACGTACCTCCTCTCCTCCTCCAGCTGGTTGGACAGGTCCACCTTCTCTTTCCGCACGCTCTCCACCAGCAACCGGGCTCGCTGCAGCTTCTCCTCGGCTTCTGCAACATACTGAGCCCCCGAGGAAGGCCAAAGCAGGGTCAGCATGCTCTGGGGTGTGGGGTCCAGGTTGAGGGTGTAGTGGGAGAGAGGCAAGGAGCCGGGCCTGGAACCCCAGTCACCCCGACTTCCCTGCTGGCACCTGCTGGGCATGCACAGTGGGCCTAGGTGTGAAGGAAGGGACCCAGCAGGAAAAAGAGAGGCAGAGGCAAGACCCTCAGGCCCACCTGCCCTCAGTACCTGCCACCCCCGCTCAACCCACAAGAGCCTAAGACCTGTTATCTTGCAAATCTATTGTCTTGTCTGTGCCCCATCAAAGCACAGCCATGAACTTGGCCTTATTAATCCTGGCATCCAAGGAGGGGGAAGCCAGACCCCAGATGGGGACAGAGGCCCAGGAGGGAGCTCTCCCACGGGAGACAAACATCAGAGAAAAAACCAGACATGAGACAGCAGCAGCCCCAAGGCCTGGGGCAGAGAGTCACTTCCCTGAAACACAACCCTAGAATCTGCTCAAAAGAATAATCTGAAATATAGACAGTCATATATTAAAAAATATATTTACTAGCCGGGCGCGGTGACTCAAGCCTGTAATCCCAGCACTTTGGGAGGCTGAGATGGGCGGATCACGAGGTCAGGAGATCGAGACCATCCTGGCTAACA
>NW_012118666.1:501765-506827 GCF_000951035.1 Colobus angolensis palliatus
ATATATATATATTTACTGCAGTGGTACGTAGAAAGAGTGAAAAACTGGCTGAGTGTGGTGGCTCATGCCTGTAATCCCAGTATTTTGAGAGGCTGACGTGGGCAGATCACTTGAGGCCAGGAGTTCGAGACCAGCCTGGCCAACATAGGTGAAACCCCATCTCTACTAAAAATACAAAAATTAGATTAGCTGGGCCCGGTGGCACACACCTGTAGTCCCAGTTACTAAGGAGGCTGAGGCAGGAGAATTGCTTGAATCCAGGAGGTGGAGGGTGCAGTGAGCTGAGATTGCGTTACTGCACTCCAGCCTGGGTGACAGAGTGAGACTCTGTCTCAAAAAAAGTGAAAGATTGGAAATAATCTAAACAGCAGGGGACTAGTCACATCAGATGTCATTAAGGACAAAGTCTGTGATGGACGGCAATGCAGACATCAAGATGGGGAAGAGGTGGGACACGTGGCTCATGCCTGTAAAAACTGCATTGCTTTGCAAGACCAAGGTGGGAGAGTCACTTGAGGTCAGGAGTTTCAGACAAGACTGGGCAACATAGCAAGACCCCATCTCCACAAAAAAATACAAAACTTAGCTGGGCATGGTGGCACTTGCCTGTAATCCCAGCTACTCAAGAAGCTGAGGCAGGAGAATAGCTTGAACCGAGGAGGTGGGGGTTGCAGGGAGCTGAGACTGCACCACTACACACCAGCCTGGGCGACACAGCGAGACTCCGTCAGAAAAAGAAAAAGAAAGAAAGAAAGAAAATAAATAATAAAAAAGCAGGATATACAAGCTTTTAGCCAGATTCTGAAAGTAGGTGTACATATCCTTATACATAGGCAGAAAAGACTGGAAGGAAATTCACCAGGTCACTGAGGCTTCTGTGGAAAGCGGGGGATGGGTACTGCTTGTGTTATCTTCATATTTCTCTGCACCCACCCCATCCAAGGTCTCCACTCTGAGTGGGTGAGACTCTATGAGACTGGCTGGAGAAGCTCCACCCCTAGCCCCACCTGCCACTCACCTGCTCATGCTGTGCCTTGAGCAGGGCGATCTCCTTCTCTACCTCGCAGATGTGGCTCGTGGCCTTGGCCACCTCGGCCCGTTCCAGGTCTCGTTCAGCCAGCAGCTGCTCAATGTGCTGCTGCTTCTCCTTCAGTGCCTCCTGCAAGGCTGTGGTGCCCGAGATCTTGCGGGCGTAGCGTGAAGAGGTCTCCGTGAGCTGCAGGAAGGTGTGCGTGCAGGCGTGTCTCAGGGATCTGAAGCACTGTGGGGCAGGCTCGCTCTGTCCAGCCTAACCTACAGCAACGCAGCAGGTGGGGGGCCCAAGTGCCTTGACTCCCAGGGTCCTGCTCTTCCTCTGCCAGTACTCTGACATCCTGGCCCCTGCAGACTCACCCAGCGGGGAATCCTGATGTTTGAGATTCAGGAAATTCCCCATCTCAGGAGAGTCAGCTCCTGATAGCCAGAGCCTCTGACTTCCTCACTTTGGCCACTTTTTCCCAGGACAAGAGGAACCTCCAACCCTAGACTGGGTTTGGACAGAATGCCCTCTGCCCATAGCCACCGAGCAGCCTCCTCTTTTCCCTTCATCCAGGGTTCGATGCCAACCTTTCTGAACCCCTTGCCCTGCATCTGTATAACCCTCCTTAACATCCAGAGAAAGGCTTAGGCTTCCAATAAATCAGTTATATAAAAATGACAATAAACATAAATGGCTCAATTTTCCCTATTAAAAGATATGCACTTTCTACTTTGTACAAAAATCCCAAACTGGAACTAGAGTAAGTCAGGAGCAGATCAGAACACCTGGATCTCTGTACATCCTCACCCCTCCCAAACACACACCAGAGAATCCCCTTCTACAGCCCCACCCTCACCAGGCCACTGCGGCTGGGCCGACCCCCCACGGAGGAGGCCACAGAGCTGACGGAGCTGATGGAGGAACTGCTGGGACTGTGGGTCAGTGCTGACACACCCATGGCCATACGCTTGGTCTTCTTGGCTTTGGCTGGGCTGGTAGATGGGAAGCCGATACGGATCACCTTGTGGATGGGCGCGAAGAGACCAAACTTGGGTGGGCACTGGAAGTACCTGTGGAAGCAGGAGAGACCCGTGCTGCTGTCACAGCCGCAAAGCCTGGAGCCTCCCCTGCCTCTTCTGCCTCTTCAGAGCCCAGCAGAAAAAGAGAAAGACACCTCCTTGGGGTCCATGTGGAAAGACACTCCAAGGTGGAAATCTTCCAGGTGGATAGATAGGACTCTTAGAAAAAGGATAGAGGTGAGTAGGGTCTGAGAGTCTCTGCAGCTGTGAACAGCCAACGAGGATACTCTTGGAAGTAGGAAACAATTACTGGGACCCACTTTGTGCCAGTCTTTTTAAATGAATGCTCATCTCCATCCCCCAAAGTTCTCTACATTCACAAATGAGAAAATTTAGGCTCAGAGAGGTTAAATAACTTGCCCACAGTCACACAGCTGGTTACATAGCAAAGCTGAGACTGGTCCTCCAGTCTGCTGGGCTCCAAACCCCAGTAAGCTTGGCTCCCACGACTGTTCAGAGACCCCAGCCACAGCTGCAGCCCCACTCTCAGGCTACCCTCAGACCACTCCCAGAATGAAGGAATCCCATCAGCTCTCTGCCCACAAAGTCCCTGTATGGAGAAGCAAAACCTTGAAAGAGAAACCTTGGGGTGGGGTGGGGACTGCTGTCCAATCCACCCCTGAATTCTGAAAGCAAAAGTGAGTCAAGAGAAGCATTCATCTTGCAAACAGGAAGGCAAAGCATTGTTATGGAAACCCCGGATTCCCGTCTTCTCTCAAGACCTCTCTGGTCACAGATCCCACACTGGACCATGAGAATTGGGCCCAACCAGTTTTTATCTTTCTTTCGAGACAGAGTCTGGCTCTGTCACCCAGGCTGGAGTGCAGTGGTGTGATCATAGCTCACTGCAGCCTCAGCCTCCTGGGTTCGTGCAATCCTCCCACCTCAGCCTCCCAGGTAGCTGAAACCACAGGCGTGTGCCACCATGCCCAGCTAATTTTTGTATCTTTTGTAGAGATGGGGTTTTGCTATGTTGTCCAGGCTAGTCTTTAACTCCTGGCTTCAAGTGATCCTGCCTCAGCCTCCCAAAGTGCTGGGATTACAGACGTGAGTCACCATGCCTGGCCCCCATTCAGCTTCTGATTCACCTTAAAACTGCCACCTTATCCTGCCTTTTCCCACCTCCAGGTCTTTGTTCATACTGTGCTCTCAGCCCCTACCTAGCATAATCCCTCTCAAGCCTCTTCCAAAAGGAAACCCTACCTTCTTTCAAGGCCTGGCCCAAGCCTGGCTCTTCCCCTGTGCCATGGTGACCACTCCTGCTCAGAGCAGTCACAGCCTCATCTCAACCACAGAATCCAGTCCAGGGACTGCACAGGGACTCAGGTAGCCTCACCTTAGTCCACACCCGTGACAGACACGGTCCACTTACCACATCTCTCCTCCACCCACCATGAGCCCAGACACAGCCTTAGATCCTCCTAACCCAGCAACGCCAGCAGTCAACTCCTTTTCATCAGAGATGGTATGAGACCTGGAACCCATCTGTGAGGCCTGCCTTTGGCCATATAGCGTTGGGCACTGTTTGATTATTTCATGTGTCATTCAGGGGACCCCAATGCCAGATGGCAGGGACTGCTGCCTCGCCTTTTTTTTGGCAGTCTTGCTCTGTTGCCCAGGCTGGAATGCAATGGTGTGATCTCAGCTCACTGCAAACTCTGCCTCCCGGGTTCCAACAATTCTCATGCCTCAGCCTCCCAAGTAGCTGGGACTACAGGTGCACACCACCATGCCTGGCTAATTTTTTTGAGACAGAGTCTCGTTCTGTCACCCAGGCTGGAGTGCAGTGGTGTGATCGTGGCTTACTGCAACCTACTCCTCTCCCATTCTAGCGATTCTCATGCCTCAGCCACCCAAGTAGCTGGGATTACAGGTGTGTGCCACCACACCCAGCTAATTTTTTGTATTTTTAGGAGAGACAGGGTTTCGCCATGTTGGCCAGGCTGGTCTCGAACACCTGAGCTCAAGTGATCCACCTGCCTCGGCCTCCCAAAGGGCTAGGATTACAGGCATGACCCACCACGCCTGGCCTCCCTCTCCTTTTTGAGGGCTCCCACCCCACTTAGCCATGAGTGACACGAAGAAGAGAACACGGGGACAGATACTCTTGGCGCTTGCTTGTGACTGTGTGACCTTGAACAATGACCTCTCTGGCCTCCATACTCTCATCTGTAAAATGGGATGATAATCCCACTATCCAGCTTAGTGGGCTGTTGGGAAAGAGGGAAGGGGAAAGGACTTATATTATGGTGTCTGACACTACATGCTGGACACTAACTTCCTCCAATGTCCCATCTCCATCCCTTGCACCCACTCTGGGGAGAGGAACCCCCTCCCATACTCCCTAGAAGAAGCCCACCATACCTGGTGCCCGCCACCGCCCCATCATTCTTCCCAAGGGGCTCGTCCAGCTCCACGCCACACCACTCGCCCTTGGCAAAGTCTGTCTCCCCCACGTACCGCACCACGCCAGTCTTCGTCCCGCCGACCTGTCAGCACACAGGGAGACTCAGGTCTAGAGGATGCAGTGGCACAGGCAGAGACAGCAGGGGCAACCAGCCCAGGCTTATCCCATCCATCCCTTCCAGCATGCAGAGGACACGGGAGCCAGGAATGGGGAAGGAGAGACACCCAAGGATGATTGACAGGGAGACACGTTAACCAGTGCCTCCCAGGGCTGACCTAGGCAAGAGCATAGGCTTTGCAGACAGACACACACCCGCATTCAAACTCTATCACTTAGAAGCTGTGTGTGCCTAGGCAGGTTACCTAACCTCTCTGAGCCTCAGCATCTTCATCTGTAAAAGGGTTTTCAGGGCTGGCCGTGGTGGCTCACGCCTGTAATCCCAGCACTTTGGGAGGCCAAGGTGGGCAGATCACCTGAGGTCAGGAGTTCAAGACCAGCCTGGCCAACATGGTGAAACCCTGCCTCTACTAAAATACAAAAATTAGCCAGGCCTGGTGG
>NW_012118666.1:507733-509772 GCF_000951035.1 Colobus angolensis palliatus
TGATCCGCCCGTCTCGGCCTCCCAAAGTGCTGGGATTACAGGCTTGAGCCACCGCGCCCGGCCAGACACAGGGTCTTGATATGTTGCCCGAACTGGTCTCAAACTTCAGGCTTCAAACAATCCTCCTGCCTCAGCCTCCCAAATGGCTAAAAGGCTGGGATTTATAGGTGTGAATCACCACACCAGGTCCATATCTAAATTTTTTTTTTTTTTTGAGACAGCGTTGATTCTCCTGCCTCAGCCTCCTGAGTAGCTGGGACTACAGGTGCGCGCCACCACGCCCAGCTGATTTTTGTATTCCATATCTAAATTTTGATCTGACTCCAGGTTTGCAGTCTATGACGAAGTAGATAGTACTCATAGATGAGGATGATGTATTGCAGTTACTTTTCCTTTCCAGAAAAAAATTTTCCCTGTAAATAACTATCTTTGATGATTGTCTGCCTAGTGGTTTTTGTTTGTTTGTTTTTTAAGATAGAGTCTCACTCTGTCGCTCAGGCTGGAGTGCAGTGGCACGATCCCGGCTCATTGCAACCTCCGCCTCCCGGGTTCAAGTGATTCTCCTGCCTCAGCCTCCTGATTAGCTGAGACTACAGGCATGCGCCACCATGCCCAGCTAATTTTTTAGTATTTTAAGGAAAGATGGGGTTTCACCATGTTGGCCAGGCTGGTCTCAAACTCCTGACCTCAAGTGATTCACCTGCTTTGGCCTCCCAAAGTGCTGGGATTACAGGCGTGAGCCATTGCACCTGGCCTGTCTGCCTAGTTTTAATTGTCTCAACACTAATTCAACCCCAACTCTTTCAATAGTCTAAATCTCCTGCCAAAATGCTCAGAGGCATTGGGAATTCTATCAAGTTCTTTCTGAAGATGTCTCTCCCGGAGCCATGGGACCCACTCCGGGTTGGGCTGGCTGCTGGCCTCTCTGGAGTGTGGCCACTGGCCTGGAGTCTCCTGTCACTGTGACCCTGACAACCGCTTCACCTCTATCCTGGGCTTGATCCTGTTTTCTGGATTCCCTGCCTCTTCTTTCTTGGTTTACTACTTATTTTATTTTATTTTGTTTATTTATTTTGAGACGGAGTCTTGCTCTGTTGCCCAGGCTGGAGTGCAATGGCGCGATCTGGGCTCACTGAAACCTCCACCTTCTGGGTTCAAGCAATTCTCCAGCCTTAGCCTCCAGAGTAGCTGGGATTATAGGCATTTGTCACCGTGCTCAGCTAATTTTTGTATTTTTAGTAGAGACGGGGTTTCGCCATGTTGGCCAGGCTGGTCTTGTACTTCTGACCTCAGGTGATCTGCCCTCCTTGGCCTCCCAAAGTGCTGGGATTAAGGTGTGAGCCACCACGTCCAGCCGGTTTGCTACTTATTTTAGTAAAGAACATCTTCCCACAGCTTTCTAAGAAAAGGTGCATGAGGAGGTACATTTTCGAGCTTTCTATGTCTGAAAATGTTTTATTCTTTATTCTTTTTTGTTTTTTTTGAGACTGGAATGCAGTAGCATGATCTCGGCTCACCACAACCTTGGCCTCGAACAAGATCAGTGGCTGGTCTCGAACTCCTGACCTCGGGTGACCCACCCGCCTCAGCCTCCCAAAGTGCTGGGATTACAGCCGTGAGCCACTGCGCCCGGCCTCCTTTATTTTTCTCTTTTGAGAAAACAGCACAGTCTTGCTCTGTCACCCAGGCTGGAGAGCAGTAGCTTGGCCATGGCGCATTGCAGCCTCAATCTCCTGGACTCATGCAATCCTCCCACCTCAGCCTCCCAAGTAGCTAGGATTACAGGCGCAGGCCACCATGCCTGGCTTTCTTTTTTTTTTTGTAGAGATGGGTTTTCTTCATGTTGCCCAGGCTGGTCTCAAACTCCTGGGCTCAAGCAATCCAGTTGCCTCAGCCTCCCAAAGTGCTTGTCTCAGATTACAGGTGTGAGCCACCGTGCCTGACCAAAATGTTTTATTCTATCTCATTCTTTTCTTTTTTCCTTCCTTCCTTCCCTCCCTCCCTCCCTCCATCTTTCTTTCTTTCTCTCTCTTTCTTTC
>NW_012118666.1:510328-512239 GCF_000951035.1 Colobus angolensis palliatus
CCGGCTCGTTTTTTGTGTTTTTTTAGTAGAGACGGGGTTTCACCGTGTTAGCCAGGATGGTCTCGATCTCCTGACCTTGTGATCTGCCCGTCTTGGCCTCCCAAAGTGCTGGGATTATAGGCTTGAGCCACCACGCCCGGCCAAAATTTACCATTTTAACCATCTTAAAACATGCAAGGCCAAACATGGTGGCTCATGCCTGTAATCCTACTGTTTTGGGAAGCTGAGCCTGGAGGATCACTTGAGGCCAGGACGTTGAGACCGGCCTAAGCAATATAGTGGGACTTCCATCTCTACAAAAAATAAAATAAAATACGACAATAAAAAATAAATATACAGGCCAAGAACAGTGGCTCAAACGTGTAATCCCAGCACTTTGGGAGGCCAAGGTGGGTGGATCATCTGAGCTCAGAATTTGAGACCAGCCTGGGCAACATGGTGAAACCCCATCTCTACTCAAAATACAAAAATTAGCTGGGCTTGGTGGCGGGCACCTATAATCACAGCTACTCGGGAGGCAGAGACATGAGAATCGCTTGAACCTAGGAAGTGGAGGTTGCAGTGAGCCGAGATTGCGCCATTGCACTCTAGCCTGGGTGACAGAGCGAGACTCTATCTCAAAAAATAATAAAAATAAAAACATAATTCAGGTAACTTTGAGTACATTCACTACCATCACCACCGTCTAATTCCAGAACCATCATCCCAAAGAGAAGCCCTATACCCAGGAGAAATCACTGTCTATTCCATCTTCCTGGCAGCCCCTGAAAACCCTTAGTCTATTTCTATCCTGTCTCTACAGATTTGCCTATTCTGGACACTTCATAGAAATGGAATCACACAGCCGGGTGCAGTGGCTCGTGCCTGTAATCCCAGCACTTTGGGAGGCCGACGCAGGTGGATCACTTGAGGTCAGGAGCTAGAGACCAGCCTGGCTAACATGGGGAAACACCATCTCTACTAAAAATGCAAAAAATTAGCCGGGCATGGTGGTGCACGCTTGTAATCCCAGGTACTCGGGAGGCTGAGACAGGAGAACCTGGGAGGCAGAGGTTGCAGTGAGCTGAGATCGTGTCACTGCACTCCAGCCTGGGTGACAGAGTGAGACTTCGTCTAAAAAAAAAAAAGAAAGGAAAAGAAATAGAATCACACAATGCGTGGCCATTTGTGTCTGGCTTTTTTCACTTAGCATCGTGTCTTCAAGGTCCAATCATATTGCAGCAGACATCAGTACCCCATTCTCTTCATGGCCAAATCATATTCCATGGTATGGGCAGAACACATTGTGCTTGTCCATTCATCTGTTGATGGACAATGAGGGTTGTTTCTACTTTTTGGCTATTATGAATAATGTGGCTACAAATATTCCTGTACAAGTTTTTATTTTTATTTTTATTTTTTGTACGGATGGAGTTTCACCATGTTGCTCAGGCTGGTCTCTCTCGAACTCCTGAGCTCAAGCGATCTGCCTGCCTTGGCCTCACAAAGCACTGGGATTACAGGCATGAACCGCTGCGCCTGACCTACTAACACAAGTTTTTGTGTGAACATGTGTTTTGAATTCTCTTGCTACCCTCATTCTTTTTTTAAGACACAGGGTCTCAATATGTTGCCTAGGCTGATCTCAAATTCCTGGGCTCAAGGGATCCTCCCATCTCAGCCTCCCAACACACTGGGATTACAGGCATGAGCCATGTCACCCAGCCACAAAGAGGTGCTTTGATGTGAGCCTTTTTCGACCCGCTGTCCGGGCTCCTTTTCAATCAAGAAACACCCTTATCAATCTGGGGAATTGTCTTGAATTAATTATTTGATTTTCTCCCCTCCTTTTTCGCCATTCCCCTTTTCTATAAACAGGTTTTCTTTTTTTTTTCTTTTTTTTTTTTGAGACGGAGTCTCGCTCTGTCGCCC
>NW_012118666.1:512520-516244 GCF_000951035.1 Colobus angolensis palliatus
TTTTTTTTTTTTTTTTTTTTTGAGATGGAGTCACTCTGTTCCCCAGGCTGGAGTGCAGTAGTGGCATGATCTCGGCTCACTGTAACCTCTGCCTCCCAATTCTACTGCCTCAGCCTCCCGAGTAGCTGGGATTATAGGCGCCCGCCACCACACCCGGCTAATTTTTGTATTTTTAGTAGAGATGTGGTTTCACCATGTTGGCCAGGCTGGTCTCGAACTCCTGACCTTGTGATACACCCACCTTGGCCTCCCAAAGTGCTGGGATTACAGGTGTGAGCCCCCGCCCCCAGCCTGTTTCCTTTCTGTTCTAGTTCCTGAAATATTTTCTTAACTTTATCTTTTAACACTTCCGTGCAGTTTCTTATTTCTGTGACATTTTTCATTCCCCAGAGCTTTTTGTTCACTGAATATTTATACATGCATGAATATTCATGAGCATGAATATTCATACTCACATATTCAGTGGCGGTTTTGTTCATATTTAATGCCTGTATCACCTTCTCTTATTTCTCAGAGGACCAGCTGTTTTCTCCAGAGAAGTTTCCTGTAATCTTCACTGTGGAGGGAGTAGGTGTGGCCGCCAGGGATGGGGAGCCACGTAGGGGTAGGGGGCACTTAGAATACACATGTTCGGCCGGGCGTGGTGACTCATGCCTGTAATCCTAACACTTTGGGTGGCTGAGGTGGGCAGATCATGAGGTTAGGAGATCGAGACCATCCTGGCTAACATGGTGAAACCCCATCTCTACTAAACATACAAAAAATTAGCCAGGCGTGGTGGGCGCCTGTAATCCCAGCTACTTGGGAGGCTGAGGCAGGAGAATGGTGTGAACCCGGGAGGCGGAGCTTGCAGTGGAAATTGCGCCACTGCACTCCAGCCTGGATGACAGAGCAAGACTCCATCCCCCAAAAAAAAAAATTACACATGTTCACTTCATCCTCCTTTTTCAGTCCCTCCTGCCTGGGATCCCTCTACCCAATAATTCTCTGTGATCTTCTCAGGGGGACCAAGTGTCCATACCAGACATCAGCTAGAGGAACAGTGACCAGGCAACGTAGGAATAGGGACGGGGTGGGGGATCTAAGGTGTTTTTGTTTTTGTTTTTAGAGGTAGGGTCTCCTTCTGTCACCCAGGCGGGAGTGCAGTGCTGCATTCATGGCTCACTGTAGCCTCAAACTTCTGGGCTCAAACGGTCCTCCCTCCTCAGCCTCCTGAGTAGTTGGGACTGCAGGCATGCGACGCCACACTTGAATAATTTTGTTTTTTAGTTTTTTAGAGACAGAGTCTCACTCTGTTGCCCAGGCTGGTCTGGAACTGCTGGGCTCAAGCAATCCTCCCACTTCAGCCTCCCAAAGTGCCTGGATTACAAGTGTGAGCCACTGTGCATGGCCAGTCTTCTTCTTCTTCTACTTCTTTTTTTTTTTTGAGACAGTCTCACTCTGTTTCCTAGGCTGGAGTGCAGCAGCGTGATCTCAGTTCACTGTAACCTCTACCTCCCGGGTTCAAGCGATTGTCCTGACTCAGCCGCCCAAGGAGCTTGGATTACAGGCGCCCACCACCACACCCGGCTAACTTTTGTATTTTTAGTAGAGATAGAGTTTCACCATGTTGGCCAGGCCAGTCTCGAATTCCTGGCCTCAAGTAATTAGCCCACCTTGGCCTCTCAATGTCCTGGGATTATAGGTGTGAGCCACTGTGCCCAGCTGAATCTAAAGACTTTTAAACCAATTCTGTTCCTGGCCCCAATGGCAGCCTCATTTCTAGAGGCCAATATGTGGCCAGTTACTGAACATCCAGGGTTTCTCGATGGACACTGATTGCTTCTCCTCTTCCCCCGCCACTAGCTCTTTTTAAAAAAATTTCTCTTCATAGCTGGGTGTGGTGGCTCACACCTGTAATCCCAACACTTTGGGAGACCAAGGAAGGAGAATTACTTGAGTCCAGGAGTTCAAGACCAGCCTGGGCAACACAGCAAGACCCCCTCTCTACAAAAAATTAAGAAGCTAGCTGGGTGTGGTGGCACACGCTTGTAGTCCCGACTACTCAGGAGGCTGAGTTAGGAGGATCGCTGGAACCCAGGAGTTTGAGGGTGCAGTGAGCTAGGATCATGCCACTGCACTCCAGCCTGGACAACACAGCAAGAAGCCATCTCAAAAAAACAAAAACCCCAAACATCTCTTCAGTGTTGTTCTAGTGCAAATTCAGGAGGGATTAAAAATAAATGTGTATGTTTATTTACCATGTTTATCTGAACCTAAATATTTTTTCTTCCCCCCTCTCTCTCTCTCTCTCTTTCTTTTTCTCTTGAGACAGAGTCTCATTCTTATTGCCCAGACTGGAGTGCAATGGCAGGATCCCAGTTCACCGCAACCTCTGCCTCCTGGGTTCAAGCGATTCTCCTGCCTCAGCCTCCTGAGTAGCTGGGATTATAGGCACCCGCCACCACACCTGGCTAATTTTTGTACTTTTAGCAGAGACGGGGTTTCCCCATGTTGGCCAATCTGGTCTCGAACCCCTGACCTCAGGTGATCGACCCACTTCAGCCTCCCAAAATGCTGGGATTATAAGTGTGAGTCACCATGCCTGGCCTATGACTTTCTAAAATGTTAATTTCATTTTACTGCTGGACTCACTGTAATACCAGCACTTTGGGAGGCTGAGGCGGGTGGATCACTTGAGGCCAGGAGTTCAAGACCATCCTGGCAACATAGAGAAACTCTGTCTCACTAAAAAATACAAAAATTAGCCAGGTGGGTGGTACACGCTTGTATTCCTAGCTACTTGGGAGGCTGAGGCATGAGAATCGCTTGAACCTGGGAGGTAGAGGTTGCAGTGAGTCGAGATCGTGCCACTGCACTCCACTCTGGGCGACAGAGCCAGACTCTATCTAAAAAAAAAAAAATTGAATAAATAAAATGTCAATTTATCTTGACACCCCAAGTATGCCTCAAGTGTGCCTAAGTAAATCCAGCTCCCCAATTAAAACTAGCTCCTGTCCCACCATCTCCTAGGGCCAACTACGTGCGCCTGGCACATGCAAGACAAGAATTCCAAATCTGATATTTCCATGAGACGGGCACTGTAACCACATTCATGGAAGAAGAGACTGAAGTTCAGAGTAGTCAGGGAGTGAAAGACAGGTGGATCTCTTCTTACTACGCTCTGTGGCCTTCTCAATCTCAGCTGGGCTTGATTCCAGACCGGACCCCACCTTCCTTTGTCTCCTTCTTGGGTAGGGCTCTGCCACTGAGGCCTGTCTGTGAGTCTAGGTTGGTTCTCTCTGGTCTCTGGCCTTCAGGTGGGGTTGCTTTCTCAGCCCCTCCTCTCTGGCACCAGGTCTCTGCCACTCTGTCTACACAATGAGTCTTGGATCTTGCTTCTCTGTAATTCCAACCTGGAATGTCCTTTCTCTTCCCTAGCCTAAATCCTAAACTAGGCTGGGCTCAGTGACTCATGCCTGTAATCCCAGCACTCTGGGAGGCTGAGGCAGGAGGATTGCTTGAGGCTGGGAATTTGAGGCCAGCCTGAGGAACATAGCGAGACCCCCATCTCTACAAAAAATTTAAAAAATTAAAAAAAATTGGCAGGCGGCCAGGCGCGGTGGCTCAAGCCTGTAATCCCAGCACTTTGGGAGGCCGAGACGGGCGGATCACGAGGTCAGAAGCTCGAGACCATCCTGGCTAACACAGTGAAACCCCGTCTGTACTAAAAAAAATACAAAAA
>NW_012118666.1:517354-531979 GCF_000951035.1 Colobus angolensis palliatus
TCTCTTAACGCTCCCCAAAAAAGCATAGAACAAAACAAGAATGCTGGGCCATGGCCATTTTGCTGAACGGACACATGGCAAGTGAATGAATGAATGAATGAGGATGAGGCTCTGTAGGTGACTTGTCCAATATCACAGACCTGGGCCTGATTTCCCTGCTGTGCCCACCCTCAGCAGGTGCCCTCAGACCCCGGAGATCCTGAAGGACAGGTCAGGGAGACTAAGCCGTTTGCCAAGTCCTGTTGGCTGGGTTTGGCTTTCCCGGGAACCACAGGAGGAAGAGCAGAGTGACAGTCCCAAAACAAGTTCTTTGGACAGGATGGTGCAGGGGGCCAGGAGTCCAGCCTCCTTCCTGGGCACTGCCGTTCCTGCTCCAGTCTGTTCTTTTTTTTTTGAGATGCAGGCTTGCTGTGTTGCCCAGGCTGGAGTGCAGCTGCACCCTCTCGGCTTACTGCAACCTCCGCCTCTCAAGTTCAGGCGATTCTCCTGCCTCAACTTCCTGAGTAGCTGGGATTACAGGTGCCCGTCACCACGTATTTTTTAGTAGAGATGGGGTTTCACCATGTTGCCCAGGCTGGTCTCAAACTCCTGACCTCAGGTGATCTGCCTACCTTGGCCTCCCAAAGTGCTGAGATTACAGGTGTGAGACACCGCACCCGGCCCCTGCTCCACTCTTGCCCCCTCCGATCCCATCCCCACCAAGCAGCAGGTGCGATGTCCTTAACCCAGGAATCCGTCACGTGGCTGCCGCTTCCACAGCTACCTCGACTCTTACAGCAAAGACCCAGCTCCATCCCAGACCCCTGGCCCTGTGGGGTCACCCAGGTCAGCCTCGGGGGTGTGATCTTTCCCTGGCTTCCCCCACTGCCCACTCAGCTTCCCTGCTCTTTTCAGTTTGTTTGTTTTTTTTTTTTCTAGTCTCGCTCTGTCACCCAGGCTGGAGTGCAATGGCACTATCTCGGCTCGCTGCAATCTCCACCTCCCAGGTTCAAGCGATTCTCCTGCCTCAGCCTCTCGAGTAGCTCGGACTATAGGCACCCACCACCACACCCGGCTAATTTTTGTATTTTTAGTAGAGATGGGGTTTCACCGTATTGGTGAGGATGGTCTCAAACTCCTGACCTCAGGTGATCTACCTGCCTCGGCCTCCCAAAGTGCTGGGATTACAGGTGTGAGCCACCGCACCGGGCCTCTTCTCACAGTTTCTCTAGTCTCTCAGCCCACGGGTCTCTGCCTGGCACGATACTCTGGCCCCACATCACTAGGCCAATGCCAGGCCATTCCCTAAGTCCTGCCCTCACACCATTCCTTGGGGCAGCCTCCCCACCAGGCCAGGCTCTGAGAGCACCACGGCACACTTGGCAGACTCTATAAGGAGACACTAATATCTGTGATCACTGGCCTCGTGGTCTATCTCCTGTAAGCTGGAGATGGCTGGAGGGCAGGGACCACATCTGGCCACGCTCACCACCAGGTCACCCAGGGGAACCAGGCTAGCAAAGGCGTGGTGCCACGTGTGGTGGCATGGGCCTGTAGTCCCAGCTTCATTGGGAGGCTGAGGTAGGAGGATTGCTTGAGTCCAAGTTTGAGGCTGCCTTGAGCTACGACTGCACCACTGCACCCCATCCTGGGCAACAGAACAAGACCCTGTTTCAAAAAAAAAAAAAAAAGCAGAGCCCTCACCCTGGCCAGGGCAGAGACGGACACAGCTCAGTGGGCAGGCACTTGTCACTTGTCACTTCAGACAAGTTATTAAACTTTCCTGAGGCTGGGTGCGGTGGCTCACTCCTGTAATCCCACCACTTTGGGAGGCCGAGATGGGCAGGTCAAGAGATCAAGACCATCCTGGCCAACATGGTGAAACCCCACCTCTACTAAAAATACAAAAAAGTAGCCGGGCGTGGTGGCGCGTGCCTGTAATCCCAGCTACTCGGGAGGCTGAGGCAGGAGGATTGCTTGAACCTGGGAGGCAGAGGTTGCAGTGAGCCGAGATCGCGCCACTGCGCTCCAGCCTGGCGACAGAGCGAGACTAGAAAACAAAACAAACAAAACAAAACAAAAAAAACCTCCCTGAGCCTCAGATTCCCCATCCATAAAGTGAGGATGATAAAACCACATCACAGCACTGGCTTGAGGATTCAACAAGGCCATGGGTGTAAACATTTCCTCTCGCTCCCCTGCCCACAACCCCAAAGGCTCTTTCCAGAAACCTCCAGGAGAACCTTTGCCAGGTTCTCAGAGCAGAGAGGGAGGACCCTAGGCAGTAATACCCTTTGGGGGTCCCTGCTCTGGGTCCCCAGACCCCCTGCCCTTCTCCACTCGGCTTTGGAGCTCCAAGCCTGTGCTCCCCACCTTGGGTTGCAATGACCTCCCACCTTCCCCCAGGAAGCCTTGCAGAATGGACACAGGGATCCCTGCCCCACTGACAGCTCCTCACACCCCAGGCCCAGAAGGCGCCATCAGGGACTTCCCTGTACCCTGTGAGTCTCTTCCCAATGCTGTGGACCCAGGCGTAGGGTTAGCCCAAGGCCACCACAGCCTGGTTGGATAGCAAGACACAGCCCTGTCCCATCCACCTGACCACCACCAACCCAGGTCACTGCTGTATTCATACTCTAGAAGACTTGGGGGTCACTGACCCCTTTCCAACCTGGCCCTAACAGCTGGGACTAGTGGAGAAGAGGGGCCCCTGGCAGGAAGCTGTCAGCTCCAGCAACCCAATTCTCTCAACTTCAACAACACTGATCACTCGGGTTGTAGCTGATAAGGTGTCTGCACCTCCTGGCCCTGGGCAAGGGGTTACTATCATTATTATTATTATTGTTTTTTTGAGACTGAGTCTCATTCTGTCACCCAGGCTGGAGTGCAGTGGTGTGACCTCAGCTCACTGCAATCTCTCCCTCCTGGGTTCAAGTGATTCTCCTGCCTCAGCTTCCCAAGTAGCTGGGACTACAGGTGCATGCCATCACAGCTAACTAATGTTTGTATTTTCAGTAGAGGTGGTGTTTCGCCATGTTGGCCAGGCTGGTCTCAAAATCCTGACCTCAGGTGATCTGCCCGCCTTGGTCTCCCAAAGTGCTGGGATTTCAGGTGTGAGCCACTATGCCCGGCCTTATTATTATTATTATTGTTGAAACAGGGTCTGGCTCTGTCACCCAGGCTAGAGTGCAGTGGCATCACCTTGGCTCACTGCAACCTCTAACTCCCAGGATCAAGCCATCCTCCCACCACAGCCTCCTGAGTAGCTGGGAGTACAGGGCCAAGCACTATGCCCGGCTAATTTTTTTTGTATTTTTTTGTAGAGACAGGGTCTCACTATGTTGCCCAGGCTGGTCTTGAACTCCTGGGCTCAAGTGATCCTCCCACCTCAGCCTCCCAAAGTGCTGGGATTACAAGCATGAACCACTGTGCCTGGCCAGGACCAGGGGGTCTTGAGAACATCCAGTTCCCAGCCTTTTCCAGTACATGCCTGGCACGTGCATGTGGATGAGTTGGATCAGTAGATAATATCAATAATGGCCAAAATGTATGCGGTACGTAGTATTAGGCACTGTCTAAAATGAGTGATACATTTTAATGCATCTCCAACTATGACTGAAGTACGATTAAAATTCCCATTTTGGTGGGGCATGGTGGCTCACACCTGTAATCCCAGCACTTTGGGAGGCCAGGACGGGTGGATCACCTGAGGTTGGGAGTTCGAGACCAGCCTGGTCAACATGGTGAAACCCCGTCTCTACTAAAAATACAAAAATTAGCTGGGCATGGTGGCCCACGCCTGTAATCCCAGTTACTTGGAAGGCTGAGGCAGGAGAATTGCTTGAACCCAGGAGGTGGAGGTTGCAGTGGGTTGAAATCACGCCACTGTACTTCAGCCTGGGCGACAAGAGCAAAACTCCATCTCAAAAAAAAAAAAAAGAAAAAAGAATCCCATTTTACCGATAGAAAGAGGTCCAGAAAGTTTGACACTTGCCCAGGGTCACACAGCAACAGTCTCCTGTCTTGTCACTCTGTATGGTCCTGATGAGGAATGGGTGTCCCAGGCTGGACCCTGTCTGAGACCCCTTTGAGTCCCCATCTTGCCCAGTGCCAAGTGAGGCGGAGCAGGGGAGGGAAGGGAGGCTGGGCCCAGAGCCCAGTACTGCCCGCACTCACCAGCACACGGTCTCCCAGGCGCAGGTCCTTGTCGCCGCGCTTCACAGAGCCGCTGTCCGAGAGGTTGGAGCCCGACTCGTTGCCCGTCTTCACGGAGCTGTTGAGGACGCTCTCCCGCAGGGGGATGACGCGGCTGGTCAGCGGGGGTGTGGCCGTGCCCGAATGCAATGACAGGTTCTGGGCAGTCAGTGACTCCACAGAGTGGGCATCACTCCCCGAGCCCTCGGCCGTGGGCTGCCGGGTCAGCTTGGAGGGCCGCGTGAAGATACCCTGGAGGGCCGGGCACTCGAAGTAGCGGACACCGCCCACCGCGCCATCGTTCTTGCCCACCGGGTCGTCCAGGACCACGCCGGCCCACTGGCCCGGTGCGAACTGCGTCTCGCCCAGGTACTGCACCACGCCTGGCTTCACGCCATTCACCCACACCCGCTCGCCCACCACAAAGTCCCCCAGGAAGTCATCCCCCACTTCCGCCACCTTGGGGCCCTGCTTCTCGGGGGCGGCAGCTGCGGCCGGGGAGGAGGAGGGTCCGGATGACTGCTTGTGCAGGGGGGAGCCTGCAGAGAAGGAGAGGGAAAGGGAAAGAGGTGGCTGTTAGGGCTGGCGTGGAACTGGCCGCTGGATGGCCCCAGGTGCACAGAGTCTAGGGTTGGGAGGTGGCTGATTTGTATTTTTGAGGAGAGATGGGGTTTCACCATGTCGGCCAGGCTGGTCTCAAACTCCTGACCTCAAGTAATCTGCCTGCCTTGGCTTCCCAAAGTGCTGGGATTATAGGCGTGAGGCACCACACCTAACCCTTATTTATTTGTTTTTTGAGACAGGGTCTTGCTCTGTCACCTAGACTAGAGTACATTGGCGAGATCATGGCTCACTGCAGCCTTGACTTTCTGGGCTCCAGCGATGCCCCCACCTCAGCCTCCTGGGTAGCTGAAATCACAGACACCTGCCACTACACTGGGCTAATTTTTGTATTTTTTGTAGAGATCAGGTCTTGCCATGGAAACTGAGGCAGGAATGGTTGGCTGTGTGGTCTTGAGCAGGTCCTCCTCAGGTCTCCCCCTACTCTTCCAGCCCTCCAGAACGTCCCCAGGAAAGTATGCCCTCAGAAGCAATGTTTAGGCTGGGCGCAGTGGCTCATGCCTGTAATCCCAGCACTTTGGGAGGCCGAGGCAGGCAGATCGCCTGAGATCAGGAGTTCCGAAACCCCAACTCTACTAAAAATAAAATAATTAGCCGGGTGTGGTGGCGGGTGCCTGTAATCCCAGCTACTTAGGAGGCTGAAGTGGGAGGATCGCTTGAACCTGGGAGGTGGAGGTTGCAGTGAGCTGAAATCATACCACTGCACTCCAGCCTGGAGGAAAGAGAAAAGACTTCATCTCAAAAACAAAAACAAAAACAAAAAAACAAAGCAAAACAAACACAGAAGCAATGGCTTTCCACTTCTCAAGGAAACTGTAAGTCCCGGGCCAGGGATGAACCCATTCTCAAGGATTATAAGCCACCTCCCCACTGGGTGGGCTCAGGCCCTCAGCTGTTGACCTGAGACTCCCTGTGGCCCCTATGTGTGACCCAGGTGTTGTGCAAGTGTCCCCTGAGACCCCCATCCTCGCCCTCAGACAGTTACAGGACACACAAAAGACTCCCAGCCTATTTCCTAATAGAGGTACACAGCCACAGACTTCTTGCATAAAGATGTCCCCTTCTGTCTCTCTTGGGACAGGAAAGAAAACCCTCCTAACTCTCTCCCGGGCGCCCCCCTCTGTCCCCTCCCCAAGCTGCAGCCCAGCCTAAGGCCTCAGGGTCCACAGACCCAGGAAGGTGGAAAGGAGGCTAGGTTCGGTGGCTCATGCCTGTAATCCCAGCATTTTGAGAGGCTGAGGCAGGCGTATCACCTGAAGTCAGGAGCTCAAGACCAGCCTGGCCAACATGGTGAAACTACATCTCTACTGAAAACACAAAAAAATTAGTGGAACGTAGTGGTAGGAGCCTATAATCCCAGCTACTCAGGAGGCTGAGACAGGAGAATCGCCTGAACCCGGGAGGCAGAGGTTGCAGTGAGCTGAGACAGCACCACTGACTCCAGCCTGGGTGGCAAAGCAAGATTCCATCTCAAAAACACAAACAAACAAAAAAACAACCATAGTAATCACAGGCTTGCATGAGGCTCCGTGCTAAGAGCTTAAGATACGATAGCTCATCTGATCCCCAACTGCCGCCATTTCACAGATAAGAAAACTGAGGCTCAGAGATACAAGGTGCTTCACCTGAGCTCCCAGACAATAGGCAGCAGAGCTGATTTGGTCTGGCTGTGTCCCCACCCAAACTCATCTTGAATTGAAGCTTCCATAATTCCCACATGTTTTGGGAGGTACACAGTGGGAGCTGAATGAATCATGGGGGTGGTTTTCCCCATACTGGTGTCCTGGTAGTGAATAAGTCTCACAAGATCTGGTGATTTTATAAGAGGTTTCCCCTTCTGCTTGGCTCTCATTCTCTCGTCTGCTGCCATATAAGACGTGCCTTTTGCTTTCTGCCACTATTGTGAGGCCTCCCCGGCCATATGGAACTGTGAGTCCATTAAACTTCTTTTCCTTTATAAATTACCCAGTCTCATGCCAAGCACAGTGGCTCATGTCTATAATCCCAGCACTTTGGGAGGCCGAGGTGGGCAGATCACTTGAGGTCAGGAGTTTGAGACCAGCCTGGCCAACATGGGGAAACCCCATCTCTACTGAAAATACAAAAATTAGCAGGGAGTGGTGGCATATGCCTGTAGTCCCAGCTACTTGGGAGGCTGAGGCAGGAGAATGGCTTGAATCCAGGAGGCAGAGGTTACAGTGAGCAGAGATGGCACCACTGCACTCCAGCCTGGGTGATAGAGCAAGACCCTATCTCAAGAAAAGAAATGAAAAGAAGGCTGGGCGCGGTGGCTCAAGCCTGTAATCCCAGCACTTTGGGAGGCCGAGACGGGTGGATCACGAGGTCAGGAGATCGAGACTATCCTGGCTAACATGGTGAAACCCCGTCTCTACTAAAAAATACAAAAAAAAAAAAAAACAAACTAGCCGGGCGAGGTGGCAGGCGCCTGTAGTCCCAGCTACTCGGGAGGCTAAGGCAGGAGAATGGCGTGAACCCGGGAGGCGGAGCTTGCAATGAGCTGAGATCCGGCCACTGCACTCCAGCCTGGGCTACAGAGTGAGACTCCGTCTCAAGAAAAAAAAAAAAAAAAAAAAAGAAATGAAAAGAAAAGAGAAAGAAAATAAAATAATCCAGGCACAGTGGTTTACAACTGTAATCTCAGCACTTTGAGAGGTCAAGGCAGGCAGATAACTTGAGTCCAGGAGTTCAAGACCAGCCTGGGCAACATAGCAAGACTTCTATCTCTTAAAAATAAATAAATTAATTAAATAAGCTGGGTGCAGTGGTACAGCCTCTAATCCCAGCTACTTGGGAAGCTGAGACAGGAGGATGACTTAAGCCCAGGAAGTCAAGACCAGGGTGGGCAACATAGCAAGACCCTGTCTCTATAAAAAACAAATATAATATATAACAAAATAAAATAATTAAAATAGCGGCTACATTTATGAAGTGCCAACTGCATGTTCCTCAATGGACAGGGCACTTTTTTTTTTTTTTTTGAGACAGAGTCTCGCTCTGTTGCCCAGGCTGGAGTATACTGGCGCAATCTCAGCTCACTCCAACCTCCACACCCCGAATTCAAGTGATTCTCCTTCCTCAGCCTCTCAAGTAGCTGGGATTACAGGCATGCGCCACCATGCCAGGCTATTCATTATAAGAACACATATTTTTACCTTGCAGATTTGGAAACAGGGTAAGGTCATCCAGGCCGAGTAGGACACCCAGCTGGTCTGGCTTCAGAACCCTCCCTCTTTTGTTTTTTTGAGACAGAGTCTCACTCTGTTGCCCAGGCTGGAGTCCCCAGGTTGGAGTGCAATGGCGCAATCTCTGATCACCGCAACCTTCGCCTCTCAGGTTCAAGAAATTTTCATTCCTCAGCCTCCTGTGTAGCCAGGATTATAGGTGTGCGCCAGCACGCCAGGTTATTATTATTATTATTATATTTGTATTTTATTGGAAATGGGGTTTTGCCATGTTGGCCAGGCTGGTCTCAAACTCCTGGACTCAAGCGATCCTCCTGCCTTGGCCTCCCACAGTGCTGGGATTATAGGCGTGAGCTACCACGCCGGGCCAGAACCATTCGTCTTGACCACACGCACAGTGGGTGCCTGGCAGGCGCCAGCTCCTACCCCATATCCATTTCTAGGGCACTTTCCTATGCAGAGAGAGAGCTCTGTGACCTCTGCTAACTGAACAGAACCGCTGTAGCCCAGCTAAGGTCTGTTTCTACCTGCCCTCCGTGCTTAGAGCCCAGAGAAGGGTCCCCAGGTCGAAGGTGACCCAGCATGTCTATTCTTGGTGAGAAGCTGCCTGCTCAGCTGTCCTTGTCCCCAGCTGTCCCGACCCAGGCGGACCCTCAGGTAATCTCTCCCCGACTCCCTCCCCTCCCAGGGGTCACAGGCCCAGGGTCCAGCTGTTTCAACAGCTGCAAAAATCCAAGCCACGAGCCCATGGCAACTGCACGTGGTACTTCACTTCATTCTTTCTCTCAGTAGTGGGACCCTCAGCTGCCCCCGAATCACAGGGACAAAACCCTCATCAAATTCCATGCATGCTGAGACATTTTCAGTTTCCTGCAGTTGGGAAACCATGGGAAACTCCCTGTCTCTCCAGGGAGTCATCAGTGACACACTGGCTTGGCCAGGATGAGCCAAGTCTGTGCCTTCCCAGATGGGTGCCTCAGTTTCCTCATGACATAACAAAGGACTAGGTCAGAAATAGCTAAGGTCCTTCCCAGCACTGACATTCTCCATGTCCTAAGACTCCTCCCAGGGGAGCCGATGTATATACAATGGAGTTTTTGAAACCCGGTTAACAGGTGCTTCCTCGGTCCATACCCTCACAGGCCAGTCAAAGGCAAGCTGTTTGGGAGCTCCCTATGGGCACAGCCTGGGCCTCACTGCCCTCCAAGTTCCCCAGCAAACCCCCATGAAGGCAAAGAGCCGCTACTGACTTCCAGCTGGGCCCAGCAACACAGACCTAAACCTCACATGAGGCTGGGCGCCATGGCTCACACCTGTAATCCCAGCACTTTGGGAGGCTGAGACAGGAGGATCGCTTGAGGCCAGGAGTTTGAGACCAGCCTGGGTAACACAGTGAGACCCTGTCTCTACAAAAAACACAAAAATTAGCCAGACATGGTGGCTCCCTCCTGTAGTCCCAGCTACTTGAGAGGCTGAGGCAGGAGGATTGCTTGAGCCCAGGGAGTGGAAGCTTCAGTGAGCCATGATCGTACCACTGCACTCCAGCCTGGGAGACAGAATGAGGCCTCATCTCTAAAATAAGTAAAATAGGCCAGGCACGGTGGCTCACGCCTGTAATCCTATCACTTTGGGAGGCCAAGGTGGGTGGATCACTTGAGGTCGGGAGTTCAAGAGCAGCCTGGCCAACATGGTGAAACCCCGTCTCTACTAAAAATACCATAATTTGCTGGGTGTGGTGGTGGGTGTCTATGATCCAAGCTACTTGGGAGGCTGAGGCAGGAGAATAGCTTGAACCCGGGAGGTGGAGGTTTCAGTGAGCCGAGATCGTGCCACTGCACTCCAGCCTGGGCGACAGAGTGAGACTGTCTCCAAAAAAAAAAAAAAAAAAAAATTTAAATTAACCTCCTCCATGCAGTTGATTTATTCCCTAGATAGAGATTCCTGCCCAGACAAGAGCCACAGAGGAATTTACTGCAAGTTTCAAGTTCAAAGCATGACAAGGGCCTAAGGACATGGTGCAGGTGGCTGCAGCTGGTGGTGTGGTCCTGCAGCTGGTGGGGATAACCAGGGCGCCCAGATGACGCATTCTCCCCTCCGCCTGCAAGGACGCGGGTCCTGCCCTGTCTGGGGATGGGGGCACTGGCCTTCTCCATACCTGCTCAATCTTATCAAGAGGGACCCCACTTCCTGAGGACCTACTAGGTGCCAGACCCTCTGTCAGACCCTGTGGACAACAGGCATGGCCAAACAGGGCCTGGCAAGGGGGTGGAGTGGGGGTGCCAGCAGCTACAATTCGGCCTCCCAACATGCTGGGACTACAGGTGTGAGCCATGGTGCCCAGCCAGCAATCTAGTATGTTTTAAAAGAAAAACTAAAATAAGGAATGCGCTCTTTAGCCTATTTCCCAAGGAAATAATTTAGAAAGGGAAAAAACTGACTCACTATCTTGACCTTCACAGAAATAAAAAACTGAATCTAAGTGCCTCCAAACCGAGGAGCAGTTACATAAATGATGGTCACGTCATTCAGATTATTAAGCAACCTTTAAAACATTATTTGTCCAGGTTATGTGGGACAGTGTTTATGATGTGATTCTTGGTGACACAGCAGAGTTCAGGAGCTTCCCCACATCCAGCACAGGGCACGGTGGCCTGGGAGTAGGGGAAGAGGAATAGGGAACAACAAAATATGTATCAGTTAAGAAACACCGGCTGGGCGTTGTGGCTCACACCTGTAATCCCAGCACTTTGGGAGGCCGAGGCAGGCGGATCACCTGAGGTCAGGAGTTCGAGACCAGCCTGGCCAACATGGCGAAACCCCGTCTTTACTAAAAATACAAAAATTAGCAAGGCATGGTGGCACATGCCTATAATCCCAGCTCCTTGGAAGGCTGGGGAAGGAGAATTGCTTGAACTCGGGAGGTGGCGGTTGCAGTGAGCCAAGATTGTGCCGCTGCACTCCAGCCTGGGTGACGGGAGCAAGATGCCATCTCAAAAAGAAAAAAAAAAGTAAAGAAAAGAAACACCAAGAGGAGGCTAGGCACAGTGGCTCAAGCTGTAGTCCCAGCTACTCAGGAGGCTGAGGCAGGAGGATCGCTTGAGGCCAGGAGTTCAAGACCAGCCTGGGCAACATAGAGAGAGCTCATCTCTACAAAAAAGTAAAAATAATAGAAAATAAAAAATAGCCAGGTGCAGTGGCTCACATCTGTAATTGCAGTACTTTGGGAGGCCAAGGCAGGCAGATGGCTTGAGGTCAGGAGTTCGAGACTAGCCTGGCCAACATGGTGAAACCCTGTCTCCACTAAAAACACAAAAATTAGTCAGTGCAGTGGCGCACACTTATAATCCCAGTTACTCGGGAGGTAAGGCAGGAGAATTGCTTGAACCCAGGTGGCGGAGGTTGCAGTGAGTTGAGATCGTGCCACTGTACTCCAGCCTGGGTCACAGAGCGAGACTCTGTCTCAAATAATAAATAAATAAATAAATAAATAAATAAATAAATAAATAAATAAAATAACCGAGAGGGACCTTGCAGGGACCGACAGACAACGTTGACATGTCATGAAGTGAGATGTGTGATGAACTCAGCCCTCTGCCCCAGTGGTTTGGCGGCAGATAAAAAAGCATCCTCTGCTAGGACCTGGTCCCTCCCTAAATGTTCCACAGAACATAGCTTCACAGTGTGTTCCTAGGTATTATGAAAACAAACAACGATTTAACCTCCAAGTTCAAATAAGCTTGAGAAACAGCAACTTCAACAAAGTGAAGGCTACTTGTCTGCAGGACTTTTCAGAGCCTTTGATGTGCCAATGAGCAGCACTGTGACCGCAAAGGAGGGGCTATAATAAGGTGACCACATGATTTAACATTCAAACCCGGGTGCTTCTGGGAGTGAGAGGTGCTCTTAATATAGCATCACGCTGGTCAGGTGCGGTGGCTCATGTCTGTTATCCCAGCACTCTGGGAGGCTGAGGTGGGAGGATCACTTGAGCTCAGGAGGCAACAAAATAATACAATAATGGCCCGGCGTGGTGGCTCACGCCTGTAATCCCAACACTTTGGGAGGCTGAGGCGGGCAGATCGATCACGAGGTTAGGAGATCAACACCATCGAGACCATCCTGGCTAAAATGGTGAAACCTCGTTTCTACTAAAAAAAAAAAAAAAAAAAATACAAAAAAAAATTAGCCGGGCATGATGGCGGGTGCCTGTAGTCCCAGCTACTCGGGAGGCTGAGACAGGAGAATGGCGGGAACCCGGGAGGCAGAGCTTGCAGTGAGCCGAGATCACGCCACTGTACTCCAGCCTGGGCGACAGAGTGAGACTCCGTCTCAAAAATAGTAGTAATAATAATAATAATAAAGACAAAAATTAGCAGTGCATGGTGGTGTGCACATGTAGTCCCAGCTACTTGTGAGGCTGAGAGAGGAGTTGGAGGCTGCAGTGAGCCATGATCGCACCACTGCACTCCAGCCTGGGTGACAGAGTGAGACCCTCTCAAAAGAAATAAAAGAAAAGAAAAAAAAGCATTATACCAACATCACAGGCATCAAGCAGGCTGTTTCAGGCAAAGCTCCGTCCTTC
The DNA here is from genome assembly GCF_000951035.1 of Colobus angolensis palliatus. NCBI lineage: Eukaryota > Metazoa > Chordata > Mammalia > Primates > Cercopithecidae > Colobus > Colobus angolensis. The sequence goes on from NW_012118666.1 coordinate 529,934, forward strand.
TGCTTTGAGTATAGCTCTTTACTCTTGGGATCACCTAAGGAAGTCCCCCTGCCCGTCCACAGCAACTCCACACCCCCTCATCTGCAGCCACCTCAAGGGGCCCACTGCGTCTCTCTCCCTCCCAACCCCATGGGGCTCTGTTCCCCCTTGGTTTGCATAACCTGCCTCCCAGGCTAACCAGGGTGCGTGTCTGCACACCCCCAGAACATCAGCCCCAGGAGGTGGACTCACACCAACTCCCCTCTCATTCCCTGGAACCCCTGGGCTGAAATGCAGATGGGCCACACACCTGACTCCCGCTTCCTGGTGGCTGCAAAGGAACATGCATCAATGCCCCGAAAATCTCAAATGGCTTTCTCTCCTGAGCCCCCTCTTCTCTCCAGAAGGTGTTCAAAGGCAGAGGTTACGAGGGAAGGAATGGGGTCTCCATAGCATTCCTTGAGGGAGCCACTTTCCCCCCAGCAGCCCCCACATTGGGTCCACCCCAACCTACTTCCACCCCTCAGTCCATGCCTCCTCCAGGGAGGACTGAGTCTACATCCCCCAGCCCACCCTGACTTGGGAGGGGTCCGTCTGAAGCTCACCTCTCTCCCGTGGCCACCCCAGGCCCAGCCTCTGCAGCATCCAGCCCTCAAGAAGGGATCCTCCCTCCATCAGCCCACACCGTCCTGAATCCCAGGCTCTACTCGGCATTCTTCCTGAACCAAATGGAACTCCAAACCCCGCTTCTGGGCCCCCTCCTCCCAAACCAGGAGAGCACAGTCCCTGCCCAGCACAGGAGGCTGGGGAACCCAGGGAAAGAGCGACCCGGGTGTCTTACCCTGGAAAGAACAGAGCCAGCTCCCCATGGAGAAGCCCGTGGCCAGGCCACCGGGCAGGCAGGCAGGTGCTGGCAGCCGGGTCCCCGCCCCATCAGATCGATCCTGGACCACGTCAGGGGCATTAGAAGGCAGCCCTGCCCCCACCCCCACCAGCCACAGAAGAGCGGGTTTGGCTTCCCCGTCCTGATGCCATTAAAAAAAGTTTAGGATGTGGTCAGTGGAGAGCTGAGAAGCTGCCCTTGAAGGGACGAATTTGCTCAACATCTCAGACAAGTCACTTAAAATGGGGACAATCCTACCTGCTCTCTTGGGGCTGGGGAGGCTCCTAGAAACGTACAGAAAGGAAAGAGAAAGGCACCATCCTCTGTAGGGGGTGGGGGCCCCAACTCAGGCACTTCAGGCTGGTGCCAAGGTCTGGAACACACACAGGGTACAGGGACATTGAGCTCAGTGCGCTAGAACCACAAGGCTGACAGGGTAAAGTGGCTCACGCCTGCAATCCCAGCACTTTGGGAGGCCGAGGCGGGTGGATCACTTGAGGTCAGGAGTTCGAGACCAGCCTGGCCAAGATGGTGAAACCCCAACTCTACTAAAAATACAAAAATTAGCCAAGTGTGGTGGCACATGCCTGTAATCCCAGCTACTTGGGAGGCTGAGGCGGAAGAATTGCTTGAACTTGGGAAGTGGAGGTTGCGGTGAGCTGAGATCGTACCACTGCACTCCAGTCTGGGCAACAGAGCGAGACTCTGTCTCAAAAAACAAAACAAACTTTGAAGAACTGCCAGACTTTCCTGAAGCAGCTGTACCATTTTACATTCCCACCAGCAATATACGAGAGTTTCTTGAACCCAGGAGGTGGAGGTTGCAGTGAGCTGAGAAAGCACTGCTGCACTCCAGCCTGGGTGACAGAGTGAAACTCCATCTCACAAACAAAAATAGGCCAGGCATGGTGGCTCACGTTTGTAGTCCCAGCACTTTGGGAGGCTGAGGCGGGCAGATCACAAGGTAAGGAGTTCAAGACCAGCCTCACCAATATGGTGAAACACCATCTCTACTAAAAAATACAAAAATTAGCCAAGCATGGTGGTGCGTGCCTGTAATCACAGCTACTCGGGAGGATGACGCAGGCGAATTGCTGGAACCCGGGAGGCGGAGGTTGCAGTGAGCCGAGATCGCGCCATTGCACTCCAGCCTGGGCAACAGAGCGAGACTCTGTCTCAAAAAA
>NW_012118666.1:535439-554743 GCF_000951035.1 Colobus angolensis palliatus
ATGTGCCACCACATCCAGCTAATTTTTGTATTTTTAGTAGAGACGGGGTTTCACCATGTTGGCCAGGCTGGTCTCGAACTCCTCCTGGCATAGGTGATCCGCGAGCCTTGACCTCCCAAAGTCCTGGGATTACAGGAATGAGCCACCGTCCCCGGCCTTTTTCTTTCTTAACAAACCAAATTCATTCCAGCCTCAGGGCCTTTGCATCACCCATTCCCTCCACATGGAACACCTCTTCCCCACCCTACCTCATCCCCTGAATTTTCTCTTGTCTGGCTTCTCATTGCTGGAGAGGATTTGCCATCCTGGAGGCAGAGCCTGGGCCTTCACAAGGCTGCACTGGGCAGGCCCTTCCCATGGGCTTCTGCCCACGGGCCTCACGCTGCAGCTTCCTCGCCCTTTCACGCTGTCCATTTGGCTCTGCTAGGGACCCGGTCCTGCCAACTGCCCATGACTTTGGCTCAAACCTTCCTTGACCCCCTTCCCTAGGACCCAGATTGTCCAGTCTGGCCCCGGCTGTGTTTGTCTCTCCAAACTTTGTGCCAATCAGATGAGATGGGCAGTGACCTATCCTGCTGGCTGGAGTGTCATCAAAGCTAGGCTTTGTGCACAAAGATGCTCATCACAGCATCATTTATCAAAGTGATAAGTAAGAAACAATCGTCTTTTTTTTTTTTTTAAACGGAGTTTCGCTCTTGTAGCCCAGGCTGGAGTGCAGTGGTGTGATCTCGGCTCACTGTACCTTCCTCCTCTTGGGTTCAAGCAATTTTCCTGCCTCAGCCTCCAGAGTAGCTGGGACTACAGGTGCCCACTACCACGCTCGGCTAATTTTTGTATTTTTAGTAGAGACGGGGTTTCACCATGTTGGCCAGGCTGGTCTTGAACTCCTGACCTGAAGTGATCCACCCACCTCAGCCTCCCTAAGTGCTGAGATTACAGGCATGAGCCTCCATGCCCAGCTCAATCACAATTTTTTAAACTGCAGAGAATGGGTAAGAAATTGCTGCTAGTTCCTTCCATCATACTCATCTTGGTTTAAACCCTCCCGTAGCTCTCATTATTAGGATGAAAATGAAACTCCCCGCACACCTCCAAGTCACCCAGGTCCACCTGCATTGCAGCAGACTGCCCCAGCCACAGCCACGCTCTCTCCCTCTTCTGTACTCACGATGCTCCTTTCTGCCTCTGAGCCTTTGCATGTGCTGTTCCCTCTACTTGGAATACCCTTCCCTTTTTTTTAAATTTTTGAGGCGGAATTTCGCTCTGTTGCCCAGGCTGGAGTACAATGGTGTGATCTCAGCTCAATGCAACCTCTGCCTCCCGGAGTCAAGTGATTCTCCTGTCTCAGCCTCCTGAGTAGCTGGGATTACAGGCACCTGCCACCATGCCTGGCTAATTTTTGTATTTTTAGTAGAGATGGGGTTTCACCAAGTTGGCCAGGCTGTTCTCAAACTCCTGACCTCCAGTGATCCGCCCACCTTGGCCTCCCAAAGTGCTGGGATGACAGGCGTGAGCCACCGCACCCGGCCCTTTTCCTCTTCAGCTAGTGAATCAGCTATTCACCCTCCAGACCTCAGCTCCCCTCCCTGGGGAAGCCTCTGCCAACCTCAGACCCCATTACGGGAGCTCACGACACTCAGCATCTCCCTCAGATTGGTCACAGAGTGGCCTGTGCTCCTGGGGCTCTTCCAGAAGAACGCTCATCCCATGTAGCCAGTCCCCTCATCCCCGATCCTTGGCGCCACATACCTTCCTTGGAGCCAGTGGTCGCCGCCGCCGAGGATGAAGCTGACCCAGTAGATGTCCGGCCCATGGGGCTGGAGTGCTTCCCCCCACGGCCGGGGGGCTTCAGGCCGCTGGGCTTCTGCATGGCGGTGCCACTGGGCAGGTGGTCAAGGGTGAGTGCTGGTCACGTCCTCTCTGCCATCTTCATTCACCTGCGGGCAGAGACAGGAGCGATCACATTATCACTTCCCAATGGCCCCCAGACCCGCAAGGGCCAGTGAGCACCACACATCCCTCCTGAGGTGGGCTGGACGAGTCAACACCCGATTTAACCTATCAGCTCACTGCTCCCGTTGCCGCACAGGCCATATTCCCGCTCTTGGAATCACCATCCCAGCACGCGCCCCCTCTACTGCAGGGGCAGGACAAACACACAGAGAGGCTTATGCCTTCCCCTCTTATGTCCTGGTGTGGGGTTACCTGCCTCAACTCTACACCAGGCCGCCATCTAGCCATCTAGCCTCTGCCTACCTTTCCACCATGAAGGCTTTGTGTCTTTATTTATTTTTGGTTGCAGAAGTTTATTACAAGTGAAAGATATTTCATCCTCTATCCCACGAGCATGCATCAAGCTGTTTGCAACAAAGACCACTTTTAGACCGGGTACAGTGGCCTGTCAATCCAGCACTCTGGGAGGCTGAGGCTGGTGGATCGCTCGAGCCCAGGAGCTCGAGGCTGCGGTGAGCTCCAGTGCACTCCAGCCTGGGCGATAGAGTGAAACCTTTTCAAAGTGTGAGCTGCATGCTGACTATGGTCATTAAAAGCCCTAAAAGGGGCCAGGCGCAGTGGCTCACGCCTGTAATCCCTGCACTTTAGGAGGCTGAGGTGAGTGGATCACTTGAGGTCAGGAGCTCAAGACCAGCCAGGCCAACATGGTGAAACCCCGTGTGTACTGAAAATACAAAAATTAGCCAGGCTGGGTAGCACACGCCTACAGTCTCAGGTACTTGGGAGGCTGAAGCATGAGAATCACTTGAACCCAGGGGGCGGCAGTTGCAGTGAGCCAGGGTTGCGCCACTGCACTCCAGCCTGGACAACAGAACGAGACTCTTGTCTCAAAAGAAAAAAAAAAAAAAGCCCTAAAAGGGCTGAGAGCAGTGGCTCACACCTGTAATCCTAACACTTTGGGAGGCCAAGGTAGGAGGATTGCTTGAGGCCAGGAGTTTGAAACCAGCCTTGGTAGTATAGCAAGACTTTATCTCTAGAGAAAAATAAAAAATAAAAAATTAGCCAGGCATGGTGGCGCATGCCTGTAGTCCCAGCTACTTGTGAGGCAGAGACGGGAAGATTGCTTGAGCCTAGGAGGCAGAGGCTGCAATGAGCCATGATGGCACCACTGCACTCCAGCCTGGGCAACAGAGCGAGACTCTGTCTCAAAAAAAAAAAAAAAATGCTCTGGGCCCAGTCCTGTGTGTGTCCTGGAGGGGCAGCTGAGGATAGCATATAGGAGGTGGGCCTTGCCTCACATAGCCCACCTCCCTGTCTGAGGGTGGGTGATACTCCCACACACACTTGTCCTCAATCTCCAGGGTCTCCAGCATGAGGCAAGTCCACAGGTACGTTAGGGGACAGTTGTGACCAACCTAATGGGAACAGGCAGCTCCTCCTCCATCCACATGTCCGGGGCATGAGCCAAGTGTGTGGGGCTGGGACTGGATTCGGTCCCCCAGGCACCCCACCCCTGGGGAGGCAGCAGGAGCTCAGTCTGACATGAGTCTCAGCTCTCACCCTGTAACCCTGGGCAATGCAGCTGAGACTCCAAGCCTCAGTGGGCTCATCTTTATTTTTATTTTATTTTATTTGAGACAGAGTCTTCCTTTGTTGCCCAGGCTGGAGTGCAATGGCATGATCTCGGCTCACTTCAATCTCCGCCTTCCAGGTTCAAGCCATTCTCCTGCCTCAGCCTCCCAGGTAGCTGGGATTACAGACGTGCGCCATCACACCTGGCTAAGTTTTGTTATTTTTAGTAGAGATGAGGTTTCACCATGTTGGCCAGGCTGGTCTCGAACTCCTGACCTCAAGTGATCTGCCCTCCTCAGCCTCCCAAAGTGCTGGGATTACAGGCATGAGCCACCATACCCAGCCAATGGTCTCATCTTTAAAATGAAGATAGTAGCACACGGTTGGCCCCTGTATTCATCAGTCCCACCAGTCCTCACCTAGGACCCAGGTCACTGCAGCCCAGCACCCCACATTTTTTTTTTGAGGAGTCTCACTCTGTTGCCCAGGCTAAAGTACAATGGCGTGATGTAAGCTCACTGCAACTTCCACCTCCCTGGTTCAAGCAGTTCTGCTGCCTCAGCCTCCCTAGTAGCTGGGATTATAGGTGTGCGCCACCGTGCCCAGCTAATTTTTGTATTTTTAGTAGAGACGAGCACTCACCATGTTGGCCAGGCTGGTCTTGAACTCCTGACCTCAAGTGATCCACCCATGTCGGCCTCTCAAAGTGCTGGGATTACAGGCGTGAGCCACCATGCCGGGCCCTCAGGGCCTCTGCAGCCTCTGTTCCCTCTGCTTAGATGCTTTTCCCTGAATGGCAGCCGGGGCGACTCCTGCTTACCACTTGAATCCTTGCTCCGGTGTCACCCGACCGCCCCGTCTGCAGCAGCCTCCAGGTGTGCTCGATCACACCTGGCCCAGCTGTCCCTCGCCATGCTGCTCCACCCAGGACTTTGCCCCCAGGTGGATCCCAAACCGCCCTCCTGCCCACCTGCTCTGACCACCTCTCGCTTGTAGCCCTGCGCCACCTCCTAGTGTAAGAGACCCACTCAAAAGTCCCTCTCAAATGCTGCTCCCTGTGTGGCACAGTTCTGAGGACACAGGCCCTCCCCTCTCCACTGGGTGGGCAGCAAGGGAGCCGGTCCAGGCCCCGTCCCTTGGCCAGATCCTCTGCTGAAGGCTGAGCTCATGTTTTGGGAGACAGCCACAGCCCTGTTCCCAGAGCAGACTCCAGTGTGCTCCCCTCCCCCACAAACCACCGCCAGGCCCCGGCCTCTGCCACACGCCTCTGCCACAGGCAACTCGAGCTGCCCACTGCCCAGGGTCCCAGCCTCTGATGGGTGTGGCCACCTCCAGCCCCTTGGAGAACAGATAGCCAGTTGCATGGGTGGGTGAGGGAGCCCGATGGGCCAACAGGACTGGGGGGACGGTCCTTTCCTGGCTCTTCCACCTGTCACTCTTCCCAGAGGCTTTTTTTTTTTTTTCTCGAGATCCTGGAACAGGAACAAAAGCAGCCCCGGGCAGCAGAATTCTCCCTTTCTCTCTGCTAGGGTTTGGTTGCCTCAGCCAACTCGGTTTTGCTCCAGGCTGGCCACCTCCTTCCCCAGCCTGGGAGTCTGGTTCTGCCCTGCAAAGGCAGCAGCCAGGGTGCAGTTGGGGGAGAGGCCACCATCAAGCCCAGCCACAGCCTCTGCTGCCACCATCTCCAAGGTCAGGTACAAGGTGTGGCTCCCCAGTCAATTGGGGATTCTCGGAGGGACACTTTCTCCCTCTGGGACAGCTCTGAGGGTGAAGACCCCAGGTAGTCCTCGTCCCCATCCCCAGACCACCGGGCAACGTGACCAGGAAACAGGTGGCATGCCACACACCACACTACAGTCCGTTCCCTCCAGGGAACCATTCAAATGACAGCAGGTGATATTGCAGTAGCACAGGGAGGTGCTTCCCATAGTATGCAATAAGACGAGAAAAAGTAGAATGCACGACTTAGCTGTTTAAAACAACAACTTGTGGCCGGGCACGGGGGCTCACACCTGTAATCCCAGCACTTTGGGAGGCCGAGGCAGGAGGATCACCTGAGGCCAGGAGTTTGAGACCAGCCTGACCAACATGGCGAAACTCTGTCTCTACTAAAAATACAAAATTAGCCGGGCGTGGTGGCAGGCGCCCGTAATCCCAGTTACTTGGGAGGCTGAGGCAGGAGAATCGCTTGAAATCAGGGGGCAGAGGTTGCAGAGATCGTGCCACTGCATTCCAGCCTGGGCGAAAGAGCGAGATTCCATCTCAAAAAATAAAAATAAAAAATAAATAAAACAACAACTTGTGTAATAGGAACAAAGACTGGAAGGAAATACAGTCATGTATCACTTACTGACGGGGATACCATCTGAGAAATGCATCATTAGGCGATCTTTTTGGCCTGTGAACATCAGAGAGTGTACTGACACAAACCTATATGGTCTAGCCCATGGATCCTAGGCTACAAACCTGTTGAGCATGTTACAGCACTCAACGCTGAAGGCAATTGTAACACAAGGGGAAGTGTTTGTACATCCAAACATAAGATATCTAGGCCGGGGCCAGGCGCGGTGGCTCACGCCTGTAATCCCAGCACTTTGGGAGGCCAAGGTGGGCAGATCACCTGAGGCCAGGAGTTGGAGACCAATCTGACCAACATGGTGAAACCCTGTCTCTACTAAAAATACAAAATTAGCCGGGTGTGGTGGTGAGCGCCTGTAATCCCAGCTACTCGGGAGGCTGAGGCAGGAGAGTGGCTTGAACCAGGGAGTCGAAGGTTACAGTGAGCCAAGATCGTGCCACTGCACTTCAGCCTGGCGACAGAGTGAGACTCCGTCTCAAAAAAACAAACAAAAACAACAACAACAACAAAGATAAACAATGGGTCAGGTGTAGTGGCTCACGCCTGTAATTCCAAAATTTTTGGAGGTCAAGGTGGGAGGATGGATTGCTTGAGGCCAGGAGGTGGATCCTGGGCAATATAACAAGATCCTGTCTCCTGTCTCTTTGTTTTTTGAGAAAGAGTCTCATTCTGTTGCCCAGGCTGGAGTACAGTGGTGTGGTCTCTGCTCACTGTAACCTCTGCCTCTCAGGTAGCTGGGATTACAGGCGTCCACCAACATGCCAGGCTAATTTTTTGTATCTTTAGTAGAGATGGGGTTTCACTATGTTGCCCAGGCTGGTCTTGAACTCCTGACCTCAGGTGATCCACCTGCCTCGGCCTCCCAAAGGGCTGGGATTACAGGCGTCCGCCACCATGCCAAGCTAAGTTTTTGTATTTTTAGTAGAGATGGGGTTTTGCTATGTTGCACAGGCTGGTCTTGAATTCCTGACCTCAGGTGATCTGCCTGCCCTGGCATCCCAAAGGTCTGGGATTACAGGCGTGAGTGCCTGGCCAAGATCCTGTCTCTTAAAAAGAAGAAGATTAAAAAATGGAGGCCAGGCGTAGTGGCTCACGCCTGTAATCCCAGCACTTTAGGAGGCCAAGGCCAGTGGATCACTAGAGGTCAGGAGTTTGAAATCAGCCTTGCCAACATGGTGAAACCCTGTCTCTACTAAAAATGCAAAAATTGGCTGGTGTTGTGGCACACGCCTGTAGTCCCAGCTACTCAGGAGGCTGAGGCAGGAGAATCGCTCGAACCCAGGAGGTAGAGGTTGCAGTGAGCCGAGATTGCGCCACTGCACTCCAGCCTGAGTGACAGAGCGAGACTCCATCTCAAATAATAATAAATAAATAAATAAAATAAAGTAATTGCGCTGCAACATGACAATGGCTAAAATTCAGGAACTGCCAATGTTGGCAACAGGAGATGCTCAGCTCTGTTAGAATCCTATGGGACCACAATAAACATGGCCCATCCTTAACGGAATCCTCGTTAGGCTGTGCAGTGATGAGGTTAAGTGGTAAGGGGGAGGGGATGAGTTTAAAGGATAATGGACGTTTTTTTCTTTTATCACTTTCAAATTTTCCTGTAATGAGATGATGGATGGGTGAAAGGAAAAGAAATTAATCTTTAATGAGTTTTCTACCTGTAGGCACTCCGTGTTCATTAACTCACTTGATCCCATTAGGGAGATGCTATTATCCCATTTGTGGCTCAGAGAGGTCAGGCCACTCTCCCAGGGTCACACAGCAGGAGCAGGGCTAGGAGGGGCATGAGAGCTGGATCACAGCCAGAATTTATGCCTCTCTAAATCAGGGAGGAACAAAGGGGAAAGTACCCAGAAGGTTCAATAAGACTCTCTCGCTACATGCCATACCCCAGCCCCAGGGTGGGGCCAGGCGGGTGCCCTTCTCCAGCCATTAGACTACATAGCCCCACTCCTCACTGGACCAAGCTCAGCCCACTGGGTGCCTTCGCCCATGCCCTTTCCCCACTGCCTGCAGGTCCTTCCTCCTCCTCTTCTCATTTTTAAGCTCCACCCACTGCCCTGCCCCCATTCTCAAGGCTGAGCTCATTCAAGCTTCTTCCAGGAAGTCTTCCCTGATTGCCCACTCATGGTAATGAGCCCCTCCACCCCCAGATAACCACAGATAACTTCCTCACTGGTATCCCCACCTGGCTCTTAACCCTACAACCCGTTCTCTGCACAGTGGCCCAAGGGTTGTTAACAAGGTCCCATCACTCTTCCATTGGTGTCCTCCAGCCATTCCCACCATCCTTTTTTTGTTTTTTGAGTCAGGGTCTCACTCGGTCACCCAGGTTGGAGTGCAGTAGTGTGATCAAAATTCACGACAGCCTTGACCTCCTGGGCTCAAGCAGATCTCCTACTTCAGGCTGCCAAGTAACTGGGACCACAGGTATGCGCCACCGTGCCTAATTTTTTTTCAGTAGAGACGAGGTCTTGCTGTGTTGCTCAGGTTGGACTCAAACTCTACTGCTCAAGCAATCCTCCTGCCTCAGCCTCCCAAAGTGCTGGGATTACAGGCTTGAGTCACCGTGTCTGGCCCCCACTGCTCTTTTTCCTTTTTCTTTTTTTGAGATAGAGTCTCACTCTGTCGCCCAGGCTGGAGTGCAGTGGCGTAATCTCAGTTCACTGCAACCTCCGCCTCCCAGGTTCAAGCGACTCTGCCTCAGCCTCCCGAGTAGCTGGGATTACAGGTAATTTTTGTATTTTTAGTAGAGACAGGGTTTCATCATGTTGGCCAGGCTGGTCTCCTAACCTCAAGTGATCCTCCCGCCTCAGCCTCCCAAACAGCTGGGATTACAGGCTTGAGTCACTGTGCCCAACCTCCACCACTCGTAAAACAAACCCAAACCCTGTGTCCTTCAGGTCTGCCCCTGCTGCCCTCCCTAACCTCTTTCCACACTCTCCATCCAGACTTTTCTTCTTTCTCTCTCTCTCTCTTTTTTTTTAGGGTCTCACTCTGTCACTCAGGCTGGAGTGCAGTGGTGTGATCATGGCTCACTATAGCCTCCAACCCCTGGGCTCAAGTCCTCCCGCCTCAGCCTCCCGAGTACTTGGGACTACAGGCACACACTACCATGCGTGGCTAATTTAAACTTTTTTTTTTTTTTTTGGTAGAGATGGGGTCTCACTATGTTCCCCAGGCTGGTCTGGAACTCCTAGGCTCAAGTGATCCTCCGGCCTCAGCCTCCCAAAGTGCTGGGATTACAGGCATGAGCCACCATGCTGGCTATTTTATTTTATTTTATTTATTTTATTTTATTTTTTTGACAGTCTTGTCCTGTTGCCCAAGCTGGAGCACAGTGGCATGATCTCAGCTCACTGTAGCCTCCGCCTCCTGAGTCCAACCGATTCTCATGCCCCGACCTCCTATGTAGCTGAGATTACAGGAATGTGCCACCACATCCAGCTAATTTTTGTATTTTTAGTAGAGACGGGGTTTCACCATGTTGGCCAGGCTGGTCTCGAACTCCTCCTGGCATAGGTGATCCGCGAGCCTTGACCTCCCAAAGTCCTGGGATTACAGGAATGAGCCACCGTCCCCGGCCTTTTTCTTTCTTAACAAACCAAATTCATTCCAGCCTCAGGGCCTTTGCATCACCCATTCCCTCCACATGGAACACCTCTTCCCCACCCTACCTCATCCCCTGAATTTTCTCTTGTCTGGCTTCTCATTGCTGGAGAGGATTTGCCATCCTGGAGGCAGAGCCTGGGCCTTCACAAGGCTGCACTGGGCAGGCCCTTCCCATGGGCTTCTGCCCACGGGCCTCACGCTGCAGCTTCCTCGCCCTTTCACGCTGTCCATTTGGCTCTGCTAGGGACCCGGTCCTGCCAACTGCCCATGACTTTGGCTCAAACCTTCCTTGACCCCCTTCCCTAGGACCCAGATTGTCCAGTCTGGCCCCGGCTGTGTTTGTCTCTCCAAACTTTGTGCCAATCAGATGAGATGGGCAGTGACCTATCCTGCTGGCTGGAGTGTCATCAAAGCTAGGCTTTGTGCACAAAGATGCTCATCACAGCATCATTTATCAAAGTGATAAGTAAGAAACAATCGTCTTTTTTTTTTTTTTAAACGGAGTTTCGCTCTTGTAGCCCAGGCTGGAGTGCAGTGGTGTGATCTCGGCTCACTGTACCTTCCTCCTCTTGGGTTCAAGCAATTTTCCTGCCTCAGCCTCCAGAGTAGCTGGGACTACAGGTGCCCACTACCACGCTCGGCTAATTTTTGTATTTTTAGTAGAGACGGGGTTTCACCATGTTGGCCAGGCTGGTCTTGAACTCCTGACCTGAAGTGATCCACCCACCTCAGCCTCCCTAAGTGCTGAGATTACAGGCATGAGCCTCCATGCCCAGCTCAATCACAATTTTTTAAACTGCAGAGAATGGGTAAGAAATTGCTGCTAGTTCCTTCCATCATACTCATCTTGGTTTAAACCCTCCCGTAGCTCTCATTATTAGGATGAAAATGAAACTCCCCGCACACCTCCAAGTCACCCAGGTCCACCTGCATTGCAGCAGACTGCCCCAGCCACAGCCACGCTCTCTCCCTCTTCTGTACTCACGATGCTCCTTTCTGCCTCTGAGCCTTTGCATGTGCTGTTCCCTCTACTTGGAATACCCTTCCCTTTTTTTTAAATTTTTGAGGCGGAATTTCGCTCTGTTGCCCAGGCTGGAGTACAATGGTGTGATCTCAGCTCAATGCAACCTCTGCCTCCCGGAGTCAAGTGATTCTCCTGTCTCAGCCTCCTGAGTAGCTGGGATTACAGGCACCTGCCACCATGCCTGGCTAATTTTTGTATTTTTAGTAGAGATGGGGTTTCACCAAGTTGGCCAGGCTGTTCTCAAACTCCTGACCTCCAGTGATCCGCCCACCTTGGCCTCCCAAAGTGCTGGGATGACAGGCGTGAGCCACCGCACCCGGCCCTTTTCCTCTTCAGCTAGTGAATCAGCTATTCACCCTCCAGACCTCAGCTCCCCTCCCTGGGGAAGCCTCTGCCAACCTCAGACCCCATTACGGGAGCTCACGACACTCAGCATCTCCCTCAGATTGGTCACAGAGTGGCCTGTGCTCCTGGGGCTCTTCCAGAAGAACGCTCATCCCATGTAGCCAGTCCCCTCATCCCCGATCCTTGGCGCCACATACCTTCCTTGGAGCCAGTGGTCGCCGCCGCCGAGGATGAAGCTGACCCAGTAGATGTCCGGCCCATGGGGCTGGAGTGCTTCCCCCCACGGCCGGGGGGCTTCAGGCCGCTGGGCTTCTGCATGGCGGTGCCACTGGGCAGGTGGTCAAGGGTGAGTGCTGGTCACGTCCTCTCTGCCATCTTCATTCACCTGCGGGCAGAGACAGGAGCGATCACATTATCACTTCCCAATGGCCCCCAGACCCGCAAGGGCCAGTGAGCACCACACATCCCTCCTGAGGTGGGCTGGACGAGTCAACACCCGATTTAACCTATCAGCTCACTGCTCCCGTTGCCGCACAGGCCATATTCCCGCTCTTGGAATCACCATCCCAGCACGCGCCCCCTCTACTGCAGGGGCAGGACAAACACACAGAGAGGCTTATGCCTTCCCCTCTTATGTCCTGGTGTGGGGTTACCTGCCTCAACTCTACACCAGGCCGCCATCTAGCCATCTAGCCTCTGCCTACCTTTCCACCATGAAGGCTTTGTGTCTTTATTTATTTTTGGTTGCAGAAGTTTATTACAAGTGAAAGATATTTCATCCTCTATCCCACGAGCATGCATCAAGCTGTTTGCAACAAAGACCACTTTTAGACCGGGTACAGTGGCCTGTCAATCCAGCACTCTGGGAGGCTGAGGCTGGTGGATCGCTCGAGCCCAGGAGCTCGAGGCTGCGGTGAGCTCCAGTGCACTCCAGCCTGGGCGATAGAGTGAAACCTTTTCAAAGTGTGAGCTGCATGCTGACTATGGTCATTAAAAGCCCTAAAAGGGGCCAGGCGCAGTGGCTCACGCCTGTAATCCCTGCACTTTAGGAGGCTGAGGTGAGTGGATCACTTGAGGTCAGGAGCTCAAGACCAGCCAGGCCAACATGGTGAAACCCCGTGTGTACTGAAAATACAAAAATTAGCCAGGCTGGGTAGCACACGCCTACAGTCTCAGGTACTTGGGAGGCTGAAGCATGAGAATCACTTGAACCCAGGGGGCGGCAGTTGCAGTGAGCCAGGGTTGCGCCACTGCACTCCAGCCTGGACAACAGAACGAGACTCTTGTCTCAAAAGAAAAAAAAAAAAAAGCCCTAAAAGGGCTGAGAGCAGTGGCTCACACCTGTAATCCTAACACTTTGGGAGGCCAAGGTAGGAGGATTGCTTGAGGCCAGGAGTTTGAAACCAGCCTTGGTAGTATAGCAAGACTTTATCTCTAGAGAAAAATAAAAAATAAAAAATTAGCCAGGCATGGTGGCGCATGCCTGTAGTCCCAGCTACTTGTGAGGCAGAGACGGGAAGATTGCTTGAGCCTAGGAGGCAGAGGCTGCAATGAGCCATGATGGCACCACTGCACTCCAGCCTGGGTGACAGAGCAAGACTCTGTCTCAAAAAAAAAAAAAAAAGCAGTCATAAAATAGAATAAGATGATGTCCTTTGCAGGGACATGGATGGAGTTGGAAGCCATCATCCTCAGCAAACTAACGCAAGAACAGAAAACCAAACACCGCATGCTCTCACTTATAAGTGGGAGCGGGACAATGAGAACACATGGACACAGAGAGGGGAGCAACACACACTGGGGCCTGTTGAAGGGTAGGGTGAGGGGAGGGAGAGCATCAGGAAAAATAGCTAATGCATGCTGAGTTTAATACCTAGGTGATGGGTTAATAGGTGCAGCAAACCATCATGGCACACATTTACCTATGTACACATTCTGCACATGTACCCCGGAACCTAAATTTTTTTTTTTTTGAAACGAAGTCTCGCTCTTGTTCCCCAGGCTGGAGTGTGATGGCGCGATCTCAGCTCGCTGCAACCTCCGCCTCCTGGGTTCAAACAATTATCCTGCCTCAGCCTCCTGAGTAGATGGGAATACAGGCGCCTGTCACCACACCTGGCTAATTTTTGTATCTTTAGTAGAAACGGGGTTTTGCCATGTTGGCCAGGCTGGTCTAGAACTCCTGACCCCAGCTGATCCACCCGCCTCAGCCTCCCAAAGTGCTGGGATTACAGGAGTGAGCCACCGTGCCCGGCCGGAAATTAAAATTTAAAAAAAAGAAAAAAAAAAGCCCGGGTGCAGTGGCTCATGCCTATAATCCCAGCACTTTGAGAGGCGAAGGTGGGCCTCAGCCTCCCAAAGTGCTGGGATTACAGGTGTGAGCCACCATGCCTGGCCAGCTTTGTCTTATTATGATGAAGCAGAGAAGAGCTTATAGGACAAAAGGGACTCTGGAGAGGAGCAAAGATTCCAGGCATGACACTAGCTGTTTAGGGGATCGGGGGCAGCAAGATGGGACTGGCTGCAGAGGGCTGGAGAGGTGGACAAGCCCCCCACCTCCAGGCCTCTTCCCCACTATCCTATACTCACAAACTTCAATGCACCCAATGTTTCCAGAAGGCTCACCATGAGTCAGGCCCCATCCCTGCCCCAGAGCTGTAGGTAGGACTTGGCCTCTGCCCTGGGGAGCACCATCCAATGGGGAGAGGAAATTCAGAGCACCGTAGTCAGATGGAGGATTCCAGGCAAAAGCGTCCTCACATCTGGACCTCGGAAACACAGGAAATCTCTGATACAGGAGATGCCCTTGTCTGTCCAGCCATATCTGCAGTTGCAGATTTTGAAGAAACCTTTTCTCCATTAATTTTGTTATTATTATTTTTAGAGACAGGGTTTTACTCTGTTGCCCAGGCTGGAGTGCAGCATCACGATCTCAGCTCACTGCAACCTCTGCCTCCTGGGTTCAACTGATTCTCTGGCCTTAGTCCCCCAAGTAGCTGGAACTACAGGTATCCACCACCATGCCTGGCTAATTTTTGTATTTTTGTAGAGATGAGGTTTCACCATGTTGGCCAGGCTGGTCTCGAACTCCTGACCTCTAGTGATCCTCCCACCTCTGCCTCCCACAATGCAGGGATTACAGGCGTGAGCCACTGCACCCAGTCTCTTTTCCCCAGTTTTTTTTTTTTTTTTTTTTTTTTGAGACAGAGTCACTTTGACACCCAGGCTGGAGTGCGGTTGCACGATCTTGGCTCACTGCAACCTCCATCTCCTGGGTCCAAGCAATTCTTTTGCCTCAGCCCCTAAGTAGGTCAGACTACAGGCGCCCGCCACCAGGCCCGGCTAATTTTTGTATTTTAGTAGAGAGGGGGTTTCTGCCATCTTGGCCAGACTGGTCTCAAACTGCTGACCTCAGGCGATCCTCCCCTCGGCTTCCCAAAGTGCTGGGATCACAGGCATGAGCCACCGCTCCTGGTCTACATTTTCCCCATCCTTGACTCATACGACTTAAGTGGGTTGACCTCATTCCCATTCCTAGAGGGGATGCGTAACACAGGCCTGGCCATCAGGCAAGATCATGTGAGGTGTCCCAGAGCCTGGGCTGTGGCTGAAACCTTCAGGAAGAATTCTCCCTGCTCTGGGGCTGCCTGGGTGTAGGATACAAGCCAGAAGCTACAGGGGCCATTCTGGTCACCGCATGAGAGAGCCTGCCAGGGAACAGTGCCAACACAGAGACAGCAGAGCTGAGTCCCCAGGAGGGCCTGGATCCAGCTGAGCCTGAAGCTGGCCACTTGAACTCCTTTTTTTAATTTTTTTAGACGGAGTATTGCTCTGTCAACAGCCCAGGCTGGAGTGTAGTGGCGCGATTTCAGCTCACTGCAATCTCCGCCTCCTGGGTTCGTGCCATTCTCCTGCCTCAGCTTCCCAAGTAGCTGAGATTATAGGCACCCGCCACCACACCTGGCTAATTTTTTGTATTTTCAGTAGAGACGGGGTTTCACTGTATTAGACAGGATGGTCTTGATCTCCTGACCTCATGATCTGCCCCCCGCTCAGCCTCCCAAAGTGCTGGGATTACAGGCTTGAGCCACTGTGCCTAGCTGGACTCTTCATTTACATCAACCAACAAATCTCACAATTGTTTTCTCTCTCTCTCTCTCTTTTTTTTTTAGACAGGGTCTTACTCTGTTGCCCAGGCTGGAGTGCAGTGGTACGATTTCACCAACCCCCCAGCTATGTTTACAAGCTTTGTGTAGAGACAGGGTCTCACTATGTTGCCCAGGCTGGTCTGAAACTCCAGGGGTCAAGCAATCCTCCCGCCTCGGCCTCCCAAAGTGCTGGGATTACAGGCGTGTGCCACTGCACCTGGCCTTTTTTTTTTCTAAACCTATTTGAGGGACAATGTCATTTGCATTTCCAAAAAAGTTCTGGTGAATACAGATGCCAACCCGCAATGCTCACGGCAGGTATGTGTGTGTGTTCTCAGGACATCCGATGAGTCAGCAACGCTACTACCTGTCCTGGCACATCCGAGTGAAGGATCGCCTCCTCCCTCGGCCTGGCAGCTGTAAGAGCAGAGGAAAGCGAGCTGCCCCCAGGCACACAGCAGTGGAGCCGACACGCCCTGGTGTGCCACGAGAGCACTGGACATGCCTGCCAGCCCTGGCCCTCAGGACCTGCTAAATCCAACATTCCAATGCCCTTGGTGCCCCGGGAATTCTGGGGACCGGGAGTCGATCATGCTGGGGTATAAGGCTGTTCCCTTGGTCCCCAGAACCTGGCCCTCCTGGTGGCTTGCTCAATGAGGGAGCCAACTTTGGGCACAGCTCTCTGAGAGCTTGGTTAGGCTGGGCCAGCATCTCCAACGCCAGCAAAGGTGAGTGGGGGCAGTCTCTGGTGACAGTACATGTCCCACCTTGTGGGTGACCAAATGAACCTCCTGCTCCCGTGGCTTAGCTGGGGGACCCTCTCACCTAGGAATTCCAGATGCAGAGAAGAGAGAGCATTGCTGGAACTCAAATGAGGCGCAAGGAACTCCTTCTCCCTCCTGACCCCCCGCCCAGGGCCTCTTCTCTGCCCAAAAACCCTCCCACAGAGAAAACAGCTATAAATCGTATCTAATAACAGACTTTCATTCTTTCATTTATTTATTTATTTATTTATTTTTGGAGATGGAGTCTTGCTCTGTTGCCCGCGTGGTACAATATCGGCTCCCTGCAACCTCCACCTCGCAGGTTCAAGCGAGTCTCCTGTTTCAGTCTCCCAAGTAGCTGGGACTACAGGTGTCCCATTGCCATCACATTGGCTAATTTTTGTATTTTTAGTAGAGATGGAGTTTCACCATGTTGGCCAGGCTGGTCTTAAACTCCTGCCCTCAAATAAATGATCCACTTGCCTCGGCCTCCCAAAGTGCTGAGATTACAGGTGTGAACCATCACACCCGGCCCATGCTTGCATTTTTTTTTTCTTTTTCTTTTTTTTTTTCATTTTTTATTTTTGAGATGAGGTCTTGCTCTATCGCCCAGGCTGGCATGCAGTGACACGATCATAGCTCACTGCAGCCTCCAAATTTTGGGCTCAAGCAATCCTCCTGTCTCAGCCTCCTGGGTAGCTAGGACTACAGGTGCACCCTACCATGCCTGGCTAATTGTTTTTCATTTTTTTGTAGAGACTGGGTCTAGTTACGTTGTCAAGGCTGGTCAAACTCCTGGGCTCAAGCAATCCTCCTGCCTCCGCCTCTGGAAGTGCTAGGATTACAGGCATGAGCCACCACGCCCAGCCAGGGCTGGTATTCAGGAAACATAATGAACTCTGCAACTCACTGAGAAGGCGACAACCCAATTAAAAATGGGTGAAAGGTTTGAATACACATTTCACCAAAGAAGATATACAAAGAGCCCATACGCACATGCAAAGATGACTAACATTATTACTCATCCAGGCAATGCAGATCAAAACCACAAGAGATGCCACTTCCCACCAAAGGGAATGGCTAAAAATTTTTAAAGCTGACAATACCAAGGGCTGATGAGGACGCACAACAACTGCAATGCTCGTAGTATTGGTGGAAATAAAAAAATGGTACAATCACTTTGGAAAACAGTTGGGCAGTGTCTTAAAGATAAAAATAGTGGCAGAGTGCAGTGGCTCACGCCTGTAATCCCAGCACTTTGGGAGGCCGAGGTGGGCAGATCATGAGGTCAGGAGTTCAAGACCATCCTAGCTAACATGATGAAACTCCGTCTCTACTAAAAATACAAAAAATTAGCCAGGCGTGGTGGCAGGCACCTGTGGTCCCAGCTACTTGGGAGGCTGAGGCAGGAGGATGGTGTGAACCCGGGAGGCAGAGCTTGCAGTGAGCCGAGATCGTGACACTGCACTCCAGCACTCCAGCCTGGGCAACAGAGGGAGACTCCATCTCAAAAAAAAAAAAAAAGTTAAAAATAGGAGCTTGAGGTAGGCGGATAACTTGAGCCCAGGAGTTGGAGACCAGCCTGGGCAACATGGCGAAAACCCATCTCTACCAAAAATCCAAAAACAATTAGCAGGACATGGTGGCACATGCCTGTAATCCCAACTACTTGGGAGGCTGAGACACAATAATTGCTTGAACCCATAAGGCAGAGATTTCAGTGAGCCAAGATTGTGCCACTGTACTCTAGCCTGGATGACAAACTGAGACCTTGTCTCAAAAAAAAAAGAAAGTTAAAAATATACCTCCCATATAACCCAACCACCCAAGAGAAGCAAAAACATGTGTCCATAGAAAGTTTTATAAGCAAGTGTTCATACCAGCTTTACTCATAACAGTACCAAAGTAAAATCTCCATCAACCAGTGCATGTGCAAACAAAAGTAGAGCAGCTGTTTTTTATTTTATTTTTATTTTTCAGACAGGGTCTCACTCTGTCACCCAGGCTGAGTGTAGTGGTGCAATCATGGCTCACTGCAGACTGGAAACTCCTGGGTTCAAGTGATCCTCCTAGCTCAGCTTCCTGGGTAGCTAGTACCAAAGGCGAGTGCCACCATGCCCAGCTAACTTTTTATTTTTTTTGCAGATGGAGTCTCACTATGTTGCCGAAGCTAGTCCTGGACTCAAAGGATCCTCCTGCCTCAGTCTACCAAAGTGCTGGGATTATAGGAGTGAGCTGCCATGACCAGTCTTCATTTTTATTTTAGAACAGAGACAGGTCTCTGTCACCCAGGCTGGAGTGTGGCGGTGTGATCATGGCTCACTGCAGCCTCAACCTCCTGGGCTCAAGCAATCTTCCCACCTCAGCCTCCCTAGTAGCTGGGACTACAGGCATGTGCCATCACGCCCGGCTAAATTTTTTTTTTGTAGAGACAGGGTCTCGATACATTGCCCAAGCTAGTCTTGAATTCCTGGACTCAAGCAATTCCCCCCACCTCAGCCTCCCAAAGTGCTGGGATTAAAGGTGTGAGCCACGATGCCTGGCCCAAAGTGGTATTATCTATATAATAGAATATTTCTCAGCAATAAAGAACTACTGATGTGTGCAACATCAGTAGTTGTTGATGAATGCTTTTGTTTTTTTCTTTTTTGAGACAGAGTCTCGCTCTGTTGCCCAGGCTAGAGTGCAATGGTGCGATCTTGGCTCACTGGAACCTCCACCTCCTGGGTTCAAGCGATTCTCCTGCCTTGGTCTCCAGAGTAGCTGGGATTACAGGTGCCCGCCACCACATTTTTTTTTTTTTTTTGAGACGGAGTCTCGCTCTGCTGCCCAGGCTGGAGTGCAGTGGCCGGATCTCAGCTCACTGCAAGCTCCGCCTCCTGGGTTTACGCCATTCTCCTGCCTCAGCCTCCCAAGTAGCTGGGACTACAGGCGCCCGCCACGTCGCCCGGCTAGTTTTTTGTATTTTTTAGTAGAGACGGGGTTTCACCGGGTTAGCCAGGATGGTCTCGATCTCCTGACCTCGTGATCCGCCCGTCTCGTTCTCCCAAAGTGCTGGGATTACAGGCTTGAGCCACCGCGCCTGGCCAATTTTTTGTATTTTTAATAGAGACAGGGTTTTACTATGTTGGCCAGGCTGGCCTCAGACTCCTGACGTCAGGTGATTCACCCGCCACGGCCTCCCAGAGTGCTAGGATTACAGATGTAAGCCACCACGCCAGGCCGGATGAATGTTTAAAACATTTTGCTAAGTAGAAGAAACTATACACGAAGGACTCCATATTGTATGAGTTCGTTCATATGCAGTTTCAAAACTGTACACACAGGATGCAGATCAGTGGTTGCCTGGGCCTGGAAACACAGACTGGCTGCAAATGGGCACAGAGAACTTTCTGGTGGTAGAAATGTCCTAAAACTGGGGTGTGGTGATAGTTGCACAGCTCTACGTTTATACTAGAAGTAATCAAACCATACACTTAAGTTTTAGTAGAGACGGGGTTTCACCATGTTGGCCAGCT